>NC_134172.1:54558273-54861304 GCF_964188355.1 Buteo buteo | reverse complement strand
GTCTTGCAGTCTTCTGGAGGCACTTATTCACAGCTCTTATTTCATATAACTCTACCATTAGTATTTCCCATCACATGCACATACTGTAAACATCATTTACCTTTCCAGGAGCAGAGTCTTGCTGTTTACTTTTGCAGAATGCTATTGCTTGTTTTTGTTTCATGACCAGGGTGCCAGTAAAACAAATGATTTGGACACAGTTCTCAACATATGGTGACAGGAAAACTATGACCCCCAAATTAATTTGCGTGTGCTTTGGTCTGGAGTACAGGTTTCTAAATAACAAGCTCTGTTTCCAAATGCAGAGCACACTGGTTACTGCTTTTAATCTCACCACCTTTCTCATTCCCTGCTCATTTATTACCTGAACTGAAGGTGAGGCTGAGCGTGCCTGTTTACCTGATTCTTCGCCAGGTGCTGTAGAGAAGCAATCTCTTCGTACTTCACCCAGAAAACTTGCAGAAAAGCTTTTTGGAGAGTGTGTGTGTGTGTGTGTGTGTAGGAGAAAAAAATGACAGTGGGCAGAGGAGAAAACTTGAAATCTGAATTCAGATAACATCTTAGATATATTTCATGGTGAATCTAAGGAGCCTAGTTATAATTTTGCAGTGAGGTTCTCTAAAGCCCTGTGTGGATCACGTGGATCTGATTGTTTGTGAGCTGAATTCAAAGCTTTTAGATCTTGGAGAGAGGCACGTACTGTTTGTATTTCACATCAGAGATCCTTACTTTTGTAAGCACTAGATGACTAAACATTTTTAAGCCATTCAGTCCCTCTGAGAGAGAAAGATGTAGCTGGCAAATATGAAATACTGGTTTTCAGTGTCATCCAGTTATCTAGCCAGGCACAAATTTCTAGACTTGTATGCTGTTGCTTTTAATGAAATATCTACACATAGGAGCCGTTGTAGTTACCAGAAATGCTGGGCTCATGTCTGTCTTTCAATTTTCTGCGTGGTTTTGGAGCTAAGGGGCCCAAATCATAGATTAGTACCTACCTGTGCTAAGCATAGGAAGAACAACAGATCACAGAGACAATCTGTACCCTAAAAAGTTTATAGTTTGTCTCCTGCTTAGACACAGAGAAGTAGAGGTTGGAAAGGACCTCTGCAGATCATCTATTCTAAACCTCTGCTCAAAGCAAGTTGCTCAGGGCCATGTCCAGACAAGTTTTGGGTATCTCCAAGGTTGGAGATTCCACAAGTTCTCTGAGCAGCTTGTTCCACTGTTCAAATAACCTTATAGTGTAAAGTTTCCTTTTCTTTAGTAAGAATTTTCAGTATTTCAGTTTGTGCTGATTGCCTCTTGTCCTGTCACTGGGATCTGCTAAGAAGAATTTGGCTTCATGTTCTTTATTGCCTCCCCATCAGGAATTTATATACATCAGTAAGATCCCTCTGAGCCATGAATCTCTTAAAAAATGTCAAAAGAGCACATAAATTTATACTAAATGAGCTCTAAGTATGCCAAATGTAGAATATTTTTGAGGGAGTGGAACTGTCTTCCAAGGTCCTCACTTTTATTTTGTATCCCATAGGGTACATGGTGCTGTCAAGGCCTTTCACAACTTTTGTTTTGTTTTTCTTTTGTTAATGTAGTATATGCTTCAGTTTCAGCACAGTATACTTTAAGTTTTCTTCCAGTTGGTACTGCCTTCTTCCTTGCTCTTTCACCATGGAGAGGTGAAACCATAAGGCCTGGTCTTGTTTCCTCATTCTGTGCCATCTAGCACTGGTTAATAAGTTTGTGCAGGAAGATGTTTTGGGTTTGTGTGGTGGGGTTTTTTGGTAGCAGGGGAGGGGCTGCAGGGGTGGCTCCTGTGAGAAGCTGCTAGAAGCTTCCCTGGCTACAAGTCGGACCCTCCGCTGGCCAAGGCCGAGCCCATCAGCGACGGTGGTAGCGCCTCTGGGAGAACAGATTTAAGAAGGGGAACCTGCAGTGAGTGAGGGGATTGGAATGTGAGAGGAACCCCTCTGCAGAGACCGAGGTCAGTGAAGGAGGAGGGGAGGAGGTGCGCCGGAGGAGGTTGATGCCCCTGCAGCCCGTGGTGAGACGACAGGCTGTGCCCCCCCAGCCCATGGGGGGGGAGCGGGGGAGCAGATGCCCATCTGCAGCCCAAGGAGGAGCCCACAGTGGAGCAGGGGAAGAGTGAGGAGTCCTCCTCCCCCTGAGGAGGAAGGAGTGGCAGAGACAAGGTGGGATGAGCGGACCCAACCCCCATTCCCCATCCCTCTGTACTGCTGGTGGGGAGGAGGTAGAGAAAATTGGGAGTGGAGTTGAGCTGGGAAGGAGGGAGGGGTGGGGGGAAGGTGTTCTAAGGTTTGGTTTTACTTCTCGTTATCCTTGTTTTGATATGATGGGTAACAAATTAAATTGATCTGGGTTTTTTTGCTCAAGTTGAGCCTGTTTTTTGCCCATGACCATAAGTGGTGAGTGATCCCTTCCAGTCCTTGTCTGCACCCACGAGCTTTTCCTTCTCTGTTTTCCTCTTTTTCCAGAGGAAATGGGAGAGAATGTATGTAGCAATGAACCAGAAACTTCAGTAGTATGTGACTTATCAGTTCACTTACTTTCATATCTACATTATCACTTTCCTCTCGCAGATGTAGCTCTTAGTGACTATTAAAGCCACATGGATATTGAAGGAATAATGAGGTTCTAGTGAAGTGAAAAAGGAAGAGTTTGTAGCAAAGAAAAATGAACAATTTATTCCTCCATCAATAATGTACGTAGTTAATTGACAAAGAGCTTCTTATGCAATCTAACTTGTCTATGTTTATGTAAAATAATACCTTTTTTTAAGCTACTTTCAGTAGGCTCAAAATCTATTTTCCAGGCCCCCCAGCTTCCTGGTAATGTGACATCAGTACAACAGCCCAAGCTGGTGATTATATTGAAAGAAGAATATAACAGGACAAAAGAATAAGACTATGGCTTGATCTTTTCCATTGATAAATTTAGAACTTGTAAAATCTGAAGTAATAGTTGTAGTGATTAAAAAGAAATATAATCTTATACTTACCCGCTGTTCTAAAAAAACAGTGTATAATTATTGTGGGTGGAAGAAAAATACATCTCTCCCCCTCACTCTGATACTTTTTTCCTTTTCTCTTTAGTGTTGAAATCATCCAGTTTAATTAAATCACCAACTTATTCCTGCACAAAGGATGACATTTCATTAATGATGTAAGATGTGCATGAGACAGAATTCACCCAATTTTCAAATGGATTTCAATTTGGAAAGGGCAACATGTAAAAAATGTCTTGTAAATGTGTAGGATGAGCTTGTTGAACAGCTTTCAGAAGGAGATGGGATTATAAAATGAATAATTAGACAACAGTCCCTTCCCCCACCTCAGTTTCTAACAGTCTTTTTGTAATCCCAGTTGATAAAAATTTAGGTACCTGACATCATATATTAGGGATACATTAGAAATAGAATGAAAAAACAAACTTGTGATGATTGCTAGCAAAATACATATATACATATAATTTTCTCTGTAATTTTTACCTAAATAGTAGCCTTCAGTGGCTTCATCAAAGTTACCACCACCTAAATCTGTTATCTTTTTGGAAAGAAAGCAACAACAAGAAGAAAACCAGTCTCCCAAACATTGTTTTGAATCATCACTTTTGGTAGCACTTTTTCCAGACACTTATTGTTGTGCTTAGTTGAGGTATCACGTCAGGTCCCTCTTGCATGCAGATCATTGCTTCTCAACTTATGATTTTATCAGAGTTGTTACGATTAGGCTAGAGCCCAGTTCCCTCTGCTTGCCATTGCTTTCAAGCTAGGACTGTCATCTTGCCGTCGCTAACGTGAATTGAGCCAGCACAGAATGTTGTTCCCTACTCTGTAAAAGACTGAGATTTGAGAGGTGCTGGTCTATTTTCATGGTCAAAAGTCTTATCTAAAAGTGCATGAGAAGCTAAACTAGTGTATAGAAATACACTGTGTAAAAGTTCAGTATGCTCTTTGGGCTTTATAACATAGTCTAATATCATTACCTTTTCCATATTTTTAGTTTTGCTTTTTTTTCTCAGTTATGTTTCTTTCCTAGTGGTAAATCCAAGGGAACGTAGTTTACATGACAGCATTTACAGGTAACTGGGCAGGGCTGAAGGAGGCTATTTTGATCTTAGGGTGTCAGGCACTATGGTTGTGGCATGGCTCACATTTCAAGAAACCTGTTTTATCATAAGGAAATATGCCTGTAGAGCCTGAGCTAGAGTGTTGGTTAGAGCCCATCCACATTCACTTCACTTACAAACATATTGAACCCAGCAGGCTGGGGTTTTCACAGCAGATAGGTGGCCATATAATAAGTTGTTGTATAGATTTGAAGAATTTTAAATAGTTAACAAGCTTTTCTTTCATCTGCAAGGAGAGATGATCATCTGCCTCATCGTTCCCACTTACATTCCTGAAGTTTATCTGTATTAGACGTTCACACTGGTTTGCCAGCTCTTCTTACTCTGAATTTAGAAATCCCTTTCTAATTTTGCCTTTATAATTCATAAGAAAACTGGATATTCTGAAGGTGTAGTTTTGAGGATTTTGTTTTTATTTTTAACTTTGCAGAGTTGGGGAAAGAAAACTTCACTTTCATTTCCATATTGCCAAAATTTAACTTTCATCAAAATGGTTCTCAAAAATCATTAATCCCTTAGGACAGGGTGTTGTGGAAGAGACAGTGAAGAGGTTTGAAACAGATAATCCTGTTGATAATCTGGTAAAATAAATCTGCCCTCTAAAAGTGTGGAATTAATTTTTGCAGCTCTTATGTATGGGGTAAGGGAGGTGCAGGCATTAATCCTTGTATTAGAGGACAGGTTTTTAGGGGTTGGGCTGTTAAGCTCAGAACAAGTAAGCAAATTAAAGCATTCCCATATTCTTCATTGACGCAAAAATGATTGTATAGTAATTTTTGTGAAGCTCTGTGTTAAAAATGGGGGTTTTATTGCTTCTGTTGAGAGCAAAGGCTTGAGCTACAAGATTGGTGGTGGTGTTTATAATGAAGTAAGGGCTAGAGTTTCCCACTATTCCAGCAGTCTCTGTTCATGTAACTGTGACTCCTGACCCAAAAGGGCACACACAGTATAACAAGAAGATTTGCCAGCATAAATATCCTGCCTATCTGCTTAGAACATCAGTCTTGACTACTTGCTTAGGAATGGGGGGAGGTAATCTTCTGCAGTAAGTGTGGAAATAGTGAAATGTATTTTGGAATTTAAGGTTGATATGAAAGAGGCCTTCTATGGCATTTACACAAAAAGTTTGTGTAAGATGAAGCACATGCTTTTTAGATGGAGTATGGAGGAATAAAAGAAGACTGGAGGAGTGCTGAACAGATCTAATTTAGCCTTGTTACTGGAATAAGGTGTTGTCAGGAGAAATTCAGAACTACTATCCTGTCTATCCTTTGGCCTGGGGAAACGTGGCTCTATAAGCAGGAACAGAGCTGGAAGTTGAGGTCACAGTTCAACCCCAGAGTTCAGGGGTGTACTAGAAAATTTCATTCTGATCTTATTTCTAAACATACAAGATGATGTATTTCTTCTATAGATATTCCTTTGACTTTATTTTTTTTTTCCCCTCTTGCTCTGAATCTCGTTCACAGTTTTGGAGTCCCATTGGCTACCAGAATGTTGCGTTGGCTTCTGCATGGAAAGATGAACTGTACTGTGCATGCACTGTTCTTAATGGACCTTTTCTCTCTTTCAGAAGAAGGAATGAAGAAAATGAGCAACATCTATGAATCAGCAGCCAATACCCTGGGAATTTTTAACAGCCCATGCCTGACTAAAGTGGAGCTGCGTGTTGCATGCAAAGGCATATCAGACAGGGATGCCCTCTCAAAACCAGATCCTTGTGTTATCCTTAAAATGCAGTCGCATGGCCAGTGGTTTGAGGTGAGTGTTTAAAAAAATGAAAACGATTCTCCTGATGCTTTAGGACGGCATAGACAAACTGAGACAAAATTCAAATAACGAGGATAATAGAGAAGCAGCAAGTTGAAGCCTGTGGCATAATCTTGTAAGAGTGAAGGGAGATTTTCCATTAACTCTAATGCACTTTGAATCAGACTCTTAATAACACTTTGAACTCCTCTTTGGAGTATAGATTAAAAATGAAGATGATTAAAGAATGAAGCATCATGAAACTTTTCCCTTTAAGCTCTCTTGTTTCATAAAAGCTATATAATAGCAGAGATAATGATAGTGACCATCGTGCATTCCAATCTAAAGCAAAATGCTGTGGTAGAGAGGAGTATTTATTACTAGTTGGCAAGGAATTTGGTGACAGAGTAACTTGATTTGCAAATTTTGAGCATTACAGTTGGATTCACAGTTGAAATTAGTAACTTAAACTAATGCATTTACCTTATCAATTTGCCTTGTATTGCAGATTCCATGTTTGATTAAAATCCCACTTCATGTTATTTTACCTAATCTTAGAAACCGTTTGATTGATAAATGGAAACAGGATGTCTTAGAGACATGCAAATTGTAAATAAAGAACATTAGAATGGAATGTAATATTTTAAATGAACTCTTGGTTATTTTACTTAAAAGTTACACTTGAGTGTTTGTGGTTAATCAAGCTAAAAGGTGTGAGTTTTAATGGAAAGTATGTATGAGACGATTAGGAATATAATAGATACAGTTCATATTGAGCGAGCATTCACCCCTGTCTTTTCAACAGTTTCAGCATTCAGAATAAGAATGTGTTATCTATCAAAAGATGCTGTGAGCATATGCAGAAAGCAAAATCCTAAATTCATGAGGCTTTTTTAAATTTAATTCAGCCAAGTTTGTCAGACTTGGGTGATTTTGTTCCAGTTATTCCAATTGTGTGGTTTTGACCTATGGACCTCTGAAACTTTTCCAGTGCAGGGTCAGCACCAGCATAGCAAAGTGAAGGTTTTTTGGTGGTATTCTTCCTCTTAGTTCGCTGCTGTGGAACTATTAGGTAGGTCCCTGGTAGAAAACCAGTCTATAAGTAGAAGTAAAACTCTCACAATTGTCCTAGTGCTACAGCATAGGTGTCTTCATGTAATTGAAATTTAAGGGGATATAATAGCCCAAAAAAGGTATTTCTAGCTAGCCATGTAGAAAGGAGCATTTAGCTGCACTGTATGTAATCACTTAAATTGTAGAAATTAATGAAACAATGGACTGAAGGTCAAAATAAGTGAAACGCCCCTGTTTGGAAAGGACAGACTCAATCTTTTGGGCCATTTAAGTTCTCTGAAAAACCTGGAGTGCATTTCATACAGTTTGCCTGTTGCCAGTTATGACCAGGGTAAGTAGCTTTAAATTATATATTCTTATGTTGTAATGGAGATTCTTTTTATTTGATGTGGTTTTTAATTTGGAAAGTGAGTGTCTGAATAGAGTAATTCTTGCAGAACAGATCTCTGCTTACTGATATGATTCTCATCTTATGTCAGTTGTTCCTACTGTCTAATGAAAGTCCAGGGTATTCATTTTAGTATGAACAAAAAGGTTTTATTAGTTTATGTTCCTATCAGTGCTGCAGAGCTAATACAGCTCTGACATGATGAGCCTTTTCCTATTCTGGCCAGCACATTCTCAACAGAATTTTTAATTAAGTTCCAATTGGTAAGCTAAATTGAGCAAAGTCATTCAGGTGTAGCTGAAGACATAATTTGGCTGGAAGAATCTTCTGCTGATGACAATCAATGATCCAGCAAGACCCGAGACAGCAGACAGACTAATAATTAAAAAAAAAAAAAAAAAAAATCTAGTTACTAGTGAAGTGAGTATATTCCACATAGAAACCACTAAATGGCAACCCAAAGAGGACTGGAACTGAAGAGTTTTGCATCTATGGATTTAGTGACCTCATGAACTGTCTTGAATTTCCAGAAAACTTAAACTCTTTGGAGGCTGGATGTCTCCAAACAAA
Organism: Buteo buteo; assembly: GCF_964188355.1. Taxonomy (NCBI): domain Eukaryota; kingdom Metazoa; phylum Chordata; class Aves; order Accipitriformes; family Accipitridae; genus Buteo; species Buteo buteo. Next base: position 54,853,371 of record NC_134172.1, on the reverse strand, counting down.
CTGTAGCAAAATCCAGTATTACTGAAACACGCATACTGATCACATATTCTGGTTGTGTGGAAGATTTATGAAGATGGAGCAGCTCGGTTGAAGGTGCCTGAAATACAGGTTGTAGTCTGCATGTGGTTGTGCTCTTGTGAATAGGTGCTTTTGAAATGTGTGGAAGGTACTGAGGACTGACTGCACAGCTCCTACTAGGCCAGATGAAGCTGAAGCTGGTGGGCTTAGGCTGATGGGATTGCATTGTGCATGCAATTAGAGGTGCTAGGATGTGAGTGATTCACTCTACAGATGCAGACAATCCCTGAAAGTGAGGAATCTGTGCATATTTGAAAATTTTGATAAAACATGTCAGCCTGTCTCTGAGGAGAAATTTTTTTTTCAGTTCTGCAGTACTGTGCATGCGTGTGTGTGTGTGTAAATTATGCCACCCCCACATATAAATATAGAATGAAAATATTCATCCTATTATAGAGTGGGTAGATAATATAATATTATAAGATATAATATTTATAAGATATTATATATATATATATAAGATAATATATATAAGATTATAATAAGATAATATCCATTATATAGTGGGAGTTTCCAGAGATTGGAAATGGTATATATATGTTTGGATTTTTTTGGTTTTGTTTTTTTTTTTTATTTAATGTTATGTTATTTTATTTAAAAATGTGGTGGTTTTTCGGGGGGGGGGAGTTCTTTGGTGGTTTTTTTTCCCTTTTTTTTTCCTTCTTCTTTGTGTTTTTTTCTTTGTTTTTGCTGGGTTTTTTTTCTGGTTTTTTTTTTTTTCCTTGGGTGTTTTTTTTTTCCTTGGTTTTTTTTTCTTGGTTTTTTTTCTGTTTTTTGTGGGTTTTTGTTGTTGTTGTTGTTGTTGTTGTTGTTTTTGGTTTTGTGTTTTTTTTTTTTTCTTTCAGTCACAGAATGGATGATGTTGTAAGGTACCTCTAGAGGTCATCTGGTCCAACCCTCACTGTTCAAGCAGGGACACCTATAGCCAATTGCCCAGGACTGTGTCAGACAGTTTTTGAATATATCTAAGGAGGGAGACTCCCCAACCTCCCTGGCCAACATGGGCCAGCGCTCAGTCACCCTCACAGTAAAAAAGTGTTTCCCGATGTTCCTGTGTCTCAGCTGGTGCATGTTGCCACTGGTCCTGTCACTAGCTACCACTGAAAACAAGCCTAGTTCTGTCGTCTTTGTACCCTCCCTTCAGATATCTATATGTATTGGTAAGATCCTCCCCTGAGCACTCCAGGTGTGGCCTCACCCATCCTGAGTAGCAGGAAAGGATTAACTCCCTTGATCTGCTGGCAATACTTTGTCTAATGCAGTCAAGGATATTGTGTGCCTTTGCCACCAGGGCACGTTGCTGGCTTGTGTTCAACTCCGTGTCCACCAAGTGCCCCTGGTTCTTTTCTGCAAAGCTGCTTTCCAGCTGGTCATGACCCTTGGCATGTAGTGGTGCATGGGGTTATTCCTCTGCAAGGGCAGGGCTCTGCACTTCCCTTTGAGCTTCATGAGGTTCCTGTTGGCTCATTCCTCCAGCCTGTCCAGGTCCTCCTGGATGGCAGCATGACCCTCTGGCATGTTAGCTGCTCCTCCCAGTTTGGTGTCATCTACAAACTTGCTGAGGGGACAGTCTGCCCCATCATCCAGCTCATTAATTAAGATGTGAAACAGGACTGGGTCCAGTATTGATCTCTGTGGTACACTGGTAGTCATTGGCCTCCAACTACACTTTGTGTCACTGATGACCAGCCTCTGGGCCTGGGTGTTTCCCAGTTTTCAGTCCACTTCACTCTCTGCTCATCCATCCCATACATCAACAGCTCCTCTATGGGGATCTTATGGGAGACAGTGTCAAAGGCCTTACTGAAGTCCAGATAGACAACATCCACTGCTCTCCCCTTATCTACCAGGCCCGTAAGTGCACAAATATGCACGCATACCTCCCCTCCGCCCCTTTTCTCTGTGTATGTATGTTGATGCTGTCTGAAAAGCACTATCTCCACCAATCTAGAATTAAAATTATATATTGTGTCTCCCAGGAAAATCAGCAGGTTACTCTTTCTCTCACATGAAGTTTGTATTTTTAGCCTGAGATGACAGGGTGGATATAGCAGAATTTAAGATTATGCTATCCATATATACTAAAAGACAATTTGCTGATCTGGGGCTGAATTTTAGCTCTTCTGACCTTAGTTTTAGGCAGGTACACCTGCAGGGTGGCCAAATGTTGTACTACTTAAACTGTTTGTTTAAGGTAATAATTTGATGGCTGTTTTTCCATACTGATTTGAATGTGTTCAAGGAGTTTAATTACTGGACTAAGCTTCAGATGGTGACTGGCTGAGTGGGGTAGTGGAATCAGGCAAAGGTACATGATGATAAATTCCTTTGCTCCAATGATTATTTTACCCACCTGCAGTGTGCATGTCCTTGTGTCATAAATGTTAATTGCCTATAGCACTGCAGTCTTTAGCCGAGATGTGCTAGCACTGAAATTCTCATTAACTTCTTATTTCTAAGAAAGTAGCTTGGGCGTGTTCACAGGTTATCTGCATATGGCAAGTACACATGTTATTTTGAAAGTCGAGTAAGTTGCTGAGCTGTGTCTGGTCATATCAGATTTACAGGCAATCAGGAGGTGTAATATAGCCTGATGTAGCCAGATGGAACGTGATGTCTGTAACTATGAAAAGAGAAGATGAGCTTAGGAAGACAGTAGCCATGTTTGGAAATCAGGGAGGGCTTCTTGTAGCTGTACTCCTAGAGCTTTCTCCGGCAGGACATAGAGTATCTGCTGTCTTGTGGATTTGAACAGCCAGCTAGAGTTTTTGCTTTTTCGCCTAAGTTTTTATTAAACTTGAAGTAACTGCAGAACAAATAAAGCAGCACTCAAAGACAACATGCAGTTACTAAAATTCATGTTCATGGAATTGCGTGAAATTTTTTGGATGGATAGGTGTGTTTACTGAAATAGTTTTGTTTCTTTTTTCATTAAAATATTATCTGAAGTCACAAGTTTGGTGAAACACAGTGAGCTTTGATAAAAAATGTGTAGGGCAGACCTACAACTTTTCATTTTGCTGTTTTTAAAATAAAAGGCATTCACTTGTCATTTAGCATGGCATTTGATTTCAATGATCAGCTTGGAATGATTAAAAAAACAGAACAGTTTTCTTCTTTTGCTTTCAGCACTAACCCTGTATATCCACGCAGACCTTCATGCAAACAGATAGTAGAGACCAGTTAGCTTGGAAATGCATGGAACTAATTCATGTGTAGAATACCAGTTGAGCCTACTAAGCAGGCTACCTAGGAATCAAGCTATAGGAAGGACACAGTCTTGCTCTTCATCTGTATTTGCATTTCCCCTTAGTCCTGCTCTCTCTTCTGTTTCATTTCTGAGTTAATTCCAGTGTCCTTCTCCTTCCTCTGCCTGCTTGCCTGCCTCAGCTCCCTATTTCCATTCCCAGCACCTGCTGGCTCATTTTGCTCCTCTGCATATTGGAGGGTGGGGGAGATTCCCTTCCCCTTCCTAGCATGGGGGAAGGATCTGAAGAGAAGACCTTTTGAGGCAGACTTCAGCTACTTGTTTCCATAGATACCCAAAAGTGTCTCTCAGTGTTATCCATCTGTGGCTGTTACAGTCCGCTGCAGAAGCCAACAAGCCATGAAATAGGGGAGTCTGTGGGTTGACATGTTCAATGACTACCAAAGTGTTCCAAAATAACTACAAAAGTGCTATGATGAGGGGAAAAAACCCCCATATACACATATCTAAATAAACCTAAATAAATACATCCTTTTCAGTTCATATAGATGAACAGGGTAATAGATGGAAGGATTTGGATGGATCTGAAAATTTAACGATTAGAAACAAGAATTACTGCCGCCCGCAGCCGTAGACAATCAGGCTCAAGGCTTGTCTAACCGTGTCTCCCATCTGCTAGTTGATGACAGCAAAGAAGTGTGAGATCAGGGAAATATGAAAGTATCTTTCCGGTTTGCTCTGCCAGCCCTCAGCGATCTGCAGCTCAGCGAATTCTTAAACAAGCATTTGTGTCTTTGTAATTAAAAAACATTGGTAGAATAACTTCCACAACTTTGTTCAAATAATTTGAAGGTTTTGTAGTTAAAAAAATAAACTTTCATGATACCGTGGGACATAAGGGTTCTGCAGTGTCGTGGTTTAACCCCAGCCAGCAACTAAGCACCACGCAGCTGCTCACTCACTCCCCCCCGCCCCCCCGACCCAGTGGTGTGGGGGAGAAAATCAGGAAAAGAAGCAAAACTCGTGGGTTGAGATAAGAACAGTTTAATAGAACAGAAAAGAAGAAACTAATAATGATAATGATGACACTAATAAAATGACAACAGCAAGAATAAAAGAATTGGAATGTACAAATGATGCGCAGTGCAATTGCTCACCACCTGCCGATCGATGCCCAGTTAGTCCCCGAGTGGCGATCCCCTGCCCCCACTCCCCCCAGTTCCTATACTAGATGTGATGTCCCGTGGTATGGAATAAACCGTGGGCCAGTTTGGGTCAGGTGCCCTGGCTGTGTCCTGTGCCAACTTCTTGTGCCCCTCCAGCTTTCTCGCTGGCTGGGCATGAGAAGCTGAAAAATCCTTGACTATAGTCTAAACACTACTTAGCAACAACTGAAAACATCAGTGTTATCAACATTCTTCGCATACTGAACTCAAAACATAGCACTGTACCAGCTACTAAGAAGACAATTAACTCTATCCCAGCTGAAACCAGGACATGCAGCTTAAGTGGTGAGTGAATAAAGTTACATTACTTGTATTTTTTGAACTTGCCACTTGCTGATCATTTTATGTCCCTTGTTCCTGTATTGGAGGAGATGCTATGAAAATCCCTGTTCATTTTCTCAGCGCCATCTGGGATTTTAGTCTTATGATTTGTCTGTGACTGTATATTTTGAAGATTAAGTATATCTAAGTCATCTAGGAATATGGATTAGTTTGAATGGTTATTTCAACCATGTTTATTTCAGAATGTTTTAGAGATGCAGTGCCAAAAGCTATTGCTATATTCCCATAGAGATTTTCAAGCAGTGATTTCAGATTTATTCTCTGCTTTAAAGAGCTGTAAGGCTTCACAGTGGGCTGGTTTATTGGATGTTCAGTGGCTTTTTGGATTATTATTTTTTTAATAATAGTCAATGCTAGAGCAGATTCTAGATATTCCTTTTCTGATTTCACTCTCAGATTTCAACTTGGTGAATAAACATACTGTATAAAATTAGTTGTAAGTAATGAGGTAACAGTAAGATGAACATACCATCTCATGAAGATTTTTCTCTGACAAAGAAAGGGATTTAAATTACAAAGTTCCAGTGAGATGTTTTGTATCAGATTATGCACAATTTGGTGGCAGGGAGGTGCTTTCACTGAATAGCTAGTATGAAATTAGCTCTTCTCATTGTGAAAAACTTCTGACTTGTTTGCAGATTTGTTTTGGGGTTTTTTTTCCTCTTCTGGATGTAGAACGGGGCTGATTAATTGGAAATGCTACCCATATTTTCTCTGGCCAAAGCTTAGGACAAAGTCTTTAATAAAACACTATATTTATTGTAAATACCTTTGGATTCATGTGAATCTTGATTGATGAAAGCCACCAGGGGAGAACTGAGTCTTTAATTGAAATGATCAAGACCTTCATCAGAAAAGAAAGGCAATGAGATTTTTTTTTTTAATTAAGCCACTATGTGGCCAAGGTCCTACTATTCCTGACTTGGAGCTGGGAATCTAGTTGATCGGCCCCTACTGCCTAGATCATTCAGGTCGTTAGAGCACTTAGTCTTGTGCACAGATCTGTGCTCTGCATGTCTTGCAGGTGATGATCTGTTGGTGCAAGTGTTGATTACTGACCTTTGGACCTAAGAAGAAGTGGGAGCAGTCCTGCTGCGTTCATTTCCCAAGGAGTATTCCTAGAAGCTGATGCTTAAGATTTTTTTCAGGTGCTATTAGACCTCTCTTGTTCTAAATCATCAAACGGAAAGCTATGATTTATTTACGCCACGGCAATGTGCATGTGTATATGCCTTTATAGCCTATTGTATCCTCATAATTCAATATTGTACTTTTCTTTCTCCTTTTTTGTTAAGTGTATGTTGATGCTAATGAATGCTTCTTTGCTCAAGACTATTTGGTAACCTCTGTTGCTGCCAAGATTTGCTTCTAGCTTCTGCTTTCTGCTGCTGGTAAACTTCCCTGAAGTCCTTCTGTATGGTGCAAATGACAAAGACAGCTCATCTTTTTCAAACACCACTGGAAGTCTGCGGGGTCAGGCTGCAGGCTAATTGAATATTTTATCTCGGTCCATTCTCGGCCTGAATTCATCTAATTGGATATTTTACTTTCCAAGCCTTAGTATTTTGGAGGCATCCCCTGTTCCAAGGGTTTGCCTGTTGAAAAGCTTCTGTCATTAACTCTTTCAGGAAAAAGAAACTTTCTCTACATGGAGGGAATCTACTGTAAAGTTTTCCTCCATATCCTACAGAACATCTTTCATAATATTCTGTTCAACTCCTAATGCACTGAGTATGTTTTTACAAACATATATGCATAAACTCAAAACCTGGAATTGCATTTTATATTGCCCTTCTTTTTAAAAAGAAGAAAACAATGCTCTTCCTCTCCCAGGTCTTTTCCAACTACTTATGCAAAGTCAGAAGTCTGAAAACTAAAGGCTGTAAATCTTTTGTGTTGGCAAATATTTGATTAGAAGCTGGTACTGGGAATTTTTTCCTCCTGTACCCAGTTCAGAAACATAAATATCATTAGGTTTTGATGAGATTTTTCTTTTTACACACCAGGTAGTAATAAGTGACTGTTTATTTTAAATCAATTTTATAATAATTCTTTTTTGCTTTTATCTCATCCATCACTGCTGCTTTCTCTTGAGCCTCCTCTTCGTCTCAGCAAACATAGCCACAGTGGTTTTTTTTCCTGTCTTTTTAAATCAACTAGTCTTTAAACTTGAGCTCATTTGAATCAGACAGTCTCAGCTGAAGTCAAATACTGTCACATTGAGTCAATATACATATGAACTATCATAATGTTCCACTAGTTCAGACTGCAACTTCTGCCTCTATAGTGCAGTTTGTGAAACATAACACATGCGCAAAGGAGAGAAAGAGAAAACTTGCATTGTAGAAGTCTGTTTTCTTACTGAGAGTGGTCATGTTTGGGCTGGCTGCTTCTTCTCTACCATAGCTGTGGGATCCCCTGCAGCAGCAGCAGCAGGAGGCTAGCTTCTGGATCTATCTGTCCAACTAAATCTCTTCAGGTCCCCTGTCTTCGTGTCATGGCAGAGTGAAGAGTTTTTTCTGATAGTTTATATAAATGAATAAAAACTTCCTCTACTGGGAAGATCAGCTGTTGGGACCAATTTCCAGGAGCCTTCTGTCTGGTAAATCTGCCTCTGGGAGAGCCATGGAGACAAAAGAATCAAAAGACTTCTGGGATCACATAGTCATTTTTCCATGTTAGGAAATAGGTACCTGCTTAAAAATCAGTTTAATACTGTATTAGCTTAGATGAAAACCTGAATGGCCTGTACTTGTTTACATCCTGTTTTAGTGTCCAGTGGATCAGGGATTGTGGAAGTGGTTGGAGAACTCTGTTTCTTGCGAACAATTTCTGTATAAACATTCTCCAGTGGCTGTCTTCAGTTAGTGTGCATCAGTGTTTTTCCAAGCAGCGCTATGCACGTATCTTCCTATTTGTACCTGTGAAGGAGGGAACTGGGCTGAGAGCTCAGTTGTCAGATTTCTCTATGGCTTTGCAAACATTTGTATATTGTTGCTGGTAGAAATGTCTTGAATGGTTTTAAGCTGCCTGAAAATTTTGCCTTCGTCTTAACTGTTGTGTAATTTGATTGCAGACGTGAAATATCAAGAAACAACTGGGAGGAGTTCTCATTTATTCTTGTATTTATTACAATTGGTCAAAATACTATGGCTGTCAAAATATATGACTTTTATTAGTAAAAGCTTTTTTTGCCTCGGAAGCAGGGCACTTGAATTACATCCTTCCACCCCCCAGTTGTGAATGTTTCTTTGTTATTATTGCACTTCTATCAGTATTTCTAATGATCGGAAGACATGCTTGCAACTACTGCCTTTAGTCATGCTGTTTGATGGGTCTCGATTCATGCTTCACTAACTTTTCACAACTTTTTCTCAGGATAACTTTCCATGAAAGCTGTGACTCTTAAACAGTGTTCTCAGTCATATTAATAAAACAAGAGTTTTCTAATACTTTTTAAACCAGGTCAAGCCTTGTAGTTTTGTTGTATGAGCAGGGTAAAAAAACCCAAAACAAAACAAAAAACAAAACAAAAACATTCAAAATGTTTTCAAAATTATCTAAGGAAGACATCAGGAAAAGGGAGAAGGAAAGCTTTACAGTGTTCCCACTGCTGTGACAGATTACCAGGCCAGTTATCCAGTGTTACAATTTATATGTTTATAGAATAGATAGGAAGTTGTCTGTCACACCTGTAAGACTGAATACTGTTGTATGGTATTTATTAGTACTCTTCATATTATCCAGAGGGTCAGGAATAGATCTGAGGGCTTGCAAATACCCTCCTTTCTACAGCTAGCTGAAAGTGCTTATTTTCTTCTACTGCAGAAAGAAATCGGCTTTTTTCTAAAGTGTGTAGCAGTAATCCCTGATTGCACAAAAAAGGACACTTGACCTTTTCTGTACACAAGTGTGTAAGGACAGCCTTTAAACAGAATGATGGCCTCATCAGGGAGAGGTGCTTAAAGGGGAGAGTTTTCTGTGTTTTCATGTGTCTGTCTGGGGCAGAGGCAAGGTAATGTGGACTGAGAATGTACAGGTGGTGGGAAACCTTCAGCTATGGCTCCTTTGTAGGTCAAGATAAAAGAACTGACATCCATGAAGGATGAGCTTAAGAAAGAGCTTGCTTTCTGTCTGTCTCTCCCTTTCAGTCAGGAATTAAAACAGATATTGTAAAATAAAAGCTGCAATGTGTTTTCTCATGCAATACTGTATTAGGCTTTTGCAGATATAGATCCTCAGAAGAGCTTTTTCAGAGGCATTCAGCAAGTAAAGGAAACCAGAGAGCTGATAATAAAAATAGAAGAAATAATTAGATAAATGTTACTGCTACTTAAAAAAAAAAAAAGTTTTGATTCCTGATGAAGAGGTAGAACAGAGTACCAGTAGCTCATGTGGCCCAACAGCCTTGGGGAGAACTTTGCAGAAATCCAGCCCCAATCTGTGAAGTAGGGGGATGCATTATCACTGAGTATTCCTTGGCATCAACCAAAAGGAAAAATGGTGTAGTTCTGTATGGGAGGAGTTGCCATATTGCCACCAGCAGCCCAACATTCAAAAAAAATACATTTTTGATTCTTTTCCCCTCTTTCCCTGCAGTTTAATTATCTATCCATCAGATGTGTAATATTTTAACTTAGATGAAGAGTCTAAGGCTGCTTTTGTCATGAGCAGGCAGATGCACATTTCAGATTAGCTCAGTGATATGCCTGCCTCTCATGAGCTAGTTATTACAGATACATGAACTTCACACATCTGCGGGACCGGTTTTTAAGCCTGATTTGACTTTAGTAGTATGACAGATTGTGATAAACCTACAGTAAACAGGAATCTTGGAGCTAGTTTTAAGTAGATAATTCACTTGATTGATTCAGTATACTAATTCTTAACCTGTAGCATTAGAACGGGACTGAGAGATCATTAACAACTTGAACCTCTTCTGCTTTTACAGGGAGGGGGTTTAGGGCCTGATAGGAATTGTTTCTTGAAGGGAAAGAGCAGTTATGAAACTCTGAGAATAACTGATTTAGAAAAACAGTATGAATTACTGCAAATGTTCTTTGGAAAGTCTTCTATTCAAATATTGGTATCAAGGGATACCAAATTTATTAAGCTGGTTTAGTTTAAAACCACTTGTGATGGGCTGACCCTGGCTGGATGCCAGGTGCCCACCAAAGCTGTTTTATCAATCCCCCATCCTCAGCTGGAGAGGGGAGAGAAAAATATAACAAAATGCTTGTGGGTCGAGATAAGGACAGGAGAGATCATTCACTAATTACCATCATGGCCAAAACAGACTCAACTTGGGGAAAATTAGCTCAATTTATTACAAATCAACCAGAGTAAGGTAACGAGAAATAAAACCAAATCTCAGAACACCTTCCCTCCACCCCTCCCTTCTTCCCAGGCACAACTTCACTCCCAGATTTCTCCACCAAGCCCCCCCAGCGGCGCAGGGGGACAGGGATGGGGTTTATGGTCATCACACGTTATTTTCTGCCGCTTCAATCCTCCTCAGAGTGAGGGCTCATCACACTCTTCCCCTGCTCCAGCGTGGGGTCCCACCCACGGGAGACAGTCCTCCACGAACGTCTCCAACGTGGGCCATTCCCACGGGCTGCAGTTCTTCACGAACTGCTCCAGCGTTGGTCCCTTCCACGGTGTGCAGTCCTTCAGGAGCACACTGCTCCAGCGTGGGACCCCCACGGGGTCACAAGTCCTGACAGAAAACCTGCTCCGTGGGCTCCTCTCTCCACAGATCCGCAGGTCCTGCCAGGAGCCTGCTCCAGCTCAGGGTTCCCATGGGCTCACAGCCTCCTTTGGGCACCCACCTGCTCTGGCATGGGGTCTTCCACGGGCTGCAGGTGGATATCTGCTCCACTGTGGACCTCCATGGGCTGCAGGGGGACAGCCTGCCTCACCATGGTCTTCCCCACTGGCTGCAAGGGAATCTCCACTCCTGTGCCTGGTGTATCTCCTCCCCCTCCTTCTTCACTGACCTTGGTGTCCGCAGGGTTGTTTCTCTTACATGTTCTCACTCCTCGCTCCGGCGGCTGTTCCTCCGCATCCCAACTTTTTTTCCTTCTTAAGTATGTTATCACAGAGGCGTTACCACTATCACTGATTGGCTCGGCCTTGGCCGGCGGTGGGTCCGTCTTAGAGCCGGCTGGTATGGGCTCTCTCGAATACAGGGGAAGCTTCCAGCAGCTTCTTACAGAAGCCACCCCTGTAACCCCCCCCCGCCCGCCCTGCTACCAAAACCTTGCCACACAAAACCAATACACCACTGCATAACAAGATAACATGCTGTTGATATGAATTGATGGAGTTTAAGTTTATGCAAAGGAAAGTAAAATCAATTTTACTGGAATTGTTGTTTTCCATCTTCCCTCATGTTTGGTAGTAGCTGAACAATATATTGCATTAGTTATGTTGTAATCATGCCAGAATATAGACTCCAGATTACATTTCCATACAGATGTGCTGACCTTATCTATTAACAGATATTTTCAGTCTTTGCCTGAATTTTTTGCATTTTTAAAAAATGGAATGGGCTGACTTTTTTTTCTTTCTCCCCTTGAAAACTTTACAATTTTGCATATAAACCCCATGAAATCCAAGCAGAGCCACATTGCATCAATTATCTGCATAGCGCTGCATTGAGATTTCTTATATAGTTTGTGGTATTCGTCTTACATATGTTGCTGGTGGGTGCTCAGAGCATACATAAAGCAGAATACAAAGCCAGAGTGTATTTCTAGATAAGTTACTCCCTCCCACCCTGATTTCCATTCAAAAAAGCAGTGACTGCTTCATCAAAAGTAGATTTCTGTCTCTTTTTAATCTTACTTGTCAAAAAAGGGGGCTTTTGCCTATCAGCTCACAGCTTGCAGACCACCTCTCTGCCTGAAATGGTGTCCTTGTGCTTTTGTTGCAGCTTTGCTTTAGGTGTTTCACACTTTCTCTTTGGAAGCTAAGGCTGTGTCCAAGTAAAACATCAGAATTGTGATTTCTGCTTTTGTTTCTTTTACTACCCTTTGTGTTCTCCAAAAGAAGATCCCAGACAGTAGTGTGTGTAAACTAGTAAGAGACTACTTCAGAGGAGTAAAGCAACAGGGCTGAAAAAACCCCCCTCTTCCTGGCAGAGGGCTTGGAGTGCCTGCTACCACCACCACACCACTGTTGCTGGCAGCAAAGCAAAATGCTTTTACCAATCCTGGCTCTACAAAGGTGCTTACTTGCCAAGAAAATTTCAGGGCACTATGGACAGTCTATACAAAGTCTGTACTATTTGGGTGTAGGTTGCTTAGGTGATCTGGCTTGACGAATTTACCTGCCTTTTGTTAAAAGTCGTGCTTAAAGATGGCAAAATAAAAATATAAGTCAATTCTTGGTTTGAACAGTCTCCTCTAGAAGAGCATGTAAGTCATTGGAACTGGAATCATTGCTGTAGCTCCCTATCAATAATTTCTATGTTCAAAGACCTACAGTGTATTGTTCAGCCAGTTTCTTTCTAATTTAGGTTGAAATTCATCATAAAATATTAACTGCAACTATCAGAGGTAAATCTCATCATTTTGTGAGATGCTCAGTTTTTATTCCACACCACCAACTGAGGATGTTGTGTTTTTGAAGCAGAAAACTATCCGTTGTGGTAATCCAAACATTTCATGGTATACTTAATCAGAGGGAAAAATAGGAGGTTTGAGGCTTTTGTTTTTCAAATGTTTGGAAAAACTCATTGCTTTACTATTGCATCAGCCAGCTCATGCGTGCTGTTGGCGTAGAATTGGCTACTGGTGTAGAACCAAGTGCGCTACATCACTTCTATATGCTTCTTCAGGGAAACATTATGATGATCACTGTACCTTGTTGTATTTAACTTTAAATGCTGTTCGAGAGCTGATTAGTTTGCTGTAGCCTTGTTACTTGTGTAAGCTTAACAGCTTATGCTGTGTCACTGCTATGTGAACCAGAGGAGTTTCAATAACCTTACTCCCCTGGCTGCCCTTTGGATTCCACATGGCTGCACAAACTGTTTTTACTGACAGTGACATTTGCTGTTTTAAAACTGTATTTGCACTTCTCCAGCTTATGTTGGGCATGCCAGCTGCCATGCATCTGTCTTTCCTATTCTGCGCAGGAATATACAATATAAATGCCTATGCCTTTGTTTCTCTATTTGAAGTTATATTGCTAGTTATCATACGATGTTTCAGTCGTCTGTTTACAGCCCAGTGTGTGCATAATTTTGTTCAAGCCCCTGTGCTTGCCTGCTTGCTTTCTTGGTTCTTTAATATAAATCCCAAAGTGGTTCCTTGACCATCTTTGCATTAATCTTATTCTTTCTTTATTAAGAAGCTATTAATGTATTTTGTAAGGAGTGTCCCTTCTTCCTTCCTTAGGATGGTGGGACTTACTTGGTGTTCTTCCGTGTTTAGCCTAATAGCTCTGTGACGAAGTCACGTGCAAAATGTTACAGCCAAATTTTCCTTTTTTGTATATATATTTTACATTTTTCCCTGGGAATTTATAGCGATTCTCTAATAATATTGGAAACTGTTGATCATAACTAATCCTGTGGTAGAGAGTGAGACTTATCCTTAACAAAAGTTAAAATTCTACATGCAACAACTTCTAGAGATTTTTGCCCAGATCTTGGTCGGTTGTGGATTTGCTGCTCAATGTTAAATTGCAGTATTGGCACCAAAAATAAAGCGCTCACAGGGCTTGCATGCTTGTTTATTAAATCTATTTTATAGACTTTGCTTTTCAGGATTGATCTAATGTTGTCATGATTTAAAGTGACCATGTCCTGACCTTCAGGTACCCCTGCTTTCTGTGGGAAAGAAGGTGGTTGCAAGTCGCAGTTTTAATGGACAATAGCACACTTAGTGTAGCTCTTTCAATTAAATAATAATTTTGTCTCTGACCTTTTCTTCTCTTATGGAAACCTTTCCAATTCACATAGTTTGGACTTAAAGAATGAAAGGAATCATTATTGCACTTCAAGGAACCATTCAAAAGCCTGAAGTTTTTCTTTATAACATAGAAGAGCTGGTTTGCTAAGCTGAGCATCAGCAGTTGATGTTTGTGTTATTTCTGGAAGCGTAATACTAAGAACCCGAAGGAATACATGCATCTTTAATAAACTTTGAAACCAAGGAAGTCCATATTTCTGAATACATTTTAATTGTATCAGTTGGGAATATTTTTAAATAAGATTCTGGCACAATGATAGAGTTCACAGAGTTTACGTTGTCATAGTATGCCTCTTTCCATCTGTATATCCTCTTTCAAAGCAGCCATGTGCTCTTATCCATTTAACTGGAGCACAGCTGATGTAGGCTAATTATTTTTTCTTCCTCTTAGTTGTGTCACTCTGCTTTTTATGCTGATTTTAGCTGGAGTTGGAGGTCAGTCTATTTAAAGAGCACACACTTTTATCTCGATGTCTCTTGCGAACTGTTGCATAATTTGGCTACTCCTGGGGATCTTTGCAGTGAGAATACATAATTTACTGACCATCTGCCTGCCTTTTCCCTTTCCTTTCATTACAGATGCGGGGAGGAAAAGCTGAAAAGGAAGCAGTTGTTATAACATGTATGCAGAACCGGTTGGTAAACTGCTGACCAAATTTCATACTGTGTCATTCAGAAGTCAGCTTTGTGCCAGTGGTTGCTGTTATGACATGAAATACAATGGAAAGCTGGTGTGTCTCACATAGTACTGAAGACAAATGTTTATGATGGGTTAGTTTGTTCCAAAAGCAGTTGTTTGAGCTTTTTCATAACATGATTGTTGATTTCCATACAGCTCTATATTGCCTTTAGCCAGTGTTCAAAATCCCACACTACACCTTACTTTGTGACCAACATTCTTTTATGGCAGCTCTGGGAAACCTCATTCTGCCCAAACAGGGAGCTACTGAAAGTCCTGAATGATCTGGCTGTAAGGGCTCAAGCTAGTTTTGTTTGAGGATTTTATGTTTGTGTGAATGGGGAAAAGAGAAAAGCAAGATAAGGTGGAAGAGACACTAGTGTAGAATCAAAATGAGACTGTATCTAAAAACCAGTAGGCATGGAAACTTCAATACAGCCTGGAGAGCAGTGGAGGGTGGTCCCAAGAGAAACCTAGAGAGTAGGCTTTTGGATCTGAGATTTGTCTAAAGGACGTCTGTGGCTGTGAGGAGGGAAAACTTTAGTCATTTGACTTCTTTATGAATGTTTTAAAATAGTTGCATCAAAGCTACTTTGTTCTAGAGAGCAAGTCTTATGAGGAGCGGCTGAGGGAACTGGGGTTGTTTAGTCTGGAGAAAAGGAGGCTGAGGGGAGACCTTATCGCTCTTTACAACTACCTGAAAGGAGGCTGTAGCGAGGTGGGGGTTGGCCTCTTCTCCCAAGTAACAAGCGATAGGACAAGAGGAAATGGCCTCAAGTTGCACCAGAGGAGGTTTAGATTGGATATTAGGAAAAATTTCTTCACCGAAAGGGTTGTCAGGCATTGGAACAGGCTGTCCAGGAAAGGGGTTGAGTCACCATCCCTGGGGGTATTTAAATGACGTGTAGATGCGGCACTTAGGGACATGGTTTAGTGGTGGACTTGGCAGTGCTCAGTTAACGGTTGGACTTGATGATCTTAAAGTTATTTTCCAACCTGAATGATTCTATGATTCTAACCAATTTTCATTCTTAGTGGAATAACCCTATAGGATGCAAATTTTGGCACATAGTTCCGGTGGGATCATACTTCACTGAGGTTTATACCAGGATGGATACTCTTTGTGTTGGATACCCTTGCCTTTTTGTAATATCTCTGTATGAAAGTGATTGATCATGCTGTGTCTGCAGAGTGATGTTTCATGTGGCAGATTCCAATAGGTATGGGTGTGATGGTTGTATTCTTCACCATTACTGCTAAAGGTGATCTCTTAAACCCATACAGGGACCTTATATCCAATCTTACAAATTGCAGTTTTTTTCTAAAAATGTATGTATGCAAACTCAGACCTAAAGTAGTCCTTTTGCTCTGGTGATTTTTTTTTCCCCAATTGCTTGCCATGCTGTTGTCTGTGTTTATAAACTACTTTGATATAAGCTCTTAGGGGCAGTAAATACCTCTTCTGTTTTATGTGCAAAGGATAGTAAGAACCTTATCTAGATGTCTAGGTGCTATCACAATATAAATAATCATAACGATAGGCCTCTGAGTAGTAGTAAGCTTGATATAGCTGAAGTGAATTAGTAATTTACTACTTGAAAGTTTTTATTTGAAGTGCAGAGAAAAGAGAACAAAACATACATGGATTATTTTTTCGTTATCTTGGCTTATAGAAAATACTAAACATAGCTTGTCACTTAACTTGGCCAGGGCTACCTTGTTGCAGCTTTTTATTTTTTTCCCCCAAACCAATTATTCTGCAATATGGAGTGTTTTGATTTAGACATGCTTTTTAAAGATCAGCATTCATGGCACATGCAGTGAAGAGCAATTTAAAATTAAAAGGCTGCTTTAGACTTTTAAGAGCACCTGGATCTTAATTTTAGAAGCAATTGGAACTCTGAGCCAGCACCTTGTAGGGTAATCTAAATTCTGGTTTTTTTATTTTATTTGAGAACTTGGTGAGGAATTGATTTGAACAGCGCGGTGCAGAGCTCTTCCGATTTTGAAGTACTTCCAATTCCCAATCACATTTAGCTACAGATCATGATGTTCTCCTTTTGATCTTACAAGGCCAGCCATCTTAAGAATATCACCCAGAGAAAAAAATATACCTAGCTTCTTTTTATTTATCAAACATTTTATTTCATGTATTTCTTCTCTTTTGCTTATGCATAGAAGGAGTTCCCTAGGTCAACAGGAAGACATTTAAAACTTTCGAAAGAAAATACAGGCCTGTAAAAGTACCCAATTGTACCATATCAGTTCAGTATTTGAAGAAAGTATTTTCATCAGTAAAATGTTCATAAGCACTGCAGTAAATTATGTGTATTGATTTGTCCAGGGTAAAGTGGGGTGGGGGGTGGGAGGGAGAAGAAACAAGCCTTTAGTTATATTGAATATTCCATTTGGGAGTATGGTCTGCCCTGTGCCCTGTGTGAGACAGCAGACCCGTGGGAATGAGTTGCAGGGAAGGAGGGAATCATCATGTAACTAAGGCTTATCGTTATTCGCAGGCAAAAAGAGAAACTGTGGCTGCACTGGTAGTCTCCATTCTGGAATTTACTACCCTGAGCAGTTGGCTTTGAACCATATATCTTCACTTTATTGAAGACTTTCTGGATGTTTTTGGAATGCCCTATGCAAATACAGGGATATAATGCTGCTTTACTCATATAAAGTGACACAAGACAGTAATTTCGTTTCTCCGCTTTATTTTCAAAAGTACAAAATTGTGGGGACATCCATTCTCAGCAAGAGGTAGTAGCTGTCCTGAATACAGGGATTTTTGTTCTGTTCTTAATAGAGCAGTCAGCCCCTTGCAGACATACACAGATGGGATTGCAAGCAGCTGGGGCTATAGTGGTGAGTCAGTAAGTCACTGGAAATTCACTGGGACCTGAACCACCATTAAGAACCTGTCTAATACAATAGCTGCAATACAACAAGAAGCTGCCAACAGGCAGCTAGCTCATGGTAACAGTTTGCAACTACTTGCAGTGGTGCATAGGGATGGTGTGGGGAAGTGTACATGAATATAGAAATGTTTTATAAACTGGAACTGTGAAACACTGAGGATGACATTAAACAGCATCAGCATCTCCCCATATTTGGTGTATTTCTTATAAGAGACTGGAGGAAGCTGGTTTAATTTATTTGGGGGAAAGCTCAGTGTATTTTTGCCTTTAGGTTGAGATAAATAAAACATCATAAGATACGTTAGAGATTTCACTGGAGTGTGGAGGAGGAGAATGTAAAGTCTGAATATTTTGTTTTCTGTCTGAATCACTAATGTGCTACCAGTCAGTTTAATTAGAATAATTAGTCATGAAATATATAATTGGTCTGAATCTTCCTGCAGATTATATAGAGAGCTTTTGAAGAGGACTGTGGTTATTTGATACTGATCCTGCAAACATTTATGCACGCTCTTAGCTCAGCGTGCTTGAATCAGTGTGTATGCAGTAACATCCCATTGACTTCGGAAAGGAAGCTTCCCTTTAGCTAAGGGGCTTTCTCAAATTGAGCTGCTTGAATGGGCTGCATTTTTCTGTGACCATGCGATTTGTGGCCAATCCACTGTTTTAGGGATGCCTTCAATAAGGGAGGGCTTTCACCTTTAAACAGTTACTGGGTATTTGCAGAACAGTAACTTTGAGTGACCAAGTGGTGGCATGTCCTCTGTGGCTTGGTTTGTATATCGTTCTCCAAAGGGGCGCTTCTTCTGTACCTTCTTTGGGAGGTTGTTTTGGCACCAGTGTGGTGGGTTGTGCTGTGGGGAAATGACTCAGTTGTAGTAACTGTGGGGAAGAGCGTGTTCTCGCTTTCTTGTAGACTGTGCTGGATCATTTCCTGGATCTGGTTCAGCTTGTTGCTGTGCACACACTGAATCCTGCGAAGCTCAGGAGAAGTGAAGTGAGGATGGGAAGTTGCTGGTGCTGTGTGGGAGAACAGGCCTGGGGTGGGTTAGGCTTGTCTGGGTTTAGGTTGTTTTGCTTTTTCCTGTGGAAAAACTTGAAAAAATAGAGCAATTATTGTAGATATTGATAAGTGCTACCATTTGATCCCTTTTTCCCTCCCCAGAAGTGATTTTTTTTTTTTTTTTAATCATGGGTTTTACTGTAGGTTGTTTTGTTGTGTTCTATCATTTAAATGTCTATGTTCATTATAAATCATATGAATGAATGATGTATCCTTGATTTTTGCAAGTTAGGAGCACTGGTGTCCGTGCTATTACTGTGAATAGTCCCATCCAAGTCAGTAGGTTTACTCTTCATAGGACAGTGAAGTATTTTAATTTGTGTTTGCAAGTTTTAGATTGATACAAGGTTATTGTGAGCTGAAGGAAAGGGACTATATAAAAAATGTTACTGCTAGTATATTTCCTAGCTACTGTTTACCTGGATTTTGAATTTTTGCTGACAAGAGTCTGAAATTGCATTCCTTTTGTCATCCCATTCAGTGCGGTAACAGAATGCTTATCTGACCAGGAGATCCTTTGGTCTAGAAACACATGAACTGTCAATTCATCTTGTCTCAGTTGCATATTCTCTAATGGTACTGGTTTTAAATTCTCCCAGTTTTCTGACAAAGTAACATCAAGAAACTTGTTCTCTTTACCTTATTTGGTTTTTATGTCAACCCTGAGATTATGTAACAGGTTTCATTACAGGTAGTAAATTTAATGCCAAAGAAGTTCTGTAAAGGTATTTAGGCAGCCCTGCTATATGCGTAAGATTTTCTGCTTGTAGCATATGCTTATATGCTTTGGTTTCATCTGATAGTCTAATTGACTATAATAGTAGATTCTGTACATCAGCTGTGTAAGAAAACTTACAGTTTTCATCATCTTTGGCCACAAAGAACAGTTGAAAGCTTATGGAGTTTCTTACTATTTTTATGGTACTCCAGTTAATTCCATTTCTCTTTTTTTGGCACACTGTACAGTGTTTAATATAAAAATATGTGATTCAGCAAAAGCTGTGGAAGGATTTCTGTTACTGTGGTGTACAGAATTGTAGGTACTGTGAAACAGACTAAAATAAAAAGAAGGGAATATGGTGTATCCGCAGGGTAGGACTCTGTCACCCCATGGCCTTACTTACCAGTTCACAAAACTAATTGTTGGTGTTCTCTTGAGTATTCTGTATGCACTAGAAACTTTGGTGAAGCCACATCAGATACCCTTTCCTATCCAGAAAAGCAGCAATCCCCCAATGTTTAATAAAGTTGCATCTCTCCTTCACCAGTATCAGGAACCCAGCCCCAGGTAACCTTCTCATTAGTTCAGCTCAGGACCTGTTATTTCCCAAAGGCTGATCTTGCCTATTCAGTATTTGGTATCTCTTGTCTCTCCAACACACCACTCAGTGCACAGAAGCCATCCTTACCTTTCAGTCCCAGTCCTGGTTCCAGCATCAGTGACATGAGCAGCACCAGAAGACTGGAGCAGTGATTTGGATCTCAAGTGACATAGCTTGAGGACTTTGCGGATGGACAGAATTGTGAAGTGTGGTCTCTCAGAAAAAAACAAAACAGATTTCGTTTTCCATGCTTCTGTTTTCACAAAAGTCTGTTTCAGCTGGACTGACCCAGGACCCTCCCTCTGTACCTCAGAAATTATCTTTGAAATTAGGACTCCTTCCAGTTTAAGTTGCTTTTGCTGACTTTGTTGACCCCTCAGGCTATATTAGAATTAATAAATGACACAGTCCAATAAGAGTGGATCTGCAAAGAAAAATAGTTTGTGCTGAGAACCTGACATCCATGCTCCTCTATGTATTTTAGACTTTTTTTTTTTTATTTAGTTGTAGCTCTAGTTTTTCTCATCTGGTCCCAGACACAGGATGTCCATTAGTGGCTGGAGTGTGTTAGGTGCGCACAGTTTAATTTCATGCAAAAGGAGTGTGGATCCATGTGTACCATAATGTCAACCAATGGCATAGTAAGAGTAGATGTCCAGGTGACTGGCTTAAAAACTGCAGTCCTGACTGAATTAAAGCACTAACGTAAGTGCACCATCAGTTAAACTGGATCACCTCAACCAGAAATACCTGTTTCCTTCTATGCATGCTAGTAAGATATATTTAATGACCCTTCCTGGTCTGCAAGGGTCATAGTGTAGCCCCTTGTCAGCTGAATTGCATATTTATTTACTTAAAAGCATGAATAATACAAGTCTTTCTACCATGACATTGTTACTATTAACTAAGAATCCATAACTTAGAGAGAAAAAATGTTTCTGAATCGTTATGTTGTCTTCTACTTTGATAGGTAGTATTGGCTCTTGTGTCTTGTATTTGAAAGTCCCGTGGTATTGGCTGCTTTGATACTTTTCATTCTGGATCATGAATTTAGCAAGCAAATATCAGTGAATCTAAGATTAATTACAACTAGTGTCAGTTATATATAGTTATATATAACTAGTGTCAGTGGAATGACAAAAGACATAATAAGGTGTATATGAAATCAATGGCATGACCCAAATTTTCTGAAGCCCAGCTATTCTCTTAAGGATGCTCAACAGCTGATAGCACAACATTTCTCTCCTGGTGGCCAGAAAGTTTAAGTAATTCAGATTAGTGCTTTTTGGCTCTTCTGAGGAGCGGAGTACCACAAGCCTGTCTATGTACCATAACATACTCTCCCAATAACATGCTGGGTTTTTGCATGTTGAAGTTATGGCTACAATGGAAGACTCTGTATTTGGGGTTTAGTGCCTTATTAACATAACTTTATTAGCACAGTATAACTGGGGGTAAGCCAGGTGAAGATGGCACAGTAGTCTTTTCTAATACTGAAGGTCACAGATGTGGAGGATCTTGCTGTCACCGTTCTTGAATAACCACATGGCTTCCACTGAGGGCTGGTGGAATTCAGGTTGAGGGACTGTTGCCTCAAATGAAAACAGCTCTGAAAAGCCACGTCTGAAGAATGAGAGTTCCTTTGGGATGCTAGGAACCGGAAAGTGTATAAAATGTCATTAGTTTAAACTACTCATTTTGATGACTGGCCTTGAATTTATCTGAACTTCTGTATAGTTTTTTGGATTCTGATCAGGCAATAAGCCTAGCAGAATTTTTATTTTAAAAGAGCATGAATATAATGTTGGTTATGTTTCAAATAACCATTCAGTTGCATTCCTATGCAAACCATGTCTTTCCTATCCCAGTCCTTCTCTAAATCTCATCTTTGTTGTCCTTGCATAAAATAAACAAAACCAACCAGCTAAACCCCTCATAATAGCGAACCTCATGCAGTAGAGTATCAAATAAAACACCATGCATGTCTGATGTTTTATGTGGTTAAAAAACCCAACATGAACAACAACAAACCCCCTTATAAAATTCTAGTACATCTAACAAGTTCTCTAGGGTTGTCACAAGAAAAATTACTGCACACTGCGCAGCCCAGATTGTGCAGTAGTCCAGAATAACCTCTTCAGTTCTTTCATTCTGGTGAATGTTACAAGTCCCATTGCTGAAAGCCTAGCATATTTGACTGTGTTAACTAACTTTGTTTCTAGACAGCTGCTCAGAAACTCAGGAGAAAGCTGCAAAAAAGCATGTAGGTGTGTAGAAAGGAGAGGGGGGAAAAGAAAGGGATGAGGAGCTCTAAGTGTATGACAACTCAAAGTATAAAAAAACACAACAAAATAGGGGTGCAGAAAACAGAATATTTGTTTTTTCATGCATTTCACGAAGTGTTAGCAAAATCTGTGAGCAGGGGGAGCTGGAGCCTTGTGAGGAAGCTGCTATCTTAAAAGATTTGAGGGGAAAACACTTCTCTTTGTACATTTAAGTTGAAAACTACTGAGTGCCTTTCAAGCAGCCATATGTTATAACATTTTGGCTGAAAGAGAAGTATGTGTTTGGGTATCTTTATATAAAAGTTTGAAAAATGTAATGGGAAAATTGACATTTCCCTTTTATAAAAAAAAAGCCAGCCATCTGTCTAAGCTTTGGCCAACTATGTCCCAAACCCTATCATTCCTTCAGACATTTGAGAGAGGAAGCTAAGCATCATTTCTTTGTACCAGTGGATGAGAAACTGAGAATTAAACAGAATGGAGGATTAAAGCTGGTCTGTGGCAGAGCCTGGATTCTAGAGTTCAGTGCCTTGACCAGAAGGCTTGTCTCTCTGTTTATCTGTCTGGCTTATCTACCTCATTCAGGTAACATTTGTTTACCAGTTTGTTTATACTTGTATTACTTCTGTGAGGCTGACAAGCACTGTTGTGGTCTTTGTATAGATGTAGAATCCAAGAACGGGTGATCTAAGTGAGTGCCCAACATTACCCAAGAAATCTATGGAATAGAAGGGACTGAATAAAGCTTATTTAAATCCCAAGCGATAACCTTAACTTTCTGGGCTTTACTCATTAGCTTGAGAGAAAAGCAGAGACAAAAAAGGAGGAGGAGAAAAAAAAAAGAGAGAGGAATGCAGAAGGGGTTTATCTTCTTTCCTTCGAAGACTGGTTTCCCATTTTGATTTCAGAAACAAACCCAGTCATTTTCAATTTTATTTGTAGAAGTGGTACATTTTTCCAGCAGATGCCAGTTTTTCAGAGGAATTCTCTGATTTCACAGAGAAGTTACAGTGAGCAGAGGAATAGAAAAGAGAGAATGACATGAACGGATTCTCCCTCTGTCCCCAGGACTTTCCTGCTTCCACCTGCCGGTGTTGTCACTTCCTTTTCAGTCTATGGCTTTGAAACTGGCTTAGCAGGATCTCAGCTCTTTCTAAGATGAGTGTTGTGCATTCAGTCAGAGCACCAGCTCCATGCTGTGAGGCATGGGGGAGCACATAGTGGCATTTCTAGCAATAAGCTTGTCAAAATAAACAGTCTCGCTTTTAAAATATGTATCTGGAATGTGTTGCCTGCTAATGCGTATTCATGTTTTAAATGCAAATATTTGCCTTTCAGGCACATATTGTGGATATTTGCCCTCTCTATTTGTTGTGTATCATATGGCATGTAAATAAGAGAAGACAAGTTGTGTAATAAGTGGAGGGGGGGAGGAGAAGTGGAGTTAAAGGGATTTGATTTAATAAGAAACATGCATAATTTACACACACAGAGGTATTCCACTCTGGTTTTGCATACTTTAATTGCAGATCCTGTGGCTTCGTACCAACCAATATCTTACAAATAATAGTCTTTTACTAGTCTGAAAGATATGATTTCTCAGATGATGTTTGCTTGCTAGAATAAGCATCTTGCAGTGGTTTAGCTTTAGACTGAAGTTTGTAAATGGCATTGTTTCTTTGCAAGGTGAAGGCAGATATGTCAGTTTGGCTATATAAATCAAATATACAGCATGAGCAAGAAGACATGTTTTAGGTGATGTTTTTATCACACCCGTAAGTTAGAAATACAAATGATTTTAGGATGGATTTATGTCTTTCTGACCTGCAAATGATCTATGATGAGAGCACAAATTAATATTATGATGCTGAGGTACCCAAATATCCATAGTTGTTCGCCCTTGCAAACATGGTGGTGGTATAAAACTAGAGGTTAGTTTAAGAATATTTTTTGTAATCACTGGTGTTTGTTCCAGTGATTCCAGGAACTGACCATGTGAAATGGGTTCATTTTGACACTGTAGTTAGAGTCATGGCTGGGAATAGCCAGCTGAGCGTAGCCTGCTTAGGCCTGAAGGAACAGATGACCCTCACCCTGGAAAGTTAGGCCTAAATAAACACATAGCTACAAAGAAAGAGTGTGCCACAAGAAGACCTAATGTTGAGTTGCTTCTGAGACTTTAGGTATGGATTCTGTACATGTGCATATCCTGTGTACGAGAACCAAAATGACTGTAAATAGGCAGAAAGTGGAAAAGATACTGTGAGATGTCATTCAGGAAAGCTTCACAATCAGTGAAAGACTTTATGGAGTATCAAATCCAGTCCCAAACTATCACAGGGACATGTCTCCTATAATCAAGGGGAAGAAAAAAAGAACAAAAATGGCAGAGAGATTCTGAGGGGTGGCACAGAGAAAAGAAACAGGACAGATGAGGCTTCTGCACAGAAAAGCTTAAGCTGCGTCTGGTTTTTGTGGAGACGTCCAGTGCTTGTGTCAGTGGCTAACTGTGCACCGCTGTGCTGGCTCCATAGACGCAAGCTCCTTTGTCAAATGCCCTGGAAGAGCTTGTCCATGATCTAATGCTGTTGTCTGCCTCTGCTTGTGAGTTATGTAAGCAGGCTCCCAATCTGCAGGTCAGTCTCCAATACCCAGAGAAACCACCAAACCCAGCCCAGCATTTCAGGAGCTGCTTCTGACCTGGGTTGAAACTGGGTTCTACAGTGAGACAAACCTATAAAGTTTGAATGTGATTTTGGATCCAAATTCTTCTAGAGTTTGCGGGTTTATGATCTTCTTTTTTGCTTTGCTTTTAAATGTGGACTTATCTATAATTACTGTAAAATTTTCACCTCTTCCCTATTTCCTTCTCTCTTTTTTGGTTTGGTTTGGTTTTTGTTGTTGTTGGGTTTTTTTCCTTAAACCCTATCTTAGACATGAGTATTTCAGGCAAATGCTGAATCAAAAAATGTCATTGCACCACTGAAATCAATAGCAATGCCTGAAGTTTGTTGTGATATGGGTAGAGATATAGCTGAATAAAAGAGCTTTTTCCTTGAAGGTAGCAGTTCAAAGAATGTGCTTCAGTGGACTGCTCTTCTGGCACAAAGTGAAGCGTTGACGGATGAGTTCCTGTGACATTACAGTCCTGAACTGGTGCGGGCATTCGTTTTACCTCAGGTGTGTGTCAGGTGTCTGGTGCAGTATCGTAAGACATGGTCCCTGTAGTTGTGTCCCCTTTATACAGCACGGAGAGGAGGGAGAAAGAGAGTTCAGTGTGTGTTCCTGAACACCTACTTTTATGGGTCCTTGACCCATGTGTAATGTCTCTGGGTCCTAGGCTGAATCCCAGGGAGGAGAAAAAAATCCCACTGTTTTTTTGAGGCAGTTCAGCCAGGTTTAGTCTGAGTGAATATTAGAGGGGGAGTTTTATTTTGTTGGGGTTTTCTTCTGGTATAAGTAAAGTTTTTCAAATTCCATCTCTCTTGTATGAAGGTCATAAAAAATGCTAATATCCTGTCTTACAGGGGTGGGAAATCTGTGGAGGTAGTGTTGTTTCTTCCTTCCCACTCCCCAAATTAAAGAGACTCACAAGCAGAAGGAGCACCAGGCATAAGCAACAAGTAAGATTTGCCTCCTCATACATATGCCTTAATGATGAAGAAAGACACTTATTGTCAAAAATAACAGTCCCTTATAATGCCTATAAAGCTCTGTGCAATGGTGTGAGTAGTTTCATGATTTAACTTATTGGGGAAACCAAGATGTCCATTGCTCCACATTTTAATTTCCATGCTGCATGTAAAGACACGCAGTCTTTTGAGCAGTGCGTTGTAGATCTAATCCCCAGTTGGGAATCACTAAACACACTGAAATGGAAATAATTAGTGATGATTTTTTTCCCCTCACTCCATATTACTTTCTCAAAAGAAACTGAGCAAAACAAGCAGCAAGGAAATGCTGCTCTCCAAATATGTAACTAGGAACTTGTTTCCTGAAGGCTGTTAAATAAATATGGAAAAGAGTAAAATTTACTTTTCTGAATTATGGAATGGGTTTCTGAGTAATGAACTACTATTTGTCTCTCGAATACCTTTCATCAGTTTTTCTGAAAAAATATGGCATACATGAATACTTAGTGGACTATTATCTTCAAAAAAAGCAGAATTAAAATTGGTGTGTATGTGGGGGGGGTTACAAATGCAAGGTAATTGTCAAGCAATTATGCAAGGTAATTATCAAGTTTGCTGACTTTCTGTGTTTTCTCTGTTTTAAGGCTTTGTACTATGCAAGTCTCTTAATCATCCATTTCAATAGATAAAAATATATTCTGAATAGATACAAAAGCGCTAGTTCTTTGGCTAACTCCCTCCCTCAGCAGTAGAGGAAAAGTAATCAAACATTAAGTTCTGATTCCTGGTGCCTACTGAGCAGAGAGGGATTGGATGTTTTGCAAGAAGGCCAGTTAAAGGGCAGGACATGAATTTGGTAGGGTTTGTTCTGGAAAAAATTGCAATGCAGAGTGGCGTTTGGCTTAGGAGAAGGGGGCTCTCCTACTGCTCTGCCATTGTTGTTTTGGAAAGCTTTATACTCACCTGTCAGTGTAAGAGAGTTGGGAGTTGCTGAAATGCCAGCTAGCTTGCCCCTTGCAGGCCAGGCGGGCATGCAGCAGTGGTCGGGTTCCTCTGTTGCTGGGGGGTCTTGTGACTCCGGACGGTGGCACAGGATGGCTGTAGGTCCTGAGGCCGGGAAGGATTTTCAAGGCCAGCTAACTGGGGAACAGAGGCTATGGAATGTCGCCTATGTCAGGTAACAATCTGTCTTCCTGCTGCAAGGGCATTCCCTATAGAAAGAACCACCAGGCACTATCAAGATTGTAGGTTTTGGCATATGAGCGCTGTTTGGAGGTAAGCTGGTCAGCAGGTAACAGTATCGTACTGGTCACTGAGTGGCTTCCACTCTACTGAAGCCTCCGTACAGGTGGGAGCCGGTAAGTGTAAAGATAGTATAAGGAAGGGCTAAAGTAGCCTGGGGATTGGAACGGAAACAAAAGGAAAATTAAGGGCTGTGGTCAGTTGAGAAGCTGATTGTAGAAAGCTTGGGCTTCCTACCCTTTTGTTATACTGTACATATGTTGCCATGGCTTCATACCTATCAATTGGAATTCAGATGATTCTGTAGCCTGATACAGTGTCAGGGTTTTTTCTGCAAATAAATACCCATTTAAACTAATATGAGGGAAAATACACAAGCTTGAGAAGTGGGCCCATGTGAACTTCATGAGTTTCAACAATGCCAAGTGCAAGGTCCTGCACCTGGGTAAGGCGTAATGGTTTTAAACTAAAAGGGGGTAGATTCAGACTAGATATAAGGAAGAAATTGTCAGTGATGAGGGTGGTGAAACACCGGCATAGGCTTCCCAGAGAGGTGGTGAATGCCCCATCCCTGGAAACATTCAAGGTCAGGTTGGATGGGGCTCTGAGTAACCTGGTCTAGTTGAACATGTCCCTGCTGATTGCAGGGGGGTTGGACTAGGTGACCTGTAAAGGTCCCTTCCATGCTAAACCATTCAATGATTCTATGAAAATACATGATTTTGGGTGGGAAGCAAGTTGTGCAATAGGCTCATTTTTCTGTTCCCTCCTAACAGCACTTCCTTTTACATCACTCTTATCTTTGTTGGCCTTCCACCTTCCCCAGACATGCAACCTTTTCTTCACCAGATGTATTATTTAAAACCCTTGGGTTGTAACAGCTGCTGCTTACAGACTGGAGGTGCTGGGAGGAGAGACAGGAAGGGAAAGAGGGGAGCAGGGAAGGAGCCAACCGTTTTGTTCCCAGTACATCTGCTTCAGGAGCCAGACAAGGCAGAAAAAATGGCAATCCTTGCACAAAGGGAAATTTGTCCTGAAGCTCCCTTCTCACATCCATATTCACCTCTGGTCTCAAATAGGGGGATGTGGGCTGATCATCCTCTGTGTTAGCACCTCACACTCATGACCTGGACTACTTATTAAGCCAAGTGGTTTTGTATTGGGTATATTAGTTCATACAGCAGCCTGAGGGGATGAAAACATAGATAGATGTGTGCAATGTAAAAATAACATATATTATTCTTTGGATACGTATCCAAAATACTAAACATATGAAAATTTTGATCAGATAGATTAGGATAGGTTAATATCTTATATCCTTGATATCCACTAATATTAAGTTTAATACCCATAGAGCAGTTTCTGATCTTCCCTGCTTACCTTGCTTCAGTTATCTGAGAAGAGACCCTTCCTTACCCCATGCATTCTTATGTATCTGGAAAAATTTTGTGTGAGGAAGGGGTCTGGTTGCAAGGCTTAGGAAATGTTCTTGAAACTCCTCTGTTTGCAACCTCACATCCCTCGTACCAAAGCACCTGCTTCTTGCTCACTTCTTTGTGTATTATGGCTGGAAATGAGACCTTTTTTGGGGACACAGCGTGCTGCAGGGGCTCCTGGCTTGGCTGTGTCTCGAGCTGCCTCTGGGGCTGGAGGCAGCAGGGTTGCGGTGAGCTGCCCGTGCTCGCCCTAGCACAGCACCACAAAGTTGCCAACTTCAGTGCAAATCCAGGGCATTACAGCTGCATCTTCTGTGCTGAAAGAGCTTGAGAAATCACAGTTTGTCAAAGATCTATAGTCTGTGCAGTGTAAAGTCGGCTGCTTGTGCTTTACAAGGGGGAAAGTCTGAGACTTGATTTAACCAAGCAGGCTGCAGCAGTGTGGGTGGCAAACTTTTGGGCTTCTGGTCCAGTGCCTTGTTGCCATTAGTCATGCAGTTCACAGCTCTGGCGGTTTAGAGACCCTCACTCTGCTGTTTAGCACGCTGTTTTACCAAGACGATGCATAAATCAGATAAGCTCTCACTCCCCTAGCAAATGAGACTAATGGATGATTTATACTTACATTGCTATGTTGATATTTGTCAAACTGATTCCTGTTTGGCTGTCAAATCCTTAATTTGGGTTTTATACTTGGTTACTATTAAATATCCTTTTATCACCCCAGCAACACTGTCAGGCCAATGTCTCTCTTGTCTTCCTCCTACTGACATGGAAATACCAGTTCACTGATCTATTTATCATTCCTTCTTGAATAGTCTCCCAGGATGTATTCTCTGGAAAACAGCCAATTCATTGTACAATGCTATAATACTGAAATCTAAATGAATATGAAATAAAATTCTCCTAGATTATGCTTCCTGCTACAGGAGTTTCCTGCTGTGGGCAGAGTTTTAGTGATTCAGATTCACAATTATCCCTGTTTCTAGATTAATGCATCCAGTTCAGTCTCAGAAGCGCAATGGCTGAACCTCAGTGCCTGTGCTTCTCTTCCAAGTTGCTCTGTAACAAACACGCATAGTTCAGAGTGTTGTGAAAACAGGCTAGAGGCCAGAAGAAATGGGCTACTAAATCTTCTTTCAATAGATTTCTTCAACGTCATCACTGTCATATCTAACAGTACGGAACAGCAAAGGCCAACTTAATAACAAGGGGCAGCTAATTAGGAAGAAGGATGTGTGTGCCCCGCAGGAAAAGATCTCATAAGATATGTTGCTTTTCTTAATGCCAGATGTCTTGGCATAATGACTCTCCACTTTTTTACTTTTTTTTTTTTCTTTTTTTCCCCTAATAAAAATGAGTAGGTTGCTTTGTGTGGAGAAAGCAGGAGAGAGTATACCCATAAGGTCACAAAAAAGAGTGTGAATTTAGAACTGTTGAATATGTACCTAGTTTAAAACAACAACAAAATCAACAACTCATGATATTTGAAGCCAGCATTACTATTTCAGCTGCTGAGGATTGACTTGCAATTTCTTACAGACTTCAGCCTAGTGAGGCAAAGGATGAGCAAATTTCAGCTCCTCACATGTCTGGTGTTCCGGTCAAGCAAGATTTGGTATTAGCTGGCATCTTTGCCCAGAAATTATTTTTGCTTTGCCTTTTTCTTCTCAGCTCTCTGAGCGTCATGCTTTCCTGTGGTCTGGTCTTCCCTTTACCTTTGCTGTCCTCAGTGGCAGCTATTCAATTTCTAATTTGACAAGATGAACTCCACTTGTGTTAGATATTGGTGGTGCTTTGCCAAGCAGGTTTCACAATTCAGTCCACCACATTGCTTTGGTGTGATACGATACTGTAATCAGCTCAGCAAGAACTGATGACAGCACATTCCTATATTAACAAAACACCACTAGGACTATAAACACCCTTTGATGCTTCCATGCTAAAAACTTGTTCTCAGTTGCTTATGATTCTGCCCAACTACTTCTGTTTGGTTTGACATGCTACAAGATATCTTGTGGAATTTTGGTCCAAAACCCCCAGCCATTTAATGTCTAGACTAGGGCAAAATATGCTGTTACAAAACCAGCATTCAGAATCAAACCTGAGCCGTGCACCCATGATGTAAGCTGCACCAGAACAAACACAGTGACTTTACCGGTAGCTCTGCTCTCACCAAACCTTCCATTAGCGGGAAATAATGATGCAGTATGTTGTCCTGCCTGTATTCAAAGATGCATTCACTTTTTTTGGGGTAGACGCAGTGCCTCCCACATGCAGTTTGGTGAAGGGCTTGTCCATTGCCATCTCTAGGAAAATCTGCCTGTATTTAGCAAACTAATAAGCATGTTTTAAACCATAAGCTTATGTTTAATCAAGATTTCTCAGATTTTAGTGGATAAGCTTGTCACTGATTGTAGAGAATTTAAATATCGCTCTGATACACAGCTTGGAAAATCCCATGAAATTGTTAAAGCTGCTTTGAGAGCCCAGTTTGAATAATCTACTGTGAATAAGATAAGGGATCACACATTGAACAATGAGAAGAAAGGAAGAGAGATAGCTGCTCATTAAGTGAGCATCATCTATTCTGTGTGTTGAATGAGGCAAAGGGTTAGGTAAAAGAAAAAGGGAATGTGAACATGTAATTAAGAACTGTATCATAATGCATATGGACGAAAGGGCCAAAATTAGGGTTGTACGGGCAACCCTGAGAAGCAGAGAAGTATGTTTCATGTAGTAACTTTAATAATGCTTTTCTAATGCAAGGGATGTGTGTGTCTATTTAAGCTGTGGGACAGTGTTACATAAACATAGTTAGAATGCAGTAACACTATTGCACATCATGAAACATTGAGCATTTTGTCTGGTGTGCTTCTATCTTAATTTTTTGTGGAGGGAAATATTAATTCTGCATTGTATCAAATGGAAATTTGAACAAAAAGAAAACTGAATACTTAAATCCCTACTACTCTGGACCCTCAGAGTGCTAATTTGAGTCTCTAATTTTCATCAAACTTGTAGGAAGTCATTCCTCTTTGAGGCTTCTCTCCCTCTCTCAAACTTGGTTAAGAACTGACCAAAATCCTCCGAAGTTGATCAAGAGCTACTTGCAGAAAGAGACAAGGCTGTGGCAGCAGGTGGTTTTGAATGGCTGTGGGGTTCCTGTGTAGCTCGCTGCTGGTTGTTTGGGTTTGGTTTTTTCTGATGTGCTTAACTGTGTTCCTCCCCTGCCCTCTCCAGACCTGGAAGCAAGGAGAGGCAGATCCAGCTCATCCTAAAGGAGAGATGGGAGAGATGCTCGATAGCTGCTTGGCTGAAGTGATGGCTCTCTGGCCTTTCCAGCTCTGCTAGTCTCCGTTGGCCATAATGGGAAGGTTAGATATCTAGCTCACACATAGGCATTAAATGGAGCTATCTTCAATCTCAGGATAAATCCCCCCGCTGCAGACATAGGGTTCCTGCCTTCTGTGGCTTGAGGCATCATCTTCAGAACTAAGAACTGAAAAATTACTTTCCAAACAGGTTTCAATTGGTGTGGGGGTTTTTTTCCCCCATCTGTGATGTTCTTAGTACTTTCTTCAGCAAGAGGTATTTTCTTTTAAGCAAATGTCAATTCTACACCTCGTAGCATGGTATTTCAGAACAAAAAAAAAGAAAGAATCTGAAGAATGTGTGATATGATGATGGATGGATTTTTATTATGTACCTCATACTATCAGCGAACATCCTTTAGTTTCAGGGAGAAAACAGAAACTTAATATAATTTTTATCTTTCTTCTGAGGAGTATTCCCTACCCCCCAGCCCCAATTTTTAATTTTTTTTATTTTTTCCTGACTTCAGAAATGGCTGTATTGATTTAGGCACTCTGCCCAGTTGCCAGGTGGTCATTAAATAGCAATAGAATATCAAATTGACCTTAAAATAGCCTTCAAACTGATTCAGGGAATCAGGAACTGTTTGAGAGACAAGCATTAAAATGCAGGGCTCTTGTGATTTTTGGAAAGAAATAATATTTCAAGAAAATGTGTTCTTGGTGAGATTTTTAGTAAGATTTTTAAACCTACCCTGGCTTTTCTGAGTTTTTTATCTGCATCCTTCATGTGTACAATTTTTACAAACTCTTTTTGTTTTAATTATTTGGAGTTACTTCTTCAACACGGTAAGAGAAAGAACGTTATAAACAGAATAAATCTCGTGACTAGAAGGAGTAGGAGCTTACCCTTTCAGCTGTGTGATCGGACTGCCTTTGTGGTACATGCAATGGTCTCTTCATGTTTTAAAGGCTCAGTGCTCAGACCATGTAGCACAGGCTTCCTGAACATCTGAACTGCTCAGGTGAGTGAAAAATCAAGCAGTAAGAGTTGAAGTAGCATTTGGGGAAAGAATTCTTGATGGCCAGGGATGTGACTGCAAAACATCCAGTGTGTTTTTATTTATATTTTTGAATTCATGGTGTTTTATTACAGGACAGCTTACTGATCTTGTAAGATCTTTTCTTAAAATTAACTTGAGTCATACCGATTACGTGTTCATGTAGCAGTGGGTAACTGAAAGCTAGGATCTGCTTATGAATGTGATGGTTTGTGTCATAGAAGTGGTAGCCTCTTGTTGAGAGTGCACTGCTCTTTGATCAGAAATATTGCACCTCAGGGACTACAAAAAAGATGTTACATTTGAGTATCACTCTCAAACTGGCATGTTTATTGCACGCAGCACATATTCTCCAGTTAGGTACTTAAGGCTTCTACATGCTTTGGGAAAGAATTATGGTCACTGTTATTTAGCCAGTCACAGCTATGTAAGAATCAGCATCAGAAGCAGCAGTGTTAAAATCTGCGTGACATATCCCACTGGTTTCATCTCACATCACCTCATGGTGTTCTCATACTGCCATACTTGTCTCTCCCCAGCACTGCCAGCAGAATGCTAGACTGCACTGCAGCATTTTCTGTTTGTTTCTCCTGTGTTTTTTTAAAAACTTTGACAGTGGTATTATTCTCTTTCCCCAAGATACCTCAATGAGTAACAATAGCTGAAATTGCGGGTGGTAGTTTTTAATGGTATCTCCCAGTGGACGCAATGCATTTCATTTATATGAAAGTATTTTCAGTAGGATTACCCATCAAGAGATTAGCCATTTTGGAGTTGTTGCCTACTCTATAAACTCTGAGAGAAGATTAGATACAAAAGCATAAAAAATGCTGATCACGGCACAAATGACATATACACGCATGAGTGTTTCATTCACTCCTTTTCAGTACAGTATCAACCACTGCAGTGCCTTAGGATTTTCAGCAGATGTGCTCTTTGATTGATTACTCCCATAAAGATTTTGGAGATTCGTTTCTTCAGTAATCTAATGAAAATGTAAATGCAAATCATCAGCAGTGTAAACTTGCATAGCTCCTGTGCAGTGAGCAGAGC
Source organism: Buteo buteo (assembly GCF_964188355.1). Classification (NCBI taxonomy): domain Eukaryota; kingdom Metazoa; phylum Chordata; class Aves; order Accipitriformes; family Accipitridae; genus Buteo; species Buteo buteo. The sequence continues at coordinate 54,819,531 of NC_134172.1, read as the reverse complement.
CAGGCCATTTTCTATCAGCTGAGGAGCAGCCTTGGAGTATCACTGAGTTGTAGACCAGTATGCTTTGTTGCTTCACTAGTATATGAAGTGCATCCATAATGTAATTACTTTCAAACCCAGGTTCCCCAAATGACTTCATCTCAGAAAAAGGAGAGAATGCTGATCACTCTTTTAAACCTCTGCTGGTAAGATTTATTTGTGAAGTCTCACTTTTGAGCAGAATGCAAATACCTGACTAATTACTGCAACTTGTTATTCTTAGATCTGCTTGAGAGGGAAATTGACAGAAGTTTTGCCTAGCTCCATGATTTCTCATTCTATCCCGTAGCCTGCTGGGGGAATGCAGACTCTTGTCCAATTACTGTCAGATGTCTTTTCTCCTTTGAGAAAATGGATGTTGTGACGTGAAAAGCAATATTGTCTTTTAAATTTTATTGAGAAATATTATAGAAAGAAGTGCAATGAGAGCTCGAACCGAAGAGCTGCCTTTTTGGGCTGGGACTGGATTAATACCTTCAGATTACTGCAGGCAGAAGCTTCTGCCACTCTTGGGCAGTGTTTGCTCAGGAAGCAGAACTGGTGATCCAGCAGGTGGTGTGAGCTCCCTGGTCACTGAGCATTTTATTCATTCAGATATTCACCTGTTGCCTGTGTCTAATGAAATTTCTCTCTCTGACTGTGTCTGATTCTTAAGTGAAACCTAATCTGGCAATCTCTGACACACAAAACGTGCTTTGACTCTAGCAGTAGGCATCACTAAGGCTCCCAGCACTGCCTGGTTTAGCCTTAGTTGTGTGTTAAAGAAAGCACTTCTCTTTGCAGTACCATTGTGCCCATTCCTTCCACATTCTGGTAAGGACAGAGGCATGTCTAATACTGAGTAGTTTCAAAAGGTCATCTGGATTTGGTTCTTTTCTGGATATCTCTTCCCGTTATTCTCCCTGGCAAAGGGTCCCTTATCTGTCCTTCACAGCACTGGAAAGGGCCTAGGACCTTGTCCATTTTCTGTGCTCTAAAAGCAGATGTATGTCTCACCTCCTCCTCAGGGCCTCCAGTGGTGGAGACTCCAGAACTTTGCCAGGCAACCTATTCTAGCACTGTTACTCTTTAAGTTCAATTCATTATACTTTCCATTGCATCTAACCTTAGTTTTGGTTTTTACAGTTTCAGCACTTAAATCCTCTGAGCATGTCGAACAGAGTTTTCCCTCCTCCTTTGAAGTAGCTGTTTGTAAATTTTTGTCAGTCTTTTCAGGACAGTAACCCCAGTTTGCTCAGTCTTTCCTCATAAGTCATGCTTTCCAAAGCTATAATCATTCTTCACTATTCTGCCTGTGGGCATGCTTCAGGTGGTCATTCCCGTTTTGAAATGCAATACACCAAACTGAGCAGGTACTCCAGCTGGGTAAAGTTGGGTGGAAAGATTCACTTCATGCATCTCACAAGCTATACTTTTCCTCATACACTGCCATAAAACGATTGTCGTCTTCCCAGCAGCTTGATGGAACAGTTGTCATGTGTCCCTTGCTGATCTACAGATTGCCTTCCCTGTAGCCAGGTATTCCCTGACTTGAAATGATATACCTAATTATTCCTGCTGAGGTATAGAACATTATACTGCTCACAAGTAGCACATGCACTATTTTCAGCCTATTCTCCAGTTTTCCAAGTTAGTTTGAAGTCCTGCTTTCCAATATACTTAAAAGTCCTTCCCAGCTGAGTGCTGTTTAACAAACTGTTTTTCCCCATCCTCCAGTTCATTAAGAAAAATATTCAGTAATGCCACACTTAGGACACTTCCCTGTGGAATATCATTGAATGCATGCATTTCTCTTTAATTATGATGAACCATGTGTGTTTTCTTTCTGAGTAGCCTTTTCCTCCTAATATTTCTACCTTGTTTTAGAGAATTTCACATGAAATCAAGCTTACTTAAGTAAAGCAATATGACAGCTACTGTTTTTTCTCTATCCCCAAAGGCCATTATCCTGTCATAGAAGGAAATTAGATTGATTTGATGGGGTTCTTTCCTGACAAATCCATGCTGTCTGTTATTCATCTTCTTGTTTTTTCTAGATATTTACAAGTAGTTTGATTATTTATTCTGTTACAGTTCTGGGAATTGAAGCTGAGCTGTTGGGTTTATAGGTCTGTGGCTCCTCGTTTTTATTGTTTGCCATTTTGCGGTCTTCTGGTAACTCACTGTATCCCAGGGGACCTCCAAGATAAATGCCAACAGCTCATCCAGAAGCTTTTCAAGAAAAGCCAGACCAAACTGAAAATGTCTGATTTACCAAGATATTATCTAATCCTTTCTTTTTTTCCTGATTAGAGATTGATGTCTCACCAGCTATTGCTGGTATTAATTATGAGAGCTAACTGATGTTTAATGAAATGATGATGCAAAAAAAGGCATTCCAAATTTCAACTTCCCAGTTGACATCCCTAAGCAAGGTCCTAGTTTCACTAAGTAGTAGACTGACACTTTTGTTGGTTTTCTTCTTCTATTAAAATACTGATGGGACAGTTTCTTGTTATACTTGATGATCTTTGTTAATTGCATCTGACTATGGCTTTGTCTTTCCTGACTTTGAAAGTATCAGTTCATGCTGTACTTTTTACCTGTCCTTAACAGATTGACCTGGTGCTTTTAAACTGTCTTGAATTTAAGGTACAGCATGTGCTCAGGGCACAGTCAAGTCCGTCCTCTAGCTACCTATGCTATTTTACCTCCACCCACAGGGTGATTTGTATTTCTGCCATTACTATTTTTTCTCTAAGGAAATGTAACTCTTTACTACCCTTTTCCTTTAGACCAGCATTCCTAGGGATCTGTAGTCACACCTCTGTGTGTCCTGGAATTTGCCGCCTTGAATTCACAAAGATTGTGAACTCTGTTGTAGCCCCTGTTGGCTTTGTTTGGGTAGGAAGAAAATGCAAAGGTACAAACACCCATGTTTAAACCAGGCTCAGAGTTTGGAGATAGGCTTATTCGCAGTGGCTTTCCTCAGCCTACCCTCACCCTTAGTGAGTTCATGGGTAAAAATCACTGGTTCAAACATTAAGGTCAGAACCTAAAACCCCTGTGTGGTGGCCCGGTCAGTCAGAGCAGTCAGTGAGAGCAATGTGTCTGAAGCTGTGAAAACCACTGGGATTACATCCCTAGGAGGCCTGTGCATACCACAGAGTGACTCTTGTGAATGTCCACTACCTTTCCTCTTCTCTGTCTTCAAATACCTGAGTATCACAGAAGCAGTAATTCACTGCCATCATGCCTTTTTAAAAATAAAAGCAAAAATCATTAGTTGTCTCTTCGATCTTTTACCAATTAGAGAAGTTAACTTAAATTGTCTGTATCAAAAAATAGTACAAGCTTGCTTTGAAATTTTGGGAATTGTGTAACTGTAATAATTTAAAAATAGGCTTTGAAATTTCATTTTCTCTTTTGGCAATGTTGGTTGCCATGGAGTTCAAGTAATAGGTTGTGATGTTTAACACTGAATTAATTACTACTTCTCACTCACAGGGAACATTTAATTATACATATTCATGAAGAATGGTGTTTGGCATTCCTGAGAGAGAAAATATATTTTTTAATACTGTATATACATACTTTTCGAACCAAATAGGGTCTGTTAAATGCATAATCTTGTAGCTCTTTTTCCCAGGGTTTTTAGTTGTTTCCTAGTTTAACAAAATTTGTAGTTTTAAATATTGTCTTAAAATAAACTCCTTGTATTATGAATATTTACATTCAATGAGTACAGGCATTTACTTTTAAAGCACTAAAAGTTTAAACGGACATATAGATGGATGAATACAAGGACAACATACACTTTTTTTTCCTCAGGCAAAACAGGACTACAGTGATTACTTAGCTCTTTGGCCCTGATGTTCAGCAGTCCTTGCTCTGTTGTGGTCAGAGCAGCTAAATTAATGGATACTGATTATCGATGTGGGCCTGGGCTGTTTGCAACGATGGTGTTATGCACTTCTAGCCTTGCAGAGCTTTTGCAGTTGGCTCTCTCTAGCTTCACAGTAGCTTCACAAACCAGAACAGCCCTTACCACAAAGACTCAGAAACCTAGATCTTAATTTCAGTGGGACTTTGGCTCGGAATTCTGTGTGTGACTTTGGGTCTCTGCTCAGGAAGGCATCTCTGATCAAAAAGAACTTACTCTGCTGAGCACTTTCTTCAGTGCTGACCTTGGTGATAGTCCACTGATGGCAACCAAAAATGGTGGTGTTGGGCATAGACCATTCTTCCTTGCAGACAAGCTAACAGAGATGCTTTGGCTTACACAGAGAGTTTTCTGGCTCTTCAAGAGTCACCGTTTTCTGAGCCTCTCTGTGTAGACAGTCTTGACAGGGCCCTGTGAAAATATCTTTTACAATACAGTTAAAATAGTAGTTCTGACTACAAGCAGTTTTTATTATAAAACACACACCTAAGCTTAAGTAATGTTTGCAGTACAATTTCTGTGGATCATCCAGTTTTGCACGTAACTGTCTTGTGCTTCTAGAAACTGATCTTGTGTACTTGATGCCATATGGCATATTTCAAAGGAGACATTCAGTGCTGAACCTGTTTTCCTCTTACCATATATAGTTGCGTTTATCTCCAATAAAAAGTCACGTAAATGACAAATGCAGGTGGAGGGAAGGCTGAGGATCCTTGCTGTCTTTATTTCAGCTGATTTAGCCTTTTCAAGTTCTCCATAGAAAAGAATCTTGATGCTCGAAGATAGATTTGTTGCTTTTAGATTGTAAATTGCATTCTAGGATGGATACTAGTATCTTTGGCTTTGGTGGGCTAAACTGAGAATCATCCTAGATAAGTGAATTATTTGCTTCTGTCTGATAAACATCTGCAGAAAGCTTTTGTGAAAACTGAACAACTAACATCAATTAAGTTAACATCACTGTTGTTAACTAGAAAGGGTGAGTTGTTAAATCACTACTGTTCTCTTATCCATCTCCAGTATATTCCATTTTCTAAAAGTGATCAGCTGAACTGTGCTTTTTTTAATGCAAAAACTCATAAAAGTGGAGGTAGCATGACTAATGGTCTTTTTTCCTTCTATACAGCCTCAGTCTTTCACATTCTGTCCATTGGTGTATATCTAGTTGAAAGTGATGAGATCTGTGCTGTCTTTCCTTACATATCCAGTGATGATAGCATGCTTATAGCAATGATTTTCTTAAGACCAAGCACCTTTACTTTCCCACTTATAAAACAGTAAGTCAGATAACTACATTATCAAATGTTAAGGCAATAGACCATATATGAACTTCAGCTAAGCAGGTAACTGAAGATGTTGGAGACAAAGGATGCCAGCAAGATTTCTAAATTCAGATCTCTTGCTTATGTGCAACAGGTGCAAGAAAGAAGTGATGTGGTATTAGTGGTTTTACTTTTTGGGGGGCAGTTAGGGTGATTCCGAGTTGATTTTACTCTTGCAAAGAACCACTGAAGCATTTTAATATACCAAAACCTGCTTCCTTTTCCCGGCAGGCAAAAAATGTTGATAATAATGTGCATAAAAATGTTAAGAGTGAAGTAGTGATACATGAAAAATTTTGAAGGATGCTTACAGGTTTGCAGGAAATGTCTCTAAAAACTTTTTTCAAGATGGAAGAGGAAAAAAGTGAATAAGAGGAAAAAAGTGAATAAGTGTGTAATAAATTAGGCAATTAGTACCTTTAAAGTAACTACAATAATTCAGGTGTTTGACCCAGCAATTGTCAACAGTTGGCAACTATCCATTTTATTCTTTTCCCCATGGCTTCCCATCAAAAGAAAAACAAGAAAAAATGAGATTCTAGATCGAATGGGATTTGCTAATCATCTTCTGTTGGCTGCATAATCTGCTCTCTGCTTTTATACTGAAACTTCTCATTCTTTGCGGCATCACTGCACGTGATGTTACTTGGAAATTCAGCTAGCCCAGAGTCTGTATTTGGTTACTTTTTAAAATCTGGCATTTAAAATAATTTCCCTTCTGAATTATTGCACCTTTAGCAGTTTTCAGTGGTAATAATGGGCACCATGCTGTACTTTCTCCAGTCTTTTTCACATAGACTAATTTGCTGTCTATTCGTTGAGTGACAAAGATGAGGCAGAATCAGAAGTAAGAATAATAAGAAGAGAGAATAATGATGGTTACAACAGAGCTCTTCATTGTGAAGGTTCTTGTGGGAGTAGGACATGTAATATGGGAAGCATTACTGTTTTCCTTTTGTGAGTTAGTTTGGAATGTGTTTCTTCATCTTGTTGCAAGGACTGTAGGACTGGGGAAATGAAACTTCAGTTCTGTTGTGTATGAAATTGAAGTTAAGCATGATGAGGGGCACTGGTGCAGTTTTACTGATAACTCATGAGCTCCTGAGAAATACAACATCCTGTTTTGCTCAGGCAAAGAAGATATATCCACCCTCCAGAAACTGAGGGAAGACCCTACAAGCCCCAACTAGTCTGATTATCCTATTCAAACCACAACTTTTATACTGCTTTGTAACCACTAAGCAGCACCATCATATCCAAAGGTGGTTTGAATTGGCACAGTGTGTGATTAATATAATTAATATAGAACCAGGTTTTGACCTCACCTGTCCCAGGATGTCTCATCGCTTGCCATTGCCATCCCTCTTGTTTTGCACTGAGTGCATTGCACTGTCTGTCGCTATTGCAGTTCTAAGATAATGCATTGTTGGTATCTGATGTTCGGGGCGGGGGGGGAATCTGTTAGAGTTGTACGTTTCTGATCTGGTCTTGTTTCTGTGAAAAAATATATGCCAAGTTTGCTTTCATGAGACACACTAGGGAATTGCATCATAGCAGGCATTTTCCTTCTTTCAGATTCCAAAGCTCTGTGCCCTATGCATTGGCACTCTAGGAAAAAACTGCGTTTCAGCTACTCTTCCCTCTTGGGGTCATGATATGTAAGTGCTTTCGTGGATGTCCCAGGCTTTCTGGTTTTTCTGGGTTTCAGTGTTGTTTTCTGGTAGTAAGTGTTCACATACACAATTCCACCAAAGCAAACCCCATTTTTCACCCTTCAGCCATTCAGAGAAGCTCCATCCACCTTCATGTTGCTGCCCTGCACAGAGGCTCTGCTTTTGTGTGCTGGCTATTGTTCAAACTCGTATGGTTCTAAAAAGGAGCTTAACATCTCCTCAGACTTAACAGCTATTCTGCCACAACTTTAACAATGTTCTTCTCAACTGCTGGTCCACCATGGTCCAAGCCACTGAAATGAAGTTTAATGAAAATAGAATGGTTCAGATAGGATGGCGATTTGGAAATGTCACTGTTTCCCCAGGAAGAGTTGCTGACAGTTCAACTGATTACAGACTGTGTACCTAACGAGGCTGGCCTTGGCCAGCTCTAATTTCGTCAGCGAGGGAGCTGACGTTGAAGGTGGCATGGCAGTAGCTGCATGTGTGGAGCTGCTGCAGGAGTTGGGTGGTAGGGCACAACGTCTCTATGGGAGGACAACATCCTTTCTCTCTTATAGGGAGTTCCAGGAACTGTCTCCCTTTGGGTAGATTTCAAGGAGTTGCTGACTTTGATGATAATTGGCAACAAAATCTGCACTTTAGCTCCTCAGTTTGACCTGTGTTATTCTTGTTTCTCTACTAACAGGTGATTTAGGTGCATCTGCATATTGATACAATTCTTGCATGTAATTTTTTTACACTTTAAGATACCTAAAGCCTGCATCAACTTTATCGAGCTCCTTTCAATCATCAAGATGAATATACACTGTAAAACTATCCTGATCTTATTAATATTTTAAGGTGATGTCAGATTTCAAATTAAATCTCACTTGGCTATATTAAAAAGAATGGAATCCAGCCAACCTGAAAGTTGTCATTAGTTTCCAAAATGCTTTTAGGAAGACAAATATATGTTAGAAAATAAAAAGTGTAATTAGAAGAGGAGCTCTGAAGAAGAGAGTTGTATTTAATATTTAAACCCATAAGTAGTATAGTAATAGCATTTTCTGCCAAGAACATACTTTTATTGCATATTAATGCAATTAAAATTACATCACAGTCTGCTAATTTCCTTCCAGTTCTGTACACTTAAAAGCAAAAGTAAATCCTGGTGATTAATGTTTGTAAAGGGAGATCTTTCTGTGAAAAGTATTGCAGTAGGGCAAAGTTAGACAGCAACGATGGGTTGTGCTACCCTGTGCAATTTTTCTTTTTAACCACTTTTCTCTCATTTACCCTAGCATTAGTCAACTGAAGTCTTACTACTGATTAAAAAAGACACTGCAAATAATAAACCACCTTGAAGTTCTAGATTAAAAAAGACACTGCAGATAATAAACAATCTCTCTCTTAAGGGGGTCACATAGCTTTGTATGGGTGTTTTTCTGCAGTGCAATGCTCCAAGCATCATACAAATTGTGGCACAAGAGCACAGTATTTGGAATAATGCAGCCTTTGGAACTGCTCAGAATTAGGCTGGTGGGACTCAGAATGGCAGTCTTGTTTCAGAGAAGCTTTTCAATTCTCTTGAACTGAATGTGTTGTGATTAACATAAGAGTTATGATTCAGATTGACATTTTCCTCACACAGGATTTGCTGTGAGCCTTAGATACTGGAAATCCCAGGCTTCATTGGAGCTCTGAGCTTTGGTGGTAGGTCCCCACTTGGAAGCCTTCAGCTCCAAAGTACTGTGGCTGGCAGTACACCTAGTTTTTAAGGTAATTTCAGGATAGAACTTTTTTGCTTTGGTTTGGTTTTTAATGATGTTCAGAGTGAAATTAATATGGCACTTTCCAGTGCCAAAACACCATGTTGGACCTTTCCTCATTCTACTTGGACTGTACCGTGAAATTCAGGGGCGTCCCCACTTTATCAAGCCACAGGACCTTCCAGCCTTTTCTGGATTGCTTGCTTAGTATTTTCACTGTTCCCAAATATTACTATAATCTGACATTCTTTAAGAGAAACTTTTTTGTTGTTTCCGAACTCTCCAAATATCCCGTGATGCTCTTTAGCACTACTTATCACAAGTGTGATAGTTAGCTACCCACCAGTTTGTTTATTAACTCTTGCACTCCTAGTAGCAGTTACAGAATAAGCATTTCTCAACTTGTAAGAGTTGTGCCAGATTGATTTAAATGGTATCTTGGAGAAAGTACAGTTCAGGGAGTGGCCCTCCAGTGGGGTTTGGCTTCTCCTCTCATTTTGCTGCTAACCACCTCTTAAAAGCTGGGATAATTTGCTCCTTTTCCATGTCTTCTGGTATGTAGCAGCAGCTGCTAGTTCTGTCCAACTAACCCATAATATGGAGACACAGAGGTTTAAAGCAGATTGGATTAAGAAGCAATGTAGCCACCCGAGCCAATAAACCTCACTGCATCAGCATGACACTATATATTTCAGATCTGAGCTGGTATATCCATACTCATCTCAGATGGGGTATCCACTAGACTGGGGGTGGGTGGGGAGGGTGTCTCTGTATTGTACTCATTTCCCAGTGTAATTGAGACCCATTTTTCAATCCTACTCTCTCTGACAGCTCTTCTGGTTTTGCAGCTATAGCTTTAATTTGTGAGGGATGACAGGGACTTCAGCATGTGCTAGCAACTCAGAGCTGTCCTTGGATCTCTTCTCCATTATGCTCATTGTGGCTGCAGGTATAGCTTGCTCCATTGCAGCCAGATCTGTGCGCTCTTCTGCTCAGACAGATAACTGGCCCTCTCCCACCTGCCTTGGCTTGCCAAACTTGGAGACCCGAAAGGGAGGGGAAAACAAACTGGTAGGATCCCATGCTGTGAAAGTTTGTGGAAATCTGTCCCCTGCACAGGCTACTCTTCTCCCTAGCTCCCCTGACCCTTTGGGCACTTGGAAACTCTTCAATGGTAATGAACCTTACATGATCATTGCAGGCTTTGTTTGAACACTCAGTGCTGCAGTTAATGGGTTAGGGAAGTTCTCCTGACCAGGGCCTGGCACCGAGTCCTTTAAATCAAAGTAATCTTTGAGAGTCTAAGATAAGAGGTTTGGCTCTTGAGGTGTGCTGTATTTGCTTGTGTAGGGGCTGTGAAACCTTCCCTGTCCTGTGGATATGTTGTCTTAAAACAAAGTCCCAACCATTTAGGCTTGCCCATTCTTGAAATCACCAGTGATCTACAGCTTGCTACTAATCAGGGAACACCCACTAATGTGCTAATACGGTATTTAAATTAATGAGTACTAAAAAGTACTAGCTCAGAGAGCCTCTGTGACATGAGACAGAAGCTTCTGTGAACTGGTTTTATTAGACTTTAATGGAACAGCAGGTGCCACACAGAATAATGCATACAGTCCATTTGCTTGGAAATGTTGTCCAGGCTTTTCTGTGTTTTATTTCTGTGGCAAGACTACAATTTCTGCAGCTCCACTGCCCTGTCTTCTTTTCCCTTCGAGTCTGAGAATATGATATCACCATCTCTTTGAGTTTTGGGTCATCCAGCAGGTATTCAGTGCAACTGACAGCTCTAGGAAAAGATAGAATAAATAATTCATCTTTCATTTATTAAAAAAATAATGTAGTTTGTAACAGGGTTCTGGCAGGTGCTCAGCCATGCCTGAATCAAATCTGTGATCCCAAATAAGACTTTTTTGACTGGTTTGATTTGGCTTCTGAGAGGAGAAGGAGCTCAGAGAAAACTGTGAGCATCTGTTCTGCACATCTGGCCAAAACTAATACTCCAGAAATATTTCAGAGGTTTTTGTTTGGGATCAGAGATCTCTTCCAGGGTATGCTTTTTTTTGATACGTTCCTGCTCTTGCTTTCTGCAGTGTTTGATTTATAGCATCTCTGCAAGGACAGTTTTACCAGGTTCTTAGGGTGGAAGTTATTTGAAGGAAAAAAGCTTGTAAAGAACTATAAAATTATGAAACTGATGTAATTTATATCTGAATGGCAATGTGTCATGTTTATATAATACAGTTTTTTAACTATTTAACTCACTGCTAGTGTTATTAATAGAAATAGGTTTTTTCATAGCTACTGCTTATGTGAGCTGCCTGTAAATAACGTAGAAGCCAAACTGTATTTATTTAGAAGAGAAATCCGTTTCAGCTAATCAACTATATTTAGTAAAATGCTATAATATGCACTAAGTTTTAAATGCTGTTTTTTAAGCCACACTGATTTCATTTGGACTTAACTGTTATTTCATTTGGAGTTAAGTATAATATTACCAGGACTTATCTATATTATTGAGCATATGACTGACTGCTTTGCTGAGGAAAGAGTCACTAAAATGTGACTTAGAAGCCTGGTTTATCTGGGGCTTAAGCAGAGGCCGATTTATATTTATATGGGGTTTTAGAGTGGTTTCTTTCTTGATTTCAGGCTACAGTCTTAACAAAATCTAAGGAACTGTAAGCTACAGTTATTTGCTCATTTTTACATAAACTTTGATTCAAGTGCTTGAAGGCTATTGGGAAGTGCATGCTGTGAAAGCGTAGCATAAATTTTGCAAGTGAGTTTCCTTCAAGAAAACTGAAAAAGTAAAATGATAAAGGAATGAATGCACATCAAATCTTTGACGTAATATCTTTCCAGGATACCTCAGACACAATTATTATTAAAGCCAACCAAACAAGATCAATTTATATTCAAAATGTGACCTGGCTGAACCTTTTATAATTTGATCTCATTTGTACTCAGTGGTGCTTTGAGAGAGAAGACGCTAAATTCTGTCTTCCTGTATAAACCACTAATCCAGATTTTCATTACGCAGTTTGAATGGGGCTGATTTTATCTCTTTATCCTTGTGGATTTCTTTTCTCCAGCATTGACCAGAATTTTTTCAGGACTTAGCAAATGCATCTGTCCCCTTCTTTTTGCTAAATCCAAGTGAAATGCTGTGCTTTGCCTACTCATACAGAGCCCGTGCTCTACTACTAGGGCATCAGAGCTTTGAGAGCACAGCCCCTTAGCAGACATGCAAAGCAGGCCTACCAAAGGTGTTTTTCTGCTGGAGTATGTACCCCCTTCCTCTTCCTCAGTTGTGTACCAAAGTGACAACAACTCTTTCTTGAATATACCTAGAAGGGGCTTCTTGGGTTTCATAGTGTGTTTTTTTCAGCATAGAGCTGGCAACTATCCCAGCCAAACCCCTGGGATCACAAGCTGAACTGAAGAATAGTTCATTTTAGATTTAAATAATGCTTTTTCCCTCAACTTCTTTTCATAAAGAATTTAAGTATGTATTTAGACCTCCTGGGTATCAGTTGGGCCTGAGTATATGCTGTGCAGAATCAGGACAGACTTAAGGGTGTGCTTGAGACTGAACTTGCTTGAATAAAGTCCTTGCATGCTGCAATCCTATACCATTTTATTAATCAGGTTATATATTGTGGTATGGGCATAAGTTTTCTAGTGGATTTGGGGTCTATTGTAGTAAATTAAACTGCAGTTTAATTTTTGTGGAAGAAAGATGATGTGATAAGCCTAATAGACTTTACTCATATGGAAACACTGAGGGCTAGCTTGCAGAAATTGAAGAATGCAAATATAGGATCAGCTAGTTTAGGTGTTCTGAGTATCCTTGTCATTACACTAAAGTCTGTATGAGCAGGGCATGTACTCGTCTGAATTACACCTTTAGTGCTTAACATATCTGCAGCAAATACTCCACTAAGTGCAAATAATGGAAGGAAATGATCCTCTTGGACTTCTGTGATGTTTTGTCCTTTTTTCTCTTTGGAAGAGAGGTAAGGAGAAAAATGGTTCTCACATTTTAAAGAAAGGACATAAAAGTAAATTAGAACAAATACGATTTAGATTAATTTTGCTTCTTGTATTATCTGTTGAGGACTCTGCTCAGAAGACCTGTTGGAAAGAGTTTCTGCTACTTTTCTGACAATCTGTTGGTCAAGAGTGTTGTCAGGGGGCATTTTTTATGTCAGAAAACCAAAGCTGTTTGCAAACTCCTGTGGTGCAGTATCTTCTTGTCTGTCAGTTGAAAAATATCAGTGAGTGTGCTTAAAATATACACAGAGTTACTGACCACGTTAAAAGTAAGAAAGCAGGCAATTTAGAAATGTTCTGTTACACTAGATCATTTACAAAAGAAAGTGTAACCATTTTGCATTTCTCTTCATGACTGACGTTTACTGTTCTGCAGGTTTTCAGCAAGTCTCTCAGTTCAGTGGGAAGCATCTCTTAGGTGTGTGCTTCTGCTGTAGCAATCTTTTTTTGGTAAGAATTGGGGCTCTCTTTAAAATGGCATTGTACAGGTACAGAGGAACTTCATGGAGAAGAATGTGTGAAGAGAGGACTGTGTTTATGTATGTATCCCAGCCAACTGAGAAATCACTTGAACAGAAGAGGCTACAAAGCATCACTTGGTTTTCTATTACCTTTCTACTGAATTTTTAATCTTCTATTTATTCTCCTGAAAGAGAACTAAGAAGTATTGTCATGTGAGACATTGTTAGACTGTGGTAATCATTTTTTCTTACCTTTTGCATTGTCTTTTATGTGAACCATTTCCCTTTGGCAGTCACACTTACTTTCAGCCCAACACTGGGTGCACATGACTTCCTAGATTTCAAAGACACAGGTAACAAAAGCATGAATTCCCCATAAGTATGCACACACTATTAATGTGTGTACACACATATATGCACAAGTTTGTGGAGAATTCATAGCTAAATTGCCAAGTGTTTCAATGCTAAATGGCCACCTGTACATGCCTTTATACCTGTGCATGCATCTGTACACACAGTTAAAAAAAAAAAAAAGTAGTACACACAATTAAGACAGGTCATTTATTTTTATACAGTAGGAGTTTGCAACAGGGAGTGGCAAAAAGCACCTTCTGAATTTTATATCCCCATCTCCCTACCCTTCCTCCTTCAACCCCTTCCTTGAATTCACGTACTATAAATATACTGTTCATTAATTGTATATTTCCTTGCCTTGGATTATTTAGAGGGTTGTTGTGGTTTTTTTTTATTCTGTCTATTCATGTCTGTATTTGGCTGGCATTGTGCCTTTTCGCAGCTAGTTTGCCTGCAGTGGATGCCATATGATGATGGATTTAGCCACCTGTGTAGCACTGCAAGTGATATTGCTATAACATATGTTTGCTCTTCACCCCCAGCGAAACCATTTCAAGGCAAAGCAATGTCAGTAGAGAATGAACACAGGCCAGATTCATATAATCAGTGTTTTGCCTGAGTAGCTCTACCACCAAACAGCTCCTGGGGGGTACAGCTAACATTGCCCCTTGGCTGGCAAAGCCTCTGCAAACCCAGACAACATCCGAAGTGAAATAACTTACTGGCAAAGAACAGTTTTGTTGGTAGAACGTTATTTGGTGAGACTTGGTGATCCATCTGTGTTACTCAGGAGTGACACCTGATATGGCTAAATCAGCACAATCTCAGGGCAGAGAGCTGTCACCAAAGGGTCAAGGGAGGAAAGTCTGAGACAAGAACAAAGATTTCGAGAAGGGCAGTTGGTTTTTTTTCCCCCTGAAAGGTTTGAGTGGCTCTTTAACTATGTCTCTCAAGCTAGGTACACCAAAATTGTTGTCCCACCAACAAAAAAACAGCTATATGGGAATCTAGACCAAGCTGGAAACAGCCACCAGCGTCATCCAGTGGTTGCACTTTGTGACACCATTGCATGTGCTCCTCCAGTGGCAAGAAAAAACTGCGTGCATGGCAAAGGCAGTGATAACAAGGGCAGAGATGCTGAGTGGTGAAAGAGATGGCTAACAGTAACCGAGTTTGACAATTGCTTGCAACTGTACATTTATATGGGACTAGGGGTAATGAAGTCTAAGTGTGTCTGGAGGCAGCACATGTGCAAGAGTCAGGTGTGTATATGAGGGGGTCTGTGACACTGCCATAGCCCACCCATGGTTGTCAGCTCTGTAGGTGGATAACACTGTAATACAGATGCTGGAACAGATTTTCAAAGCCGGGAGAAGGTTTGGATGCTCAGTACCATTTGGTGTTCTGACTTCTTGGGTGACATCGTCCCACCACACTATTACTGCAGGGGACTGAGAATAAACTCTTGCCCAGTTTTAGGAAAAGGCTCAAGCTGTTGGAAATACCTCCAACAAAACCAAGACCAAGTACATTTGATCTTGCATAAATTCATGGATGCATCATGCACATGATGTGTCTTAGAGTGCTCCCTGAACCAGCTCGCACAGGTAGAAATGAAAGGCCACACCTGGCTATAAATGTATTTGAACCTAGGCCAGGAACTACTGTATCTGCTGAACCCATGGCACCTCTGATGGAAACATGCGTATTATCCTGCCAATAAAGTATTCACCCTGAGAGGAAGAAACCTGCGGGCCACTGCTCTTCCTGTTGACTCCACTGAAGCCTTTTGAGTAAGAGGCTCTGTTCATTTGTAAATACGGTGACATTTGGAGCTTTTGTACAGCGAAGGGAAGCTCCCTGGGAGGCTCATGGCTGAATGATTTCTTCCTAGAGAGGGGTAAATGAGGTTAAATCAATTTCCTCCTGCAGTGGGAGGGGGACAGAAGGAGAAGGAATAACATTTCTCCCTTTAGCTCTCAGAGAAAAGTAGTTTTATTTACAAAATTTTTCATTATATTTCCCCTTTTAGTTTCTCTCAGTCATTCACAGTTCCAAAACTGTGAAATCTTTTGTCTTGGGCACAAAATCCTCTTGAAATCTGTAGTAACAAATATGACACTGGCTTATCAAGAACCTAAATACCAAGAATATTTCTTTTTTATTAAACCCCTGTTACTGTTATGGAAAAATCAGTAATCAGTACTTCAAAGTTTGGTTACACACTGATACTTAATATCTCTTATAACTGTCAGATATGTGAGATATTTCTGGCAGCTGATGGAAACACTGTGGGAGTCAGGTAGTACCTTTGCCAGATTGGAAGAGTGAGGGAAAATGCCTCTCTCCTCCTCTCCCTGCCACCCTGCCTTTGATTCCTTGAAGCTGAAGAGGTTTATATGTATTTTGTTACCTTGCTGTCCTTTGCATTTGGATGTGATGGGGTGGGAGGAGAAGAGGAGCCATATCTTGCTTCAGACAGGGGTGGTGATGGTGGACCAGGCAGCTTGCTATTTCTGTGTAATTCTCCTCCCTTGGCATGGGATAAGTAAGATGTGAATAGCACTGAGAGATGAATGATTGCATGGAAAAAATAGGTGAAAGGTTTTGAGCCCCCTGAGAAAGCTTGGCTTTGTTCCCCTCTGTGTTTTGCTTACTTCTTAATTATTGTCTAAACTGATGTATGCTTCTCTGAATGATTCTGAAAATTCCTGGAAATCTTTCAAGGAGAGATCATAGCACACTTCAACGACAAAGACCAGAATCTGGAGCTCTGTTGGCATCTCAAATACATTTCTGACTAACATGCAAATGTGTTGCATGAATTGAGCCTGGGAAGGCTGATAACCCACACTGTGTAAGGACACTGCAGTGAGGTTTATCCCTGTAAGAAAGAACGTAGATTTGGATAGAAATATTAAAGAAGGAAAATAGATGAGGATGATCTCATTCACAGGTACAGAATACTTTCTCCTGTGACTGAAGTGCTCAAGTAGATATGACTAAAGTACCTATTTCTGAAAGCATATGTATATTATATATGTACATATATTTTTAAAGAAGTTGTGTAAAAAAGCCTTTCAGTTATCATTTGATAAATACAGACTAGAAAATATCAGTCACTTTCGGTAGCTCCCTAGCCCAATACCTGTGTAAACCTGAGTTATATTGAGGCTGTCCTCATATTTCTTAAAACAGCCTTGTATTCCATATTCCATTTTCTTAAAGCTTCTGGAGAGATTCAGTTTTTTGTGTTTCTATCAGGCTAAGCGGTGGAGGATTTTTTTTTCCCTTACAATGATAAGCATTTTGTGACTGTGTAGTACTGCATTAAACAGAATTTTCTCCTTGTTTAGCAGGA
This sequence comes from Buteo buteo, assembly GCF_964188355.1. NCBI lineage: Eukaryota > Metazoa > Chordata > Aves > Accipitriformes > Accipitridae > Buteo > Buteo buteo. The sequence continues at coordinate 54,802,589 of NC_134172.1, read as the reverse complement.
ACAGTCCAATGGAAGAAATTCTTACAGGAATAGCATTTGGAGTCAGGAGGAAGGTAAAGTAAGGACAGATTCTCTCAGAGTTCCTCTTTAGTTCTAATAACTCTTGCTTATTATTTCACAATGTACTCATGTATATCTTAGGTTAATGGAGGCAAAATTCTCCATGATGAATGGGATGGCTCTGTTGCAGAGAAATCAGAAGCTCATAGTAGCTACACCACATGTTTTCTGAGGTGTAGCTTTTCCAGGAGTGTTTTATAATCCTAGAGCAATTCTGGCTTTTGTTTGAATTACTTCATCAAAAGCTAAACACCCCATTTAATTCTGGCGCTGTCTCTTGGTGCCTATGATGCTCATGGTGTTCACATCTACATTTAGGTCTATTTCTTTCCCTAACTGATGATATGCATCAGAGTAAATCATTGTGGCTAAATGACTTCTGCAAATATTTTTTTCTCATCTTCCTTGAAGATTAATGAGGGCAAGGACCAATATTTTATAATTTGCTGACATTAACTTTATGATTGTATGCTTAGTATGTGCACGATGGGCTTATTTTCCCCTTACCACCATGAGACAAGACATTACTCTTAAAGCAGAAAAGGGAATCTTAACACAAGATTGAATAGAAAGGTCCTTGTGTTTGCAAAGTCAACACAGAGACAGCCATTTAAAACATAAAACAAACCGAATGGTCTTGGTTTTAGTGCAAGTGGCCTACACATCCACCGAACAATAAGAAGGTTTATGGTTTACTACCACTTCTTTAGGACAGTCATCGTCTGCTCTTGAGCATGTTACTGAGCAGTGATGTGGTTTTGTTTTGGTATCTTACAATGCCACTCTTCCCCTCCTGTAATTCCTTCATATTATGTGGACAATTACTAAAGTACATGTGTATCCAGGCAATAGGATGCTCCAACCATAAAGAAAAAATGGGAAGAAAATTTCAATGTTTAGATGCAATGTTGGTAAACAGTATGTATAATTAGCAAGTGCTATATTGGATGGCTAATATCACTTCTCTTAGCAGTTGTTCAGGAAAACAGATTTCAGAGCAGATTCTACATGTGTGAAAATCTAGAGACGCATCTAAATATGCTTCCATGTGCATATGGATTTACAGCAGCTCTTCTGCCTCTCCTGACTTCTCTCTGCTGTTATTTCTTTGTGAGAAGTAAAGCCTGTGGTGGAAGTGTTCCGCATAGGCCTGCAGCTTAGAAGGGGTGGACAATCTTCCTCCCTAATGTCAGTGCACGTCCTTCTGTCTCTGGGCTTCCCAGAGCCCTATGGACCAGTCAGGATTTGATGGGACACGCTCAGATTCTGCCTTCCTTTTTCCAAAGAGATTTAGCTACCACAGCCTTATGCCACTGAGAGATCTTACAAAGAAATGACCAGTGTCTGACCACAGGTTTATTATCTATTTCAGCTGCTTGTCTCCTACAGTGGCCAGCTATGGTTGCATGGAAGAAAGGTACTGAAAACAGGGCAAATATCGGGTAATGCTTTCTTTTGTATAGCTTCTCAGCATGTGTCAGTCAGAGACTTTGTAAATCCCTTAAGGTAGAGGCTGGATTTCTTGATGAGAACTGGCTTACAGCTAGCCAGCTTGGAGCACAGGTAAAGGAGCTCAGGTCTTTGTGGCCTCCATCCCAGGCTGCCCAAGAATCTGGTTCTCTCTTTCACAGGAAACGCTTTCATAAGTTGCATGTAGTTGAGTTTTGGGGAAGCAGGTGGGGATAGTAGTGTGTGCACAGTGTTTGGAAGTGATACGAATTAAAAATGTGTTAAGTTGCAAATAGAGGTGTTGACGATACGGTTGGCAATAACAGATGTAGTTGACAGAAGGTGTGGGTAGCTGTTTAGTACTCAGGAGGAGAGTGTTCAGCCCCCCTGCTCTTCAGGAGTTTTATGAAACACTGTTAAAACCAGTCCGTGTTTGAAAAGCACCTTCCTCCTTTCAGCCAGCAGGACTGTAGGTGCGGGAGAGCGTATGCTGGATTGGATATACGTTCACTGAGCTACCTCTGTTGTAACGTACATCTGCTGTGAACAAAAGAGTGCTGTATGATCCTGATGGTTTGTTTTGCTGTTTGTCACAGGATACACCTAAAGCCAGGTTAAACAAGTCTTTTCTTGTAACTGATAGGTGCAGTGTCGGAGATACCATCTTGCTGCTTGTTGGCCACCTCTCCTAGTGCTGCTGAGAGCCTCCCAACCATATGTGCACTCCTGCACATGCTGCTTAAATTTTCCATATGCCACCTGACAAGCCTTCCATGGCCCTTTATACCACCTTGAAATAACTCCCACTTCTTTTAACAAAATGTGTCATGTGGGAATATTTTGCCCTTCAGAATATTTCACAAAGACTTCAGACCTTCTCATGAGATGAGCAGTGCCTTTCCAGGAAGATTCAGATTTTCAAATTACTAGAGTAGACAGTAAATAGTCTGCCACCATCACAAGCCAACAATACATGCTAGAATTTTTGCCCCTTTAGATCTTCTGGCAGCTTTTTTCCATGCTATATTTTTGGTATTGCTGTCTTCATAGGTAACTACAGAAGCAAAAAAGTGTCTCAGAAGAGACTATGTGGTATCTAACATGGGCACTCTATTAGTTTCTCATTTTTGTTGTTGTAACTCCAGGGAGTACATCTGCGCAGGTAATGTCAAAGTGGTCCCTTCCCTCTGAATCTCAAGCCTCTGGATGATTCACCATAGCAATCACCTATGTGACATTTTATCCATAGGAATTGGAATTTAAGCACAGTTTAAACTTAAATTTTGAAATCTGGAGTGGACAGACCCTGTGCCATTTTCCCTAATGCATCCAGGGCTTTGTTCAAACTTCGCTAGCACAAGTTTGGATTTCAGTTTTTAACCCAAGAACATCTCAACAATTGAGAAGCATGAGAAAAACACTCACTCCAGAAAGTTGCTGATTATTTCTATAGATATTGGCTTTTTTTCCTTTGTTTTTCATTCTGTGATTGGTTTTATAGCTGAGGAAAACTGCAAAGTACACTTTCATTTGGAGCTTTTTACATAAGCTACCTTCTAAAAAATAACTTGACCTCTGCCTTCCAAAGTCTTTTTCTGAAACTAGTTGTTTACAGAGCTATGTCATGTTGTGAAAAGATCAGCGATATATTAGGAGTTTGGGTGTACAGTGCGGTGGGTTTATGTTGCAGGGAGAAAAAATCCAAGATAATGCTCTGAGGAATTTGTAATTAGATGGGGTTTTTTTGCTTTTGCCTTTCCCTTAGCAGTAATTCCATGCTGCATTACAATTAAAAAATTGCATTTAAAAATACAAGTGTTCCCTGCAGAAGATAAAGGAATGAAATCACTGCCCCTATTCGGTAACATGGGGTGTCCTGATTAAGACAGATGCTGAAAGATATTCTGCTTGATGCCAATTCCATGTAGGGTGTTACAGTATTTCTAGAATACAGGTGAGAGATTTTTAAAGTTTTTTTTAAAGGTTGAGATTAAAAATCCAGTTGCCTCCATATGGAGTAGCAGCAGATGTCAAGAACTGTAGTTTCTATTGCTGAGAAAATATGTAGTGGTTTATCTGTGGTTTTTTTTCTTGTATGTTTATGGCAGTCTTTCAAAGAAATGCCACAAAAAGCAGGCCTGCTACCTCTCAGGGATGCCCAGGTCTTTTTGAGTTTCTCTGCCTCATAGACGATACTACTTGGAGTGCTGAAGCCAGGGTTCACACACCCTGGCTCTCTGCAGTAGTTTTTGCCCCAAATGTTGTGTGTCTGAAAATAAGCAACAGCAAAGCTTTCCTGTTAGACTGAACAATGCTTGAACATTTAGGAAAAAATTTGTGCTGTTGTCTATAGCATTACTAACTGAAGGCCCAATTATAACTGTAGCAAGCAAAAATAAACTTGATTTGAACTATTGACATAATTGTTAGATCTTTGTTGTTTCAGAGAGGTTTTTAAAATTCCACCTAGCAATGACTAATTAAAACTGGACCCATGTGTAATTTAAATAGCAATATTGTAACTGTTAGCAGAGATGACACTTAGGAGTTACATTGCTACGTAACTAAAGTATTATGAAGTGCTCCAATTCACAAAACACTTAGGTGCTTCATTACCTTTTTGCAGTCTGGTCATCCATTAAAAGTGGGGAGACTTCTGTGCCTACATGAAAGGAGACGTGTAAATGCTGTATTGAATCAGGGTTAAACTAGTAGCACTACCTACTGTTTCATGAAAACTTAGTTTCTGATGAGCCTTGCAAGGTCTGGAAGATTTCATATATACACTAATAAACAATTTTCCTGGAATAAATAGAGCAGCACATGAATAAAAAAGGATATTTTTGGAAAAAGAGATACGACAGCAAATCTGTTCTTGTAGTATTTGTAGAAACACTGAAAAGTTTAGCAATGTTTGAAAGCCATCTTTCTACGTTGTGGGTTTACATGGGTTCTGAATATTGATATATCAAACAGGGATTTACTGGCAGGGAGCAGTATGAAACAGCTTTAGGCCATGTTATCACTGGTGTGTGTGATCTGCATTTCCACATCAGCTGACATGGGCCCAGCTACACAGATGTCCTTCTTAAATCTCCCCACCCCTGTTATATCAGTGCCTGTGGTGAAATAGTCTGCTGCTAAATTAGATTATAGGAACATCCCCACCACATCTTAGAAGAGCTAGTTCTTGCCCTGAAGAGTCTATGATTAGGAAGACAAAATACAGGCTAAACTGGGACAATGGGGAGAAACAAAGAAGCAGATTGCTTGGGTTTATCATTCATGTGTCTTGTTTTATGGTTTTTGATTCAAAGTGGGTTGGTTTGGTTTTTGGTTTTTTTTTGTTTGGGGTTTTTTTTCATAAGCAATACATATACCTATATTCATTCTGGAAAATTGTGGGTCCTTCTAGCTGATCCATCAAATCAGTTTGCTTCATGAGGATCACAGCTCATTATCCCTAATGGGATCATGGCCAAAATGTTCCTTTCTGAGCTGTCCTCTGTGTTTAGGTACACCTGTCCCTTAAAAAATTTGTGGCGGCAGCCTGTACAGCCATGTTTTCACATATTAGATTAACACTTAGGTTTCTCTGCAGTCTTTCATAGCTAATGGAAAAAACCCAACTTTTTCTAATGCTGAGCTGGATTAGCCAAAGATTGCCCCTCCCTGCACCAAAACTGATTCTGAAATTGAGATAAGTGATTTAAATTCCAAAAGGCTCATTAAACATCAGACTGCTATGGATTAGATCACTAATGGCATCCTGATGGTTGCATGCAACTTTCAGCAGATTTGTTGGTAGCTAGCATTAAATCCATTTGAATTATAATGAGGAGGCCCTAATACATAAACATTTATTAGCAGGACTCTGTAGCTGTAATGACTGCCCGGGCTGAAATATCTCATGGTGGAATATACAGATTCTGCATTGGGAAATGGTTTGTCTTTAAAGTAGTCAGTGATCTTTTATGTATCATTCATACCCCAGTATAAAAATCCCAAACTCCCTTCCCCTCATGGTGTGCTGTAAGGAGATGAAGGAAGAAATTGGCAGGTATAATTTCACTGTGATTGAATGTACCTTGTCTTAGGCTCTTCTCTTCATGCTATTAGACCTGTGTTTCTTAAGCTTATGACCTAAATAAGACAGGAAAGCCTTGAAGTGAATTTTGTTCAAGCAATGAGATTATTAACACCTTTTCAGATTGAGTTAGTAAAGGTTTAATTAGCTCGTTGCTGGTCTGGGGACTGATTTGCCTCTGTATTGCACATCTGAAGCCCGTGCTATAAAGCGGGAAGTAATAATAGCTCTGACTGACAGGATCTGAAGGACAATGGGATTAGTTGGGAAATAAAGAGAGAACGTGCAGAGTTGGGAAATTGGTTAATTATAACAACATAGACGTAAAATGAAGTTTGGGAAAAAAAATTTAAAATTGAGGGACCGCTCTAAAAACATTGCTAAATAATATTAGAATCTTCTCTCTTGAACCAAGAATAATGAAACCACCCTCTGAAATGGAATGATGTATTTAATGAATTGATATAATTAGGGTGCTTTTGGAAATGCAGGTGTAAGTGCTGAATTGGGTTTTTTTTCTTCACAGCAAATGAATTTTTGAAGACATTCAAAGTTATTTTGTTAAGACGTGACATAACTCTGTGTACCGTCTTGCGTCTGCTAAGGCACCTGGTAAAGTAGCAAATCAGCTGCTGAAGAGTACATATCACAGATGAGGGAAACCTCCTTTCTGAGCTCAAAGCTCTCCTGTGCACAAGGGAACTTCTTAATATTTCTGTCCCCATGGCCTCAAATAGCAATGTGCTAAAACTTTTGAGAAACCAACTCCCTTGAAAATTCCAGCTCTAAAGTAATACAATCGGCAGAATAATATTGAATCATTATGGAGCATGTATAAGTTACACCACTAAGCCTGTATTTGCAACGTGTAGAACAGGATAGTAGGAAAGAGGAGTAGATAATGTGGACTACTTTCACTTAATGGAAGTACCTGCAAGATTAACACTTGTCTTTTGTGATCGAATCTTGTGCTCACTAGTTGAAAAACTCAACGCCTAGCATCCTGCTGTTGCCAAGAGGTGTACCAGGGGTGGATTTGGTGTGCTCTGTACATTTGAACCTGCTTCACAGCTATGCATGTATCAACCAATTTTAGAACTCGCAGTGAATGTAAGATGGACTGATATGTGTGTGTGTGTGCTATATATATCTGACGTATGTGGACATGTCAAACATATTATTTACAAGCAACTGAAAGTCATAACGCCTTCCAGGAAAGCCGGCAGCCTTTACAGGAGGCAGCTTTGGGCTGCTTACTGGTCAAAGTGGTTGTGTAGGCAAGTCAGATGTAGTAAAAAAAGGTCCCCATATGTAGCATATCCCTGGCCACAGTCATTCTCAGGGAAGGGAAAATTGTAGTCATGTCAGACTAAGCTTATATATCTTTGGGTAGCATGCATGTCTACCAGGCTTGATTACAAGGCTTTTGTTTTCCAGAAATCATTTTGGAATAGATATTCTCAGATAAATACAGGAACCATAACTCACTGAGATCCTTCAAGAGTAGTGCCAACCAAAGAGCTCCTGAGTGAGGAGTCTGATAGGATGCTGTCTGTGAGACTGTAGTACAGCTCAGCTAAACTTGCTCTCTACTTCTAATCAGTTAGTTGTGTGCTATTCAATGCCAGAATGTGTGCTTGTGGATGTAATTGGGCTGAAAACCAAGTAATGTCATATTCTATTTTCCTGGGTTTTGTAGCAGTTCACAGAAAGGCTTCCACTGCTGTTCCTGGGTAGTAGATCAAGCTGTTGGGCTGCTATGGTTTCAGAAAATGGCAACTGCATTGACAAGCTTAATAAGATGCATGTGTAAAAGAAAAGGAAGAATGAGAGTTGCTTATAATGGACACGAGTGGCAAGAAATCTGTTATTTTTCTAGGCAGACATTCGAACACGTGATCCAAATTCCCCAATTGTGTGGGAAGACTTGATCTGGTTTAAATGGATCTTGTAAATTGTTACTTCTGGGGTAGGAATTCAGCAAAGCCTGGTAAAGCAGTGTGTATCTTGCATAATAGTGCATTGCCTTCCTACTGCTAATGCCTTGATGATATAATTGATTTAGCAATTGAATTACAACACTAAAGTAAATTAAAAAATCTTTAATTATGAGCACTTCGTTAGCAAATGAAATTCTTAAACTACAACTTGATTAGGCCTCTATCAATTGACATAACTCATTAACCCATATGAGAATCCATATTAGTTATACTTAACTTACCTGAGTGTATGAGGCAGGAGATGTTTCTCAGTATAAGTTATCAAATCACTATTTATAGTCAGTTAATTAAAGAGCAAACTACTGAAGCAGTGTAGATTTCCTACTTAGTATGATGTAGTCCCACTAATATTCAGTGAGCAAAGGATCATCCCATCACTTAATTTTTCTGTTTTGAATTACCTGTAAGTTCCTGAGAAATGGTATGATGCTGGATTTCTCTCCTGATGAGTCCTGTGCTGCCATGCACTCTTCTAAAGGCCTCTTTGCAGGCTTAATTGCTGCTCAGCAGCAGCAAACATCAACCCTTTTGTTTGAATGGGCTGGCACTACAACACAAATGTCGAACTTCTAAATCTATTGTCCTCCAGTACATCAGGCAAAGAAGAAGGATGTCTGTAATTGCTGTGGAAGCCCAGTGCCCAGGATGTGAGATTACCTAAAGGTGCCAATAGTGAAAATTCATTCTGGAAGTCAGTTTTGGAGTAATGAAAGGTGGAATTAGCAAATACTTTGTATCCTGATTAGAATAAGTTTGAATTCATTTCTTTGTAGTCCAGTGCTGCAGCAGAATCTAAAGGTGTGAGTACAGTATTCTGGTAATGAACTGAGGATTCCCAAGCAATGGCATTTGAAAAAAGCAACCTTCAGGTACTTGGCACATTTTAAATCATATTCCAAAACCTAGTAACATTGTAGCATTTTTTGTTGCTGTCATGCAGGCAAGGTCATGCATTGCATTGTGACTCAAAAGAATATTAAAAGAAAAATTCCCTTTTAAAGAACTTCTAAAGAACTTAAAATTTAGCTGATCAGGAGACATTAAAATATCATCTGTATGGGGAAAAGCGGTCAAGTAATTCATACATAACTTGATAAAAACCTATCCCTTCTTGCACAAAAATAAACAACAGAACTGTGTTTCTCCCTACAAGCAGACTAAAAATGAGCAACGAAATAACAACGAAACTGAAACTCCATCAGTGAAGACCTGTATTCCCAAAGCTCACTTTCTAATCTGTGGGGGAAACCGTGTAGAGAATATATGGCTGAAGAGCTTTCAGATGGCTGCATAGTGCTCTGACTTTCAGACTGCTGCCAGGCACTGTATTGCTTACTAGCATTTTGTAGCTAGTCAAGAGTAGAGCTAAATGGTGTAATATGTGAATATTTTTGTTGCCACTTTGAAGGATCGGTCTTGTCCTCTACAAAAAACCTGTGTCCTCAAGGACACGTGCGTTAAGAAGATTGGATTGAAGCTCTCAACATCAGATGAAGGTTGGGGAATAATAAATGGCAGTCATCATAGTCTTTGAATGTCTGTATTTGGCATGTAAAGTAAAGGAAGAATTAGCATCCTGGCTTCAGGGCTCAGCTTTGAGGTAGCATTCAAGAGTTTCCAGTGAAAAAATGAATTATCTTTTTTCTTATGCGAGTGTAATCACATCTGAGTGGGTTACAGCACCTTATCCCTTGAGCTGATGCAGGACATTATCCACTTGTGTTGATGTTTGCTGAGTGCTTGTTAAATATGCAGGGATCACAGCACATGGATACCTCCTGCCACCAAGCAATTTCTATGAGGTTCTTCTGCAGTACTTACAACTGGGTCAGAATGTGTTGACTACCTCAGAAGCAGCACTCTTTAATACCAAAGTTTCTATAGCTGCCAATTTTATATGATTGTTAAGGCTCTGAAGGTCTTACCAGAATAAGATAAAGGGCTTTGACGTGAGTAATTCCATTTACTGTCCGAACCCTCTAGCAGGCGTAGCATAATCATTGCTTATCTCTGTTTAATGACTCTGCAGGAGGTAAGGTGGTGCAGACATGAGTGCAGCACTCTTACTGCTGCCTGCTCCAAAACACAACTTGGTCCATGGCCATGGTCATACTGGAAGGGGTGACCTCCAGAATATTGTCTCCTGCAGCTGCTGGCCTTGTGCAAAGGGAGCCTCCAGGAGTTTGCTGGGCTTCCTCACTAGGAGAGTATGTGTGTGGCTGTTCAGTCTAACTCATGCTCATTCATTTCAGCCAGATGTTAATGCAGAAAGGTAGCTCTTGAGCTGTTGTAATATGCTGTATATGGCAGCTGGCAATAAAATCAGAGGGACGGTGGTGATTCACATTGAAGAGAAATCTGGTCAAAACAATTCTGGAAGGGGAGCAAACAGATTTTGGAGATACAAAGGGAGGGGTCCTCAGGCACCTTTGGAAAATCTCCTGTCAATGACACTATGATCACAGCATGTCATTAGCACAGAGGCTTCTATATAAAGATGGAGCCATACACTCCCCTCAGCTGAAGAAGAGCATCAGAGGTCTGGCATAGCATTTATACTAAGTGGTAGCTCCCGTTGGGTAGTGCTGGCTCTGTCTCACAGACTGATACTACACTCCAAAGTACTGTGCATACCTCAAGTTAGGTAAAACAGTAAACACTGCTATAAAAGTCAAGGCTTTAAAGCAACTAGTTATTTGGAAATGTAAGCCTACGTTTTTTGGGTGCCAGAGAGGGTATTGTGTTAGGTCACCTCTGAGTGGTAGCTCGTAGCTAATTATGAGGACAACTTCATGGCTTAAGGAGGGATACAGATGAGAGGGTTTGCACAGTCCTCTCTGCTGAGGCATGAGCATTACCCAGGGCAGTGATAGCAGAGGTCAAAAGACACAGAGATCCCTGAGCACCCTGGGGGACCTACCCTGGAGGCTCCAGGTGAGATTAAATCCCTGTGCTGCTTTGCAGCAAGTTCAGCTGCTCATCAAGAAGTTGTACCCATCTTTTATGCATACTTGAAGTGACTTTCTCTCTTCAGACTTGTGCTTCTGATCTCTAGGAGGACTCAAAATATTACACACAAAAGTTCAGAATTACAAGTGTTCCCATTTTAAATGTAAGGAAATGTAAAATATCCTCTAGAAAAGGCAGTTACTGCTATCTCACTACGTTATCATCGTCCTCTCAGTGTTCAGTCCACTTAACTATTGTTCATTGGAAAGGCCTTAATTTACGCTGCGTTAATGATGTGCTCTGAAGAGACATTGTGCTTTTCAGGTTCACTGAAATGTTCTGCAACTGGCTTTTCAAAACTGGCTTGAATATTCACAGTACAGCAGCTGGTGCAAAAAGTGTCATCCTTTATAACCCAAGGTCAATAGATGTAAAAACATTTATGTTTTACAGTTTTTACATACAGAAGAAGTTCTGCAATTAGGCTCAGAGAAGCTGCAGCATTTAATTTTTGTCCTCAGTTAAAATTTCAGGGCTGGAGTTCTTTGCTATTCCATGCTTTATGCCAAATCTTAATGCACAGGAGGCAAATTAAAATTGCCATACGTGTTTTCCTTACCATCCCTGAGCCTGGACTGGCCAGGCAGTAAGTGAAAGCCTTTGCAGATGACACAGTCTGGGGTTTCCTCCTTTCCAGGCAAGGAGCTTCCTCTGGGAGCTGGTCCCAGTTCAGCAGTTCACCAACCCCTCTGCCCTTTAGTGCTTCCCTTTAACAAGCCAGCAGATGGAGAATAGTCAGTGCAGCACCAGCAGCCAAACTGAGACAGTGACTAGTTCAAGAGGCCAGAACAGGTTGGGGATTAGCCAGTGACGTGTGTGCATACGTCTGGCAGTTGGGACTCACTTTTACATGAGCACAGCGTTGTTGTCCGAAAAGCAGATTCGTTTCCCGGCATGCAACGAGCCAATAATCATTCACTCAGGAGAGACATTATTTATATCATATTTGCACAAAGATGGGTGCTAGGTGGTAATTCCACAAAGCTAGCATACCCTGTAGTTAAGCAAGCAATTTATACACTTCTAGATTTACCCACTTAACTTCCAAAGTCCTTCCCCAAAATCATTACCAGTAGTCGCTTATCTGCCACCGTTTCTATTGGGCTAAGGTTTTTTCCGCTTTGAATTAAAAGTACAGTGTTCTTTTATTCTACAGCACATGCTCAAGGAGGTGGGGTGGGGGGGTGTAAGTCTTTTAGGTCTTGAATTGAGTCAGTGGTCGCGATCTCCCCTGCCACCTTTACTTTTCCCCTAGTTCATGCTGCTTTGGCAGTCACCGGTGCCTTCTGGGGCAGGATGTTTCCTTTTTATCAGTCTTCAGTTCCTTCTTCAAGGGTATGCTGGCTGGCAAAGCCTGCATTGTTTATACAAAGTAACCAGGCCTACATAGTGAAACTATTGAGTAATGGTCATCCCTAAAGGACAATGCATCGTGTTTAACCCTAAATTGAGCAGTATCATCACAGTTAGGCCGTAACTCAAACATATGACTACAGCGTGACCCAGAGGCACTGCTGTGACCCTTCCTGACCTTACGCACCGCGTGGTGGGACCGGCACTGTTGTTGGGGGTCAGCCAGCATTCCCCCACCACCAGCACTATGGCACTGCATTCATGTGTCAAGCAAACTGAAGACTGTATGTGTCATTTTAAGGCATTTCTTAGGGTCAGGAAAGGTGAAGTCATGTGGTGGGACATGGTTGCAGTCTGCTTCTCTGGGACAGTGAGTATTCTATAATCTATAGAAAACAGAATGCAGAGGGAGCCATGTGAAATAGCCAGTAGCCTGGTGGCTAAGATGGTCCCTGGTGGTGTGAGGGACCAAAGTTAGCATTTCTGGTCTGAATCAGACAGAGCAGAGACCTTTGTCTGAACCTCTGATGTCCAGGAGGAGCAGCAGCTGGGTTATTTTCAAACCTTTCCAGGCAAAAGTTTCATCAAACATCTGTGGCTGACAAAGCCTCCAAACTTCTTGTTTAACCTACATTCATGTTCCAGTGCCACACTCTTTCCCTGGAAAATGCCTGATTATCTCTGTACTTATAGGGACACAACATCCCCTGTGATACAACCACATGTGCTAGGTGTAGTTTTTTTACTGGCTATGTATACATTAGATGCTCTGCAATTTACCGCTAGGCCAAATTAGCCTTTTAATCCTTTGTAAAAAAAAAAAGAAAAAGTAAAAAACATTTAAAGTGCAATTTAATATTTTAATATTTTAATATTATACATTAATATCTCAATATAAATTAATTGACATTATTACTAACATGATAATATTTTATATTTTTATATGGTGTTTTTAATATTTTACATGCTTTTTATGTTTTTATTGGGGGGGGGGCGTGTTTAAAATATAGTTGGTAGGAAGTAGCGGGTCAGAATCTACCCAGATTGTGTCAATGTCATCCAACTAAAACGGTCGCAGAATCATGGCAGAACAGGTCTCCCAGCACTGACAAATGCAGATGGAGTCCCATCAGCAATGTCATCAGGAAAGTAATTAGACATCCAAGGGGGTTACATGAAATTCTCCCAACAAAGTAACAGTTTGAATCTGTTTGCTTTCATTGCAGTCCATACAGTGACTAAAAATTATCACTCAATCCTGAAAGATTTGGGTTCCATGGCATTAGACTGAGAAGACTTGGTATCCCGTAATTCCCAGAACTATTTGAATGAAATTAAAGTATATCTTTCCAGAGGAGACTAAACTAAAAGCAGGTATCTAGTGCATTCAGGGACAGTGTGACTATGCATTAATGCATTAGTTGACCACTTGCTTTTTTTTCTCTCATATCTGAGCTTTCCTAAATGACAGTGAGTGGGAGGGATACCTTTGTTTTTCCAGTATCTTTATGCAACCTAGAAAGCCTAGACTTACCAAGGAGGTCGATGATGACAACTGCACATGGTCCTAAAGCTGAAGGGGAGTCTTGTAGCTTCCCCAGAGATGTCTTTTGTTCCAGAAACCTGGGGATTCCCTTAGAACAAGGGTTCCCAACCAGTTTAGGACCTACTTTCTTCATAGTAGGGATTGAGCATCACTCTTTCCTATCCCAGCTGAAATGAGCTCCCTGTTCAGCTCCTGAATGACATTATCATGATTTGCCACAAGTAGTTAGCACTGTATTGCACTCATGGTTTTTTGCAGGTTTTCTAAGTTTGAGAGCTTGGGTTGCTCAGATGAGACTCTGAAATCTGTACTGGCTGCAAGTCTGCCAAGGAACAGTATAGGTCCTCGAATGCAAATACTGAGTGCTCATCTGTGCAGTGGCTATTGTAACTATATAGCATTGTGTTTCTAAGTGGATGAGATAAACTATATGCAAATAGCTATCCACAGTCATATTTCACTCTTCTTGTAAAAGCTATGAGCGTATAAGGCAAACTCCATCCAGGAACTTCTCAAAGGATTTATGCATAGTATATATTATAAATTATCTGTTTTCTGCTTCAGAGCAATGAAAAATAACAGAGAAATTAAAAGGAATTAAGCAGAGGACAGTCAGTGGCCCTGAACAGAGAAATGGGCTTTCTTAATGAAGATCTTTCCAACTAAGAAATAGTAATGCTTGTTTTACTGTAATTCCAACTGTTTAGACTGGAGCCTCTTGAGGCCTGGGCTGTTTCTATGTATTAGTTTTTCCAGTGCTTGAAAGCAGGTCTTCATGGTTGTGACTTGGAGGTTTACAAGCTGTCCAATATTTATATCACATAAAGAAACTACTTGCAGATAATTTCCAGACCATTCATGTTAAATGCTTCTCTTCCAGTGAACCTGTGGCCAAAAGGTTTTTGCTGACATTGACAAGATTGTGCTTAGCTTTGAGCTCTGCAGCCTAAAAAGAGTTGAAGACCTATTGGTTTCTTTTCACTGTTTTCAGACATCAGTTAAACTGAAAACAAGGGCTATAAATTATGGTCACCTTTGCAATGACTTTTCATTTGTGGGATAGAGATGTGATGGTGTGAAAGCACTGTTAATAATTAAAAAAAAAAAATTATTAATAACTTTCTCAGGAGCCACCAAGCAAAGTGTAAATTGCTTTCTGTTTGGTATCAAATTTTCATGTGAGGTACTGTATCTTGGAAATTTTCAGTCTTGTTATAAAATTCAGATGACCTAAAAATAATGCTACCCCTTCACCTCTGTGCATTTTGTCATCTCAGCTGACAAATGTGATTCTTCTCACTTTAATCAGCATTTTATAATGATTTCTACTGAAAATACAGCCTGTTGGTTTTCCCTTGTTGGCCTGTAAAATGTATAGGGAACAGTGGGTTTATTTGTTGGGCTAAGAACTTGCTAAAAATGTAACAGCCACAAAAAGCATGCTTTGGGCTGAATAGCAGCACCTGCTCTCTATTTAATAGAATTTGTATGTTCGTGGCTTTTTAACCAGTTTTAAAAAACACTTAAGGAAGTGCAGCACCAGTATAAATTTTCAGACCATAGTTCTGTAGACCAAAGATTTTCCTTAGTTCATGAGACAGCTCTATCATTATTGACTATAGCATTGCCATGCTATTTCATGAGCCTGATTAAAATTTCCCCCAAAGAATTGTCCTTTCGGTGAGAAGACAGTGACTTCTCTGTGGCCCTTTGACTTTTGGCTGGTCTTCACCTCAAAGTTGTCAAGTAACAACCACTGAAAATGTGCTGCTTTTGTGCTAGTTATGTGTTTGCTAGAAATACAGTGGAGAGCAGATAGGGACCAGTTATCTGTGTGGGACACTGAGTTCTCCACACAGCTGATCTGTGCTAAACTCTGAAGCACAGCCATGAGGTGCAGAGCTTCAGGTCCTGTAGAAAATTCTCCTTTTCCCTGGTACTCAAAGGCATACTGAGAAAGCTTGGTTTATGATCACTTGAAAGCCTTAGATACCCGGTGACAGTAAGCTTCTATGGAATCCTTGTTCATCCTTGCATATGCAATAGTTTATATTTCATCTAATTTTGATAGAAGAATTAAAAAAAATCCCCCTCAGGCTGCCTTTTTTTCCTCAACTTCACTTTTCAACTAGTGGTGGAAGTTAAGAGAGCAGATCCTCAGCCCGTAGTTTAACAATGGAATTACTTCTTTGTCAGTGAAATGTTAGCTAGGATGGGGAATTGTTTCCTCACTGAAATTACCATGTCTGTCACAGTTCTGCAAAGCTGACTGCTTTTCAGTAGCTCACAGACAAAAGATGCAAACAGCATAAGAAGCCTGAATTTTACTATTTGTTTATCTGTCTTTTGAGCTTCCTTTAATTTGATGCTATCTGACTGCAAAGGAGGTTTTGCAGTTCTTCAGCAGTGATGGTGGGTCAACAGGAAAGCAGGCAAACAATTCTGCTAACTGTCCATCCACGGTGAGCGATACAGAGAGAAAACATCTTTCAAACCCAGCTTCCAGCTTCCTCTGGGTTTGACGAGAGGGTTCAGAAGGCCCAAAGCAAGAAGTCCTTTTCTTTTCTATATTTGAATTCCTGCTGTTGAGATGGTGCTTTACGCTGTGGAGGCCTACTTTGGTGTTTGTATGTCATTCGCAGCTCCCCAAAGAGAAGCTCACAGGGTGGCTGCATCCAGATGGGCCTGCCAAGTAATCCTGGCTGCTCAGCAGGGTGCCACCTTCTGTGCAGTGACACAGGCCTAAAGTGATGAAGAAGGAAAGCAGCGTGAGTCCATCCCAGGAGGTGAAGATGCAAGTCCTTTTCTCTGTATAAATTGTCCTTGAAGGGAAAGTGTAGGTAAAGCTGTACCATGAAGCAGATGTTCAGATCGTGGTGTCAGCTGAAGCACTGCTCTTTTTAAGGTCAGTTTTAACTGTTGGTACAGCCCAAAGGTGCATGTAGCTGTCAATTGTTTCTTTTGAAAATTTGTTCTGCTTTAATAAGTTGGAGAAATTCCTTGTTCTAGCAAAGTCCAGAAATAACAGATGGCTCATATGTCAGGCATCAGCAAATCCTAAAACTGTGGGCATGACCCCTGTCCATGTCCTGTTGAGAAATCTACCTGCCTTCAGGATTAGGTTGCCCAAGAGTTTGGCGTTTTCTGTAACGAGACCAAAAGCGTAAGTTCCACTTGCTTATAACATACTGTTGTTGGACTTAAAAGCTCTCTTCTGCAAAAGTAATGGAGATTTAACGTGGTTGCTGGTGTTCTTCATTGTATTTTGGAGAGCATTCAAGCTGAGAAGTTCTAACTTTCTGAATGGTCAGTTGATGAGGCTGGGCAAAGCTGAACTGTGTTTTCTTGAAGCATTTGAGCCTTCATCATCCACGCAAGTGGAAGTGCTGTTATCGATTTTGGGTGACAGTGGGATTAAGGACATGTGGCATGAGGTCAACATCTTGTCAGACTGCTATGGACCTGTGTTTCGGGTTAGCACGGAACATGACACCAGATTTTGCTTGAAATGAAACAGGTCCTGCAGGTATTGGGGTAGGTTGTTGTGGTCAAAAACAAGTCAGCCTTTTTTTTTTAAGTGTCTGCAGCACTGTAGTTCATGACCTAGATGATTATCAGCATGAAACTGCACGTAGCAATAGTATTCTCACCAGTTTTCTTTAAGGTTTCACGCTCATCCAGCATTTCTAAAGAGAGCGTTAAGCCTTTACAGTTGAACATGAGACCAGGAAGACTCAAGAAAGAACAGCCTCTAATAAGTGGCAGAAGTCAAATGGAGATTACACCTGGTATTTATATAGCGTCTTTTAATCTAGAGCATTCCATGAGTTAGCGAATTTATCGAACTGTTCTGTTCACCACTGCTGCTTCATCATGAGTCACTCCAGCTGGTTATCAGTGCTTAGCCCTGCTGCACAGTAATCAAAGAAAGGGAGTGGAGCTGGGATTCTCATGCTGAGGACCCTGCCAGACTTTCTAGCCAAAGAGTAGGGTAACTGTGAAATACGCTGACAAAGCAGACTGGAGACAAGGTAGACTAATAGGGCTAATGCTATTGCATGTTGCTGACTGCTGAGAGGCATGAAGAATTTTGTATCACTTGTGGAACTGTTGGCATTGCTTCTTTCGATACAGATTTTTCTCACATAGTCCCATGCTCTGACATGCTGGCTTGATATATCATCTCAGTAATGTGGGAAGACTGGGGAAATTCAGTGAAATGGCTATATTTCAGTACTGTGTCTATCAATCACAGGATGGAAAAAAGCAAACAGTGTCTTATTGCTATATGAAACTGAAATTCTTAATGTCCCCGTGTATAGACCTGTGCCTCCATCTTAAGGCACTTCACTCCCTTGAACAGTCACATATTTAACCTGTGTTGAGCACAGGTGTAAATCTTGCCACATTTCACAGTGGAGAACTATTTCCCCACATTCCAGCAGCAAAGTAGAGATGAGGAGAAACAATAACCAGAGAAACTTCAGTTACTGCCTGAGGAGATCTGCCGTACCAATGATGCGTTTAAAATAACGCCATTAAATTATGTTTATATACATACAAGGAATGAGTTTAGGAGATTGCTGTGGTTATGAAAAAAAATTTTAAACTGGTCATTTAAATGTTTCAATTATTGAATCTGCTGATGCTCTATTTCATGAGATGACTGCTCTTCTGCAAGTGGATAGAATCCCTTTCCACTTAGAAGAGATCTCAGGGACATCCCATTGAACTGACTGGTCATCTGACATTGGGAATATTTCATGTTGTAGCAGTAATGGTGACTTCAAGTCACACTGATTGCAAGTGGAGACCAAAAAATTTTTGAGATAGACTAAGTACCTGAATGAAGGTAGCTGGTATCCTTTCTTACCTATGTTATTCTTATTATGCTTTGCATCACTGTTATCAGAACAGTCATTTTTAGCTAGTCTAAGCAAAGAGATTAAGAATTGAATTTGTAAGTAAAGCTGCTTTCTTTTTGTGACGGTCTCCTCTTGGCATAGTCAGAGCACATTGACACAGCTGTGTGAGAAGACAGCAGTGGTAGTACTGGTTTGCATCTGTTTGATGACTGGTTGCATCTGTTTGATGACTGGTAGCATCTGTTTGATGATTAGCTAAAGAATTTCAGCTGTTAGAGCTGTCAATCTGACACCTTTGATGAGCACTAAAATAAATCTGTGCTACCAGGAACTGCTTTTTTTTCATATCTCCCCCTCCTCCCCCCCATGCTTTTGATTGGCTTGACTCTTTGTGTCCTTGCTGACAGCTACTCGCAAGGCTAATGCATTATAAACTCTGAAAAGTGAAGCAAGTGGCTGTCATTTTTTGCACAACAGATGTTCCTGATCAGGAATCAGACAAAGGATCTCATCACTTTTCCTCTGAGCAATTTAATTTGTCTTTTCCATGGCACATGAGCCACCTCCTGTCTAGTGACTGATGTGCCCAAGTCCTACTTCATTTTAGGATCAGTTCCTTTAATCTTGCAGAATTATTAGGGTTTTTTCTGTGCCAGAACAAAGAGAGTGGAAAAAAAGGAAATTGCTTTATTTCTTATGGTGTCACCAACAATGCATCATAATGAAAAGTAGCAAAGGCCTACTTCAAAAATAGGAAACCCAAGTACTGCATTTTAAGAGAACTAGAAAGTACTCTATAAGCACTTTTTTGAAGAAATAACAATTTAGATTTGATGGTGTTTCTTTAGCAATTGTAAAGCTCAGAGGTAGGGATAAGCAGTGTATAATCCATCAGATTCTTGAAAGTTAGCGAGGTGGAAAAATTGATATATTTTTTAAGAAAAGTTGTTTGCTGTGGATCCAGTTCTCCACTCTTTAATCATGCAAGTTGTCCAAAATGAGTAATTACTGGGGTTTTTGCTTGCTTTTTAGTTTGATAAAACTGTAGCGCTGTGCTGCTGTTTTGTAGTGATGGATGGGTACTGCTGGATGTGTAAATTCTGTAGCTACTCTATAGTTAATTTCCCAGTTATTAGTCTAGCACAAGACAGTTGTTTTGCCTATGCACAGCTCCTGACTCTGCCACCTGACTGATCTAGTATACCCAACAGGGGCAGTGATTGCTCACCCTGTGAAGGAAGCTGTAGGCTGTGCCCCGTGTTCCTACCAATATCTGCCAAAGACTTGCTGGAAGAGAGAGGCAAGAGAACTTGGCCTTATCTTCTGCATGTGGCCAGCCCTGCGCAGAAACAGCAGCTGCTGCTGCCCATAGAAATGGTAGTGTCCGTGGCCACAGTCACAGCTATCAGTCCTGACAAATGAGAAAACTGTATTTCAGGAGCTCATTGTAGTCCATCACTGGTAGAAAGAGAAACCACTCATATGACCTCTTTTCCATTTGGCAGGTTGACAGAACAGAAGTGATTCGAACCTGTATAAATCCCATCTTCTCGAAGCTGTTCACGGTGGACTTCTATTTTGAAGAAGTGCAGCGGTTGCGGTTTGAAGTCCATGACATTAGCAGCAATCACAATGGGCTGAAGGAAGCAGATTTTCTTGGTGGCATGGAGTGCACTCTTGGACAAGTAGGTATCACTGCCGTTTTTCCCCCTCATCGCTCATCTTTTGTATGTATATGAAATGTATCGCTTTGTTAAGTGACTGATGGGTGAGATTTGTCATTCATGACAAAATTCTTAATCGGTGCTTTGAACAGGATAGTTAAGAACTTCTGCTGGTTTGATTTACTGTTGTAGTATAGCTTCAAGTCAGGCAGTGCTATAGGAAACTGAGTGTCAGTCATTGGCCTTGTACAGTAAGAGCCCAGGCTCATTACACCAGTGTTGAGAAATAGATGATTTGGGAGAAACTTATTGTTCCTAATGTTATATGGGATTTAAAGCAAGTTCCAAGTCCAAGAAACATTTACAAATACACTTTATTCACATAGGGTAGTGCCTGGTGATGTGGCAAATAGAGACATAGGGTTGGATTCATTTCCCTGACTCTCAGTCATCCAAAAGTTAGGTGTCTAGACTAAGTTACTCTTCTGATTTCCATCTTTAGTTCAGTGGAGAGAATCAGACCGTTCCAGCAGTTGATTCATTCCACCTAAGACACCCACCATAGATTAGGATAAATTGTCTTCAGGAGATACCTGTCTTTCTCCATCACTTATCAAGAGAGTCTAGACAGCTGGCTTAGAGTAGATACCTAACTTTTAAGATGACTGAATTTAACGCTGATGAGTCCTACCCACAGGATTGATATCTAGAGGTTGTCAGAGCCTGGTCTGCAGTGAATTCCTATATTGCTGACTGGTAGCGCACTACAGTGTCCTATTTTTAAAAAGGGAAAAAAGGAAGACCCAGGGAACTACAGGCCAATCAGTCTTACCTCTGTGCCTGGCAAGATCATGGAGTGGATCCTCCTGGAAACTATGCTAGGGCATGTGGAAAATAAGATGATGATTGGTGACAGCAAATGTGGCTTCACTAAGGGCAAATTGTGCCTGACAAATCTGGTGGCCTTCTACAACAGGGTTACAGCGTTGGTGGATAAGGGAAGAGCAACAGATGTCATCTACCTGGACTTGTGAAAAGCATTTGATACTGTACCACATGACATCTTTGTCTCTAAATTGGAGAGACATGGATTTGATGGATGGACCACTGGGTGGATCAGGAATTGGCTGGATGGTCACACTCAAAAGTCTTGCGGTCAATGGCTCGATGTCCGAATGGAGAGCAGTGATGAGTGGTGTTCCTCAGGGGTCGTCGGTGTTGGGACCGGCACTGTTTAACATCTTTGTTGGCAATGTGGACAGTGGGATTGAGTGCACCCTCAGCAAGTTTGCCGATAACAACAAACTCTGTGCTGCGGTCACCACGCTGGAGGGAAGGGATGCCATCCAGAGGGACCTTGACAGGCTTGAGAGGTGGGCCCACGTGAACCTCATGAAGTTCAACAAGGCCAAGTGTGAGGTCCTGCACGTGGGTCAGGGCAATCCCAAGCACAAATGCAGGCTAGGGCATGAAGGGATTGAGAGCAGCCCTGCAGAGAAGGGCTTGGGGGCACTGGTGGATGAAAAGCTGGACATGAGCTGACAATGTGTGCTGGCAGCCCAGAAAGCCAAGTGTATCCTGGGTTGCACCAAAAGAAGCGAGGCCAGCAGGTCAAGGGAGGGGATTCTGCCCTCTGCTCCACTCTCATTGAGACCCTACCTGCAGTACTGCGTTTAGCTCTGGGGCCCCCAACATAAGAAAGACACGGACCTGTTGGAGCAAGTCCAGAGGAGGGCCATGAAGATGATCGGGGGCTGGAGCACCTCCCCTGTGAGGACAAGCTGAGAGAGTTGTGATTGTTCAGCCTGGAGAAGAGAAGGCTCCAGGGAGACCTTATAGCAGCCATCCAGTACCTAAAGGGGGCCTACAAGAAAGATGAGGAGGGACTCTTTATCAGGGAGTGTAGTGATAGGACAAGGGGCAATGGCTTTAAACTGAAAGAGGGTAGATTTAGATTAGATGTAAGGAAGAAATTCTTTACTGTGGGGGTGGTGAGGCACTGGAATAGGTTGCCCAGAGAGGTTGTGGATGCCCCATCCCTGGAAGTGTTCAAAGCCAGGCTGGATGGGGCTTTAAGCAACCTGGTCTAGTGGAAGGTGTCCCTGCCCATGGCAGGGGAGTTGGAATTAGATGATCTTTAAGGTCCATTCCAACTCAAACCATTTTATGATTCTATGCCTCTACTGGTAAATACTGTGATTAGCAGCATCCTGGCATGTAGTCAGTTATACCTGGATGTGAAGAGTAGATGCATCAACAGGCATTTTATGTGCCACAGTATTTAAACACAGTAGAACAAATTGTTGTGGATAGATACCTGCTGAGTGTAATTAAGAAAATGTCAATGTGTGAAATAGACACATTTCCTTAAAGTGGTTTGTTTTGTCCATCATGCTCAAAAGTTGCCCTTTTAAATAAAACAATAGTAGATTATCTCTTGATGAGTTTGAGTGGGAAAAGGCTTAGTGCAAGGTTTTAGGGAGGAATTTTTTGGTGTGTTTTTAAATACTGAAAGTCTGTTCCTGCCACTCAGAAAGGCTCTTTCTACATTCCGGTTTCCCAGCTTCTTCAGAGTGTCCTAGTAATGTGCCAATTTGCAGAATGTTAACAAATATGTGCTGTACAATTGGCATGATAATCAGATCAAAAAAGCCCTAAAATATTAGAGAAGGTACTAAAGTTGATAGTGCAAACACATTTTCCTCAGTTAGTTGCATCATCTTAAAATATGGTATGCAATTACATGTGGTTTATAAAATGAAGTTTCTTAGCGAACTTTACATCAAAAGAATGTACCATACTCCAGTGAATTAAAAACTATGCATTTTTAAAATATGTTATTTTTTCATTTTACAGTTTATTTCTAAGTAACTGCATAAAACTAACACCTAATAATACTATTTTTTAACAATTAAGTTGTACAGTCATACAGTAGCTACTTAAGCAAGGAAACTATACTGTGTTGTGCATGTAACCTCACAAATATTCTGAATCTGAAGCGTATTTGTGAAATTATGGGGCACTTCTTTTTTTTTTTAGCAGTGTTGTCCTCTAAAACACAACAGAGCATGAAACATCCTTTATCCAGATGCATTTGTGAAAGAAGTTGTTAAGGTTTTACCTTTGGCTTGGTTTAGGAATATAGCTATAGAAAGAGCAGATGAATTCTAGCAAAGTTAACATTTCTGGTTTTTACCCTAATTTTATCTATCTGTGCACAGAATTCCTACCTGGAGGACATTTCTAATCAGAATTGGAGCATGCAACCAGCTTGTTCTGATAAAAATCTGTTAATTCTTGAGTTCAAGGCTGAGTCTGGATAATTTCATCCCACATGAAATAACTTTGAGGAAGATATGATTGAGAAACCTGTGTGAGGCTGGAAGCGGAGACTAAACTGTGACAGAACAGTGGGTGTGTTTTCAGTTGATCCCAATGAAGAGTTTAAATTGGAGGGAAAGTTTAGTGCAATTTACTTGAAATGCCACGCAAGGAGGTAGTATAGACACCTGGGAATGTGTGCTCTTCCTGTTAAAATCATAAAGTAATTTAAGTCAGAAGGGACCTCTGGAGTCTCTAGTTCAGTCTGCTGCTCTAAGCAGCTTGTTCAGGGGCTTGTCCAGTCCCATTTTGAATGTCTCCAAGGATGGAGGTGTCACAGCCTCTCTGGGCTTTGTCCCATGCTTTGCCACCTTCACAATAGCAATGGCTTCCTGTCCCTAGAGTTTGCCTACCTCTGGCAAGACCAGAGAAAAGTGGAGGTGTAATGAACCCTCACTCCTGTGTTATGTGGAAACATTTACAAATACTTGTCGTAGCCTTCAAGTGGCAAAAGAAAGTTTGAACTGGCAAACCAGAAGTAAACAAAGCAGGGATGACTTAGCCATAGCTGGTCCTGCTTTGGGTGTAAGGGAGTAATAGCATCTGCCCACTAGTCTTCTAGGTCTTCAATTCACTCTAAATAGTTGCTGTTCTTTGCATAGGCACTGGCAAGCAGATGCACCTATGTATCTTTGAAGTGACAAGTAGTGAAATCGCAAGCAGTAGCATTTTAACTGCCATTTTGAGGCACCACTGTATAAAGATGACCTCTTGCTTTCATATAGGTGTTTAGGTGCTATGAGTCAGTTCATCCTTGGTTGAGGTTTTACAGATGTTGTCTGTAACTAAGGAGAGTAAATTCTTCCTCTTCCATTTCCCCTTTGTTTTTCCCTTTCCTCATCCCTAAAGAAAGTGTTCAGGCACTTCACTCACCCAGAGTAATCACTTCCAGCTGAATCCCCATCTAATCACTGAAGGTTTTTTATTTCTGTTGCTTTTTAGTTGCTTACAAAAGCTATGATTGTTTGTTTCAAGAGGCAGGAGGTAGATTTATTATGTTTTTATATAGTGGGTTGGGGTTTTTTGTTCATCAGAAAACAATGGGGGAAAAAAAAATCTTAGATGGACAAACACTGGCTGAAATTTGATAGCCTAATTTTCATGGTATTTAGCTGGGATAACAAAACCCCAAACCTAAGTCCTTTTCTGCTTATGTTTTAGTGCCTTCATGTGTTCTGAGCCTCTAAAGCTCTCTTATTGGAATTGTTCAGTTATATATTCCATAAACTTTATAAAACATTGAAATTGCATCACTTAGTACAGTAAGGGCTCAAACTTTCTAATAGCCAAAGTTAACTTCTTAACCACACAGGAATTAAGTATCAGGAAGGTGGCTTATGAACACTTCTTTCCTCTGAAGTTTTACCCAGAAGTCTCAGCCTGATCTTTAAGAATTCATAAAAATTATTTCAATGAATAATCATTTTCTGAGGAGAACTAAACAAACTTACATTGCCAAGACATTCTTGATTACTGCTTAGCTGTGCCTGCCACATCATTAAATTATAGGAACCAGTAAAGTTGTTACTTCTTAAATGCTGTGAACCATCCCAGCTCTGCATTATGGGAATAGCCTTTGTGGCTTTTCTTTCATTCCTTACCACAGGTGATCTTTGCCATTTTCAGATTTGTGATTCCATTCCTTGTTCGGTTTCTTTTAATTTACAGAAGTCTTAAAATATTGTTACAATACACAACTCCCTTACTTGCTCAACTAGTAGCACAAGTAAACTGCAGAAGTGTAAATCTTTTCCTGCCAAAAACCTTTTCAAGTATTAATTATTTAGAGATTTAATATTTCCCATACATGCATTTATATACAAATTATATTGAAAATCTTCCTCTCAGTAATGCATATTACTGTTTCTTGCGTGCTTTTAATAATATATGCCATTAGCAGATTATGCACTTGAAAATGCTGACTGATTATTAGTTCAGTTTCAGCCATTGTAAATCCTCTTGCTCTTGAATTGTAGAAAAGCTAAAAAAGCCATGAGTGCACCTGAATTAATTAAATTGAAGTAGTCTGTACAAGAATATTTGTTTAATAGACTGTTGACTGCTTCTGTAGTGCAAAAGACATAGGACCAGTTTTTTCAGGGTATTTGAATTCCTAAATCTCATTAGATGTCTGTATGCCTCCTTAGGTATCTAAATACCTTTAAATACTGGGCCTTTGATCTCCTCCAAATGAAGTTGCTCAATTCATTAGTGGGATGAATAATGTACTTTACTAGATATGAATGTAATTTTCTACCACGGTGGACTTAGAGCACAAGCAAATCATCAACACAGCACTTTCCCTAACTTATCTAACCATTTAAATACCTCAGTTATCCCCAGGAAGCTCTTGGTTTGCCACTGCAGCATGATCTCTGAAGCTGTAAGATTTTTCAGTTCTACATGAATCTTGCCAGTCAAAGTTAATGGAATTACTTGTACAGTTTGTCCTGCTTTGTTTTCACATACTTAATCTTTTTGTATGAATTACTGTAGCAGTCTTTAGAAAAGTAATTTGAAATTTAGTTTGCTATTATAATGAGTTATTATTAGGACTAATTCTAATAGGGCTGCTACACTACATACTAATTAAATTCAAAGACCCTTTGTGCTATTGGTAAGCTATTTCCTGTAATAACGTTATTGCCTCTTGTGATAGGGATATCTGTTTTTCTCAGTGTTCTGTTTTGATTGACTGTTTTCAGGTACAGGTCTTAAACAAAGACAGAGATAGGTGTAATTCAGTGGTAAATAGACTGTGAGCTGATCAGTACTATAGAGAACAAAAGAAATCTTGAAGGGTGATGAGTATGGTAAGGAAAGTATCATATGTACAGAGAGGATGATTATAGCAATAAAACTGGCTCTACCAAGAAACAAGAATTCTGTGAGCAGTTAGATAGAATGAAACTTTCTTCATTATGGACATATGCATCTGAACTTGTTCTCTTGCAAGGATTTATTGGTATCTGTGTAGAGGTGAACTCATCCCCCCAAAATTTTTTTTCATGAGGGTGGAGTAAGGTCACTGGCATCTACCTGCTGTCTGGTCTCTCTTCATGTTGAAATCTAGCATGCTTGATGCATCTTTGACTATCTGCCACTATTCATGGAAATTATTTGGTGGGTTCAAAAGTGGCTGGGGGAAGATAGATAGCAAGACAGACAGAAGCACATCAGAGTTATACAAATCTTGCTTTGTCAAAAAACAGGCTAAAGATGAACACGTGAAGGAGAGAGAGTTTTTACATTGTGAGCCAGAGCTACCTCAGTTCTGCTGCCCTTGCTTAAATCAGTCATTTACCCACACTGGTGAAATGTCAGTAAAGTCTGTCATTTTATTTGTGGCTGTTCAAAAACTTAGAATATTTTACTTGAATGGATTTGTCGTGGTTTTAGCCCAGCCGTTAACAAAGAACCACGCGGCCGCTCGCTCACTCCTCCCGCCCCCCTCCGGTGGGATGGGGGGAAGACGGAGGAGAGAAAAGAAAAAAAAACCTGGAACCTCGAGGGTTGAGATAAAGGCAGTTTACTGGGACAACACAAAAGAATTACAACAACAACAACGGTACTAATGAACGAGTATACAAAAAGAGTGATGCACAGTGCAACTGCTCACCACCCGGGACCCAACGCTCCGCCACTTCCCCCACCGAAAGAAAGATCCACCCCCCGGCCCGCTCCCTATATATATATACTGAGCATGATGTCACATGGTATGGAATAGCTCCTTGGCTAGTTCAGGTCAGCTGCCCCGGCTATGCCCCCCACCTCCCAGGTTCCTGTAAAAATTAACTCTATCCCAGCTGAACCCAGGACATTATCTACCCCTTATTCTATACCATCTACATCATGCCCAGATCTTACATTTTCCAATCAACCACTACCACTTTCCTTGTCTTATATATATATATAAGTATATGAACTTGTTCTTCTCCCCCCTGCACACACACACACACACACAAATGGTATTCCTTTAGCCTGTGGGCTATTCCTCTAATGTGTCCATCGATTTATTTAGTCCATGACTTTGGGACTCCATCTGTTGTAACAGTTCTTCAGGATAAGAGAGATGGTGTGAGATGCTGGGTTGTTGCATGCTGCCTCTGGAACTTGTGGCTAGTACATTTGGTGCAACTCACACCCTTGGTCTACAGGTCGAAGATGTTGATCTTGAGGAAATTGCTGGGTGTCAGTTTAAGTTCTATTGCTGTTGTACTTGGCTCAGTTTCAAAGTCCCTGCTGCAGTCATTTGGGTAATTCTTACAGTAATACCCTTGATATGGCATATAGACATTATAGTTACAATGACATGCATTGGCAGGTTATTTAGCAGTTAAATATTATACAGCCCAATTCACTGGCTATTCTCTCCCAAAATCAAATCTCCCTGAGGTACACATCGAACTTCTCCATCCTTCTGCATCACCCACCAGGTGTACCCAGGTCCCTGAGCAAAAACAACTCCTTGAATGGGTTTGCCTCTGCTTGAGGGAGGACTAACCCAGACTGTCTTTCCTAACATACTCCTCATGTGCACTACAGGGACTTTATCCCCTTCTATAGTATGTGGAAGTCTTGGTTGGGCAGGGCCAGCCCGATTGGCGGATCCTCTAGTATTAACTAACCAGGTGGCTTTTGTTAAATGTGTATCCCAATGTTTGAAAGTTCCACCGCCCATCGCTTTCAATGTAGTTTTCAGCAGTCCATTGTATCGTTCAATTTTTCCGGAGGCCGGTGCGTGATAAGGGATGTGATATACCCACTCAATGCCATGTTCTTTGGCCCAGGTGTCTACGAGGTTGTTTCGGAAATGAGTCCCGTTGTCCGACTCAATTCCTTCTGGGGTGCCGTGTTGCCATAAAATTTTCTCTTCAAGGCCCAGGATAGTGTTCTGGGCAGTGGCATGGGACACAGGGTATGTTTCCAGCCATCCAGTGGTTGCTTCCACCATTGTAAGCACATGGCACTTGCCTTGGCGTGTTCGTGGGACTGTGATATAGTCAATCTGCCAGGCCTCCCACTGTTTATATTTCAGCCATCGCCCCCCATGTGACAGGGGGTTTTGTCGCTTGGCTTGCTTAATTGCAGCACATGTTTCACATTCGTGGATGACCTGTGCAATAGTGTCCATGGTCAAGTCCACCCCTCGATCTCGAGCCCATCTATATGTTGCATCTCTCCCCTGATGGCCTGAGGTATCATGGGCCCACTGAGCCATAATAGCTCACCCCTACGTTGCCAGTCCAGGTCCACCTGAGACACTTCAATCTTGGCAGCCTGATCTGCTTGCTGATTGTTTTGATGTTCTTCAGTGGCGCGACTCTTGGGTACATGAGCATCTACATGACGTACTTTTACCACTAGCTTCTCTATCCGAACAGCGATATCTTGCCACAGTGCGGCAGCCCAAATGGGTTTACCTCTGCGTTGCCAGTTGCCCTTCTTCCATTGCTGTAGCCACCCCCATAAGGCATTTGCCACCATCCATGAGTCAGTATAGAGATAGAGCACTGGCCACTTTTCTCTTTCAGCAATGTCTAAAGCTAGCTGGATGGCTTTGACCTCTGCAAACTGACTCGATTCACCTTCTCCTTCAGCAGTTTCTGCGACTAGTCGTGTAGGACTCCATACAGCAGCCTTCCACCTCCGATGTTTTCCCACGATGCGACAGGACCCATCAGTGAACAGGGCATATTGCCTCTCATTTTCTGGCAGTTTATTATACAGCGGGGCCTCTTCAGCCCGTGTCACCTCCTCCTCTGGCGACATTCCAAAATCTTTGTCTTCTGGCCAGTCTGTGATCAATTCTAAAATTCCTGGGTGACTGGAGTTTCCTATGCGAGCCCGTTGTGTGATCAGTGCAATCCACTTACTCCACGTGGCATCAGTCGCATGATGTGTAGAGGAAACTTTCCCTTTGAACATCCAGCCCAGCACTGGCAGTCGGGGTGCTAAGAAGAGCTGTGTTTCAGTACCAACCACTTCTGAAGCGGCTCAAACTCCTTCACATGCTGCCAATATCTCTTTTTCAGTTGGAGTATAGCGAGCTTCAGATCCTCGATATCCCCGACTCCAAAACCCCAGGGGTCGGCCTCGGGTCTCCCCAGGTGCTTTCTGCCAAAGGCTCCAGGTAGGGCCATTCTCCCCAGCTGCAGTGTAGAGCACATTTTTAACATCTTGTCCTGTCCGGACTGGCCCAAGAGCTACTGCATGAACAATCTCCCGCTTAATTTGCTCAAAAGCTTGTCGTTGCTCAGGCCCCCATTTAAAATCATTCTTCTTCCGGGTAACTTGGTAGAGAGGACTTACAATTTGACTGTAATTTGGAATATGCATTCTCCAAAAACCCACAACACCTAAGAAAGCCTGTGTTTCCTTTTTATTGGTCAGTGAGGACATAGCTGCTATCTTGTTGATCACGTCCGCAGGGATCTGACGACACCCATCTTGCCATTTTACTCCTAAGAACTGGATCTCCCGCGCAGGTCCCTTGACCTTACTTTCTTTTATGGCAAAACCAGCCTTCAAAAGGATTTGGATTATTTTCTTCCCTTTCTCAAAAACTTCTTCTGCTGTGTTGCCCCATACAATGATGTCGTCAATATATTGCAGGTGCTCTGGAGCTTCACCTTTTTCTAGTGCAGTCTGGATCAGTCCATGGCAAATAGTGGGGCTGTGTTTCCACCCCTGGGGCAGTCGATTCCAGGTGTACTGGACGCCCCTCCAAGTGAAAGCAAACTGTGGCCTGCACTCCGCTGCCAAAGAAATGGAGAAGAATGCATTAGCAATGTCAATTGTGGCATACCACTTAGCTGCCTTTGATTCCAGTTCATATTGAAGCTCTAACATATCTGGCACAGCAGCGCTCGGCGGTGGCGTGACTTCATTCAGCCCACGATAATCTACTGTTAGTCTCCATTCCCCATTAGATTTCCTCACGGGCCATATGGGACTATTAAAGGGTGAGCGAGTCTTGCTGATCACTCCTTGGCTCTCCAGTTGGCCAATCAGCTTATGGATGGGGATCAGGGAGTCTCGGTTGGTGCAATATTGCCGCCGGTGCACCGTCGTGGTGGCAATTGGCACCTGTTGCTCTTCAACCTTCAGCAACCCCACAACCGAAGGGTCTTGGGAGAGACCAGGTAGGGTAGACAGCTGCTCAATCTCCTCCGTCTCCAATGCAGCTATACCAAAGGCCCAACAGTACCCTTTTGGGTCCTTGAAATACCCCCTCCTGAGATAATCTATACCAAGGATGCGCGGGGCCTCTGGGCCAGTTGCAATGGGGTGTTTATGCCACTCGTTCCCGGTTAGACTCATTTCAGCTTCCAATACGGTTAGCTCTTGGGATCCCCCTGTCACACCAGAGATACAGATGGGTTCTGCCCCTTTATAACTTGATGGCATTAGGGTACATTGTGCACCAGTGTCTACTAGAGCTTTATATTCCTGTGGATCTGATGTGCCAGGCCATTGAATCCACACTGTCCAGTAGACTCGGTTGTCCCTCTCCTCCACCTGGCTGGAGGCAGGGCCCCTCTAATCCTGGTTAGAATATCTGTTACTCACTTTTTTCACACGTGAATCAGAAGTCCCTTCAAGAGGATCAGAAATGAGATCGGCCCATCTACTGCATCTGGGGGACTGCTCACGGGAAACTGGAGCAGCAGTTTTCCAAGAAGAATCCTCTTTTCTGGTTGCTTTGTCTCGCAACTCCCGTACCCGTGCATCCAAAACTAAGGTAGGTTTTCCATCCCACTTCCTCATGTCCTCTCCATGGTCACGCAGGTAAAACCACAGGTTAGCCCATCGTGTGTACTTTCTCTTTCCTCTCTCTTGGGCAGAGGAACGCTTACTCCCAATAACTGCAATGCGGGCCTGTACAGGTGAGGAGGAGGACATATCCACTTTGAATTGCTGGAACTCTCGGGACAATTCCTCTACAGCTGAGACACAGGCCCGTAGGGAGGAAGAGAGACTTCCTTTGTATTGCCGGAGTTGGACAGCTAATTCATCCACCGTTTGTCCATAGCCTTCTTTCCAGGACATTACTGCCAATGAGTTGGCATAGGTTGGTGGTGCACTTCGTAGAAACTTCCGCCACATCGGTTGTGTGCATTGGACTTCATCTGGATCTGTGGGTGACTGCCCATTTTCTGGATCATTATAAATCACCTCCAGCACGGCTAATTCCCGCAGGTACTGGATACCTCTCTCCATGGAGGTCCACTTGCCTTGGTGACATGTAACTTCATCCCTGAAGGGGTATCTTTCCTTTACACCTAACAGAAGTCACCTCCAGAGGCTGAGAACTTGTGTTTTTCTTCCAATCGCCTTGTTGATGCCCCCTTCCCTAGACAGAGATCCCAACTGCTTGGCTTCCTTACCCTCTAATTGACACTACTAGCCCCACTATCCCAGCACCGGAGCAGCCAGGTAACAATGTGCTCACCTGGGTGGCGGCTAAAATCTTTTCGCATGTCACGCAACTCACTCATGGATAGAGATCGGGTAATTATTTCAGGTTCTACCTCTTCCTCCTGTTCTCGCGATGACCCTGGTTCACTTTCATCTCTCACTAAGCGAACTGATTTCTTTGTGTGTTTCTTTTTCTGTACAGGGGCGACTGATACTGGCACAGGTTGGTTTTCTGGTTTAGCCGCAGTATCTGTCACCAGGATAGGGGTAGCCACGTGCCTGTTGTCGTGGTAGGGGCAGCCACGGTGCTTGTCGTCGGGGTTGGGGTAGCCACGGTGCTTGTCGTCGGGGTTGGGGTAGCCACGGTGCATGTTGTCGGGGTTGGGGTAGCCACAGTGCCTGTTGTCGTATTCTCCATCTTTTCCCCCTTTTCCCCCTGAGGATGCTGCCTAATATCAAGCAGTGGTTGGTAGATACCGGCCAGGGCCCAGCACAGTGTAGTGAGTTGTGTGTCTCTGGGATAGCCACAGCATTTTTCTTTCAAAAATTCTATCACTTCATCAGGGTTCTGTAGTTGTTCGGGAGTGAACTTCCAAGTCACTGGAGGTGAGAAGTTCTCTAGATACCTTCCTACATTCTCCCACATGCCGTGCCACCCATGCATATCAAGCTTTGGGACAGATCTCTGGGTGGTACTCTTAAAGAGCCTTTTTGTAGCCCTAAACAAGACCTGGAACATAGTCAGGAGGCATAGCACTAACAGCACACTGGCTTGCGCATCCCAAGGATATTCAAAATTCTCGAAAACTGTTGTAATTAGTCAGAAGGAGAAAAGGGAGGGGAATGGACGGGGGGAAGTATCCCCCCCCAACTTCCCCATGGATTGGGTGTAATTACCAATAAAATCCGACAGAAGGTGCCCAAGGTATGGAAATGATATCACTGCCTCATACAGATACCAGCTTAACCTCATGACCAGTGATGTAATCATTTCACAAGTCGACATTGCCCAGTACAGCAAAATGATAATCCCAATTACTCTCCCAGAGATGAGATACGCAACTACAGGCAATACATAGAACATATAAGAACTTACAAAACGCCACCATGTAAACAAATTAATCAACATTGTGACTAACATCTATTTATCTAGTATAAGAAATGCGTATGACAAATTTGTTTCAAACACGCTCTGGCCAGGTCTGTCGTTATGTCAACCCTTCGTGCACCACGTTGGGCGCCAAAAAGGACTGTCGTGGTTTTAGCCCAGCCGGTAACAAAGAACTACGCGGCCACTCGCTCACTCCTCCCGCCCCCCTCCGGTGGGATGGGGGGAAGACGGAGGAGAGAAAAGAAAAAAAACCTGGAACCTCGAGGGTTGAGATAAAGGCAGTTTACTGGGACAACACAAAAGAATTACAACAACAACAACGGTACTAATGAACGAGTATACAAAAAGAGTGATGCACAGTGCAACTGCTCACCACCCGGGACCCAACGCTCCGCCACTTCCCCCACCGAAAGAAAGATCCACCCCCCGGCCCGCTCCCTATATATATATACTGAGCATGATGTCACATGGTATGGAATAGCTCCTTGGCTAGTTCAGGTCAGCTGCCCCGGCTATGTCCCCCACCTCCCAGGTTCCTGTAAAAATTAACTCTATCCCAGCTGAACCCAGGACAGGATTAAAGTAAGAGTGCACTGATATTTTAACTGACAAGCTTCAAGATACATTTCACAAATGTTAAATCTCCAATCATTTGTGTAGCCACTCTGATTGTATCATTCTACTTGGAGCAATAGTGTGAAAGTATTACAGTCCTTCACTTGGAGACTTTGTAGCTGTGAAGAAGGTGCTTTAAGGGTTGTACTTATTTTTATGCAAGAAGGGGAGAGCTTAAGAGTAAGTGTATCATAACTAGTAAATACTTTTGATATGGTTATGTCCTGAGTTTTACATATCACAGAATCCTTCTCTTGCTATACACTGAGGATAAAAATTATTTTGGAAAAACAGTCAAGCCATTTTAATTGTATGTGCTAAAATCACTGCCCCAACTTGGCAAGAAAGCAATTGCTTGGCAAGAAAGCAATTGCTTGTCAAGAAAGGAACAGAACTCAGATAAAAGATGCTTTAGGTTAGGCCAGCTGTGCATTTTAGCACCTTTTGTAGCAAACAATTCAAAAAGCTGTACCTTCAGGAGGCTCTGAAAAACTCATTCAAGTCAACTGTTACTTTAAAAAGGCACATTGCTGTACAGTGCCGAGCAGTCTGAACTTGGAGGCTGAAATTTCACAAGTACTTCTCTCATTTTTTGAATTCAAGCAATGCTGAGCACAACATGGTACAAGCAAAAAAAACCCAACAAACTAGTGATTGAAATAACCAACACAGTGGTTCCTCCCCAAAAATGTGGAAGACACATTTAAGAAGGCTTAAATAGCATTCATCCTCTCTCTCCAAGCAGTGGGGTGCAAGCAAAGAGGATTACCTTAAGATAGAGACAGACTTCTTATAAAGTGGGTTTGAAGCATTTAATGTGTTACTAGCTATTAGTTAATTTAACTGGAGGACAACTGACACTATACTACAAGGATGTGAAGACTCCCCTTTGAAAAGGAACATGTTTGTTCACTTTTCTACATTGAGAAAATATGGAAGGCTGATGATGTAAGGTTGAAGACTCAGTCTTGTCAGTTTGGGGTATTAACTGAGCCCATCTTAAGACACTAAATCATAACTAATAACTGAGGCAAAATGCTTGGGAAAGACAACTGCAGGGCACAGAATTAGCCCTTGCTGAAGTTTAAGGAGGGTGGAGGAAGCAGAGCTGTGGTACTGTGGAATGTAAATCATATCACAGAGAAGTGCAGTTTGGGCAGAATGTCCTTCCAAGTTGGCCTCACAACCACCACCACAGGGAGATGTACACACCATTGTGAACAAAGTAGTGCCATGTTTAAAAAAAGATGGTGATTACTTAGTGAAATACGGCACCTGGGGAGCACATGCATAGTGTGAGCAAAAAGATGAGATTAGCTCAGAGAGGTTCAGTAGACTATCAGTAGGCAGTATCACAGCTAAAGGTGTGTGGGTTAGCAGTCCAAAAGCAACTGGAATGTTCATAAGGCTTAAGCTGGACACGGGTGCATGGGCTAATGTGATGCCAAAATCATGGACAAGCCTGAGAGCTTACAGTGGTCATTCTGCAGCTAGAGAGGTAGTTCAACTGCAATTTGGAAAGATACAAATTGAAGTAGTGTTGGGGGGGGGGGAAGTAATGCTTGTTGAGTTAGAAGCCCAATCAAGCCACAGAGCTGATCAGGGATCAAGATCCACTGAAGGGCACTTAGATGCCTAGAGAAGAATTTGCAGATTTTTGCAAGGGTCAGTGAGACATTCAAGAGACACTTGTCTGAAAAAAGCATGATAGCTACTTTTCTTTCCTTGATGTATCAACACAGTTCTAGGGGATGCCATTTAGAAGAACACTCTGTTTCTGCACATACCACTGCTGTTTGGTGGGAGATTGCTTCTCCAGATTCGAGGTTGAATTGTGTGTGGCACCAAGGGCTCTGCACCGGGCAGGTGAATGCATTTGACAGTGGAGATTCAGTCTGTGTAAAAGGCATTTGGATCAAGGGAAAAATGCTAGTATAATGTGACTAGGTGCTCTTTACAGTCCTGAAAAGAGTTGGTTCTGCTAGAAGAAAGTTAAGCAACTCTGCAAGTCCATATAACAGGAATAACACATTTTGAGAATAATTAAGAGAGGTGCTGGGAAGTGATTGTTCAGCTAAAGCTATTTGTCTGACTATCCCAGCTGTCAAGGAAGAGATACAAAGACATCTTCAAGTTGTGTACTGTGGAGGGAAATTTGTGTTTAACCTGGCTGTCTAAATAAGTAAATTTGGGGTTCCTGTAAGAAAGTCCAATGGGCAGAAGAGACCAGTCTGAATAAAGAATTTCAGACATTGAAGGAGTTATTTAGAATGATCCTAATCTTCTAGTTTTGTAACCACAAAACTAAGTTGCATACACTCTTACATGTCACTAAGGAGACCATTTCCCCAGTCCTTGGTTCTGTCAAAATTGGAGACCAGTGGTTCACATGTCATGTCACAAGAGTTAACAAAAGCCAAGTGTCATAGCTCATAAATAGAAAAGGAGCTATGGCTATTATCCATGGACGTTTCAAGAAGCCTTTAACAAAAGCATATTGGTGTTATGTCCAGAGCTAGATGTTATACAAGTCAATTTAATTGAAACAAGTAAATAAAAACCACACAGCTTTCTGATCCCAGAGGAGATGTGGAGTGTGACCATCAGGCCTCTGG
The DNA here is from genome assembly GCF_964188355.1 of Buteo buteo. NCBI lineage: Eukaryota > Metazoa > Chordata > Aves > Accipitriformes > Accipitridae > Buteo > Buteo buteo. Next base: position 54,766,413 of record NC_134172.1, on the reverse strand, counting down.
CTCAGGGTGGCATCTTGCAAAACTGAGTGAATGCTGTCAAAAGAACTTGGACGAGCCCCAGCTGTCAATGTAAACAGGATTTCTCAGTATGATATATGGGATTTACCTGTTCCTGCCAATGCTAAATCACTAGGTTAAAAAGCCATAATGAAATTTTCTTGTTAGTTTGATTTATAAGCATTGGGAATTCTGTATGATAATATTGAAAGTTACCCCTATATTTGGTTAAGGAAGGACCATGTAGAGAAATATATTTTAAAAGGTTCTTAAACAAGCCAGGTAAAATAGGTCATTATATTTCACAGCTCATCTTAGCCAGTGCTGATTAGTCACAACTCAGACATAGGAGAGAGTAAACCTTCATCAGAGTCCTTGTCTCCAAGTGACTGCTGAGCAATGCACTGTACACAGCTGGTGTCAGTGCCTCGGTGCTTTTATCCAAAATGTTGCATCTGTTCATACTTTTAAAATAAAAAAAAGCAAAGCACCTTTTATATATTTTAAATTGGAAATAGGATCAAATGGCAACTTGAGAATCCAGATTTAATTACAGCAATATCGATCATCTGTTCAGATCTGTCCTTAACCTATTTGGGCTTGTACATAATAAGGCAAATTAAGATCATCTTCAAGGGAATTTCCCACCCCCATCTTGCCATGGAGCTGATACCCCTTAGCACTGCAGACCAGAAATCTAGTTGAGATGATGTTCTGTTGGGAGAATTGCATATTTGGTAAATAGGAATCACTTCATGTGCATATCCTCCCTTTCTAAAACAGAGTAGTGGCTTTTACAATCTGTTCCTATTCCTACCTCTTGCAAACATATTCAGTATATGTTTTCTTGGACATGGGCTGTCTCAGAGCAGAACTGGGTAATAGTTTATATGGGGCTGTAGTTGCAAATAAACTTCACTTCCTAAGTCTCTTAGCCACACCTCCTAAATCTCTGAAGTTTCTACATCCATTTGTTCACTGGTAGGCTATGCTTCTAATAAAATGTTCATGAAAAAACATATTCTGGAAATGTAATGAGGTTTAATAGTGCTGAACTGGATTCTACTATCTGTGTTTTAGAAAGGAGAGACACATTTACTTTCTGCACTTCACATCAGTTTTGGACAAAGCACCTTTTTCTCTGAAGTTCTAAATTGCAAGTTTTTGAAGCAGGAGTCAAACCAAAGCCTCTTGACAAATGGAAGACCTGTAGTTAATTACCTTCTTGTAAGCCATTTTGCCAGTTCAGCTATCTCTGTAACTCTGAACTTAGACAACTGCTTTCTAGGCCCTCGAATTATTGTTGTTTAGGACTTGCTGTCTGGCAATCAGGTCAGCAAATGCTTTTTATGATAATGTTCAGAAGAAGATTCACACTGATACATAAACAATAAATATGATACATAATTGATGGCAGTTTCTTTAGAAGTGGTTCTTTCAACCAATGAGAGCTTGTTTGTACAGTGCACGAACAAAAAGGGCAATTTACTGCTAAGGAAAATAGATTCCCTGACAGTTATTGCAACGATAGTCTGCAGATCCTAAATTGCTAATTACGGTTTGAGGCAATGATGTTGGCACGTTGTTGCCAGATGCAAGATTCATTTTACTAGCCACTTAATTAACAACAGGTAAATGGGTGCACCCAAACACACGTATTTACATATGCAGAGTGCCTACTATGTCACAATGATGCTAATGGCTTAGAGGGTGAATCTTATTAATGCGATCTACTAATGAGAATGTCAGAATAAATTATCTTCTGTGGAACTGTGAGCCGCCTATCTGCCACCTGCATGGGAGTTCCCAAGATTCAGGTTTCTGTCTGCCTGATGCCTTTTGAAAGCTGGGATGCTTTCCAAAGCAGCAAAGGGGGCTATAGGAATTTGGGTAGTTCAGGGGGAGAAGTCTTGCTGTGTGTAAAGGAGGCTAGCTGAAGGACAGGTTCCCATCCTCTCATACTAGGGGTATTTATATGTAACATATCTGAAGAGGTTTCTGGTACACAATACCCACCCCTTTCAGTGGAAGAGCTTAGTGTATTTTACAAAGTTATCTGTGCGTCTTGGGGAAGGGGGAGAGGTCATAGAGATAAATGGGCCCTGTTCCCCAGCTGCTATAATTCATTGTCTGGCTGGTACAGCACCCATAGTTTAATTATCTATTAAGAATAATCTGTTTTATTTCTGTATTACCTTCCATATGAGAATCTCAAACAAGGTTTTTTAAATTGCACCTCACAGTTCACAGGAGCACAACAATTTGTACTTGAACCTGTTTAGCTGGCAAGAAAACAGAGGTATGAGTGACTTAAGGGGTCACAGCAAATAATCTTTCCAAGATCATAGGGAAGAAAAAGGACATCTGAATCCTGGAAGTACTGGTCATCTTACTTGTACTCCTGTCTGTTGTTGCCACTGACCGATACTAGTGGTGAAATCTAAAAGTTAATTTGGAAAAGTGAGTGAGATGATGGCAGCAGGCTGGTTTGTGGAAGGCAGTCCAAAAAGGACGAATGTTAAATTATGCACTTAAGTAATAGCCAGCTGCAAAAATGCAGGGTAAGAAACAGCTGGCAATCTGAAATGGTCATAAAATGAACATTAGTTAACAGTATCATGGTGTTCTAAAGTCAAATGCAATTCTGGAGTGTATGGGTAGCATAGCTTGCAAGACACAAGCTCTTCTTGCATAGAAGGACCAGGAGTGTTATGTCCAATTTTGAGCATTAATTTAAGAGTAGGATACGGACCAGTCCTTGAGGTCTCAGCAGAGAGCAGCGAGAATGGTTTGAGGGCTAGAAAATTTGGTCAAAAAGGAAAGATAGAACAAACTTGGGTTCTGTAGTCTGAAGAAGACTGTGGAGAGCTGATATTAGTCTTCAGATATAAAGATTGCCTGAAAGAGGAAGGGAAAAGGTTTGTTTCATTTATTCATGATGCATTATACAGAAATAATGGGCTTAAACTGCAGAGAATTGAGTTAGCTATTAGGAAAATATAGTTACAGTAAGGATAATGAACACCATAATAAGTTGCCAGCGGAGGGTGTTTCCCTCCACCTCTGGATATCTTTAGGAGCTGATTAGGCACACATCTGTCAGGTATGGCTGACCCCGGTGTAACCAGTCCTGCATTAGGACCAAGAAGCTGGACAGAGTGATTCTGGATGTCCTGTCCAGCCCTGTGATAGCTCTCCTATCTCACATTTAAAGCCCATTTAAGACTTGCTTCTGTCCTGCTGCCTTTGTCATGACAGTAGCTGAGGATAATCTGAGGTGCTGCTTTTCTTTACTGTTCAATTCAGCAAATTGATGGGCAGGACAAACATGTTTCCCCATGGCTAAAATTTACGTACTATTCACTCTTGTCTCACAGCATTTTTTTTGCCTGCCCATGAATTCACATTGCACACTCCTCTGGCTCTGACCATTACCTACTGATGTGGTTTATTACTGACATGTATGATGCCCAGGATTCTAATGAAGGGCCTGGAGCCATTCTTTTCTCTTGATGATTGCTTCTCTTACAACTAATACTTCCACATATTTTGCTAAAGATATCCATTTGTGGATCATTGTATTTGAAGTGTTACAGATCAGCCATCCAGATTGAAGTTGTCCAAGTAATGATGGATGTGGGAAAGGACTGTTTCTAGTATAAAAGCCGCTTTCCAGAGGTTAGGGCTTTTTCTAGAGCAGAATTATTTTGCTCAGTATCTGTGCAGCACAATCCTGCTGCAGTACTGTCACATTAAAAATAATATTAATTGTGATTCTTAAGCTGTGTTTGGAGTTACTTCTACATCTGTCTACATTTTGCAGTTTTCTAATTAAAAAATAAATTCTTTAATACAGCATTAACTTTACAGAGAAGGACCTAATATAGTAGGACATCACTGTAGCTTACTAATTGTGCATTATTGTAAGTTTTTTTCCTTTTCAAATATTTTTACTGGTCTAGTTTTACATGTTTCAAGGTTGTTAGGGAAATTTAATTATTATTGATATGGGAAATAACATCTTTTGTCAGTGCCACTCTGATAACATTTTTTTGAAGTACATTTATAAATTGGTCAATGGACAAGTTCATTTGCAATGCTGAGTTCTAGTGGAGGTCTGTTACCTGGTAAGCAAAGGAGACAATTGTGGAACTAAAACTATGGGGCAGATTGCTTGCTTCTGTCCTGAGTTTAGAGTTGCAGATATTTTGAAATAAAAGAAAAGCCTTCTGTTTGAAATAGATTTCAATTTCCTATAAAAATAAATGGGTTTTGGAGGCGTCTCTGATAGATTTGCTGTGTACAGCTCCCCTCTTACTGTCTTTTAAGTCTAAAGCTTACTTTTGTCCTGCTGTTGCAATCATGGCAACAATTAAGGAAAGTCGAAGATGTGGTTTCCACTATTCTGTCCAACTCGGAGAATTGTGTTCTTCCCATTCTGCTTGTCCTTCCATTGCATCCTGTCTGCAGGCTTCCCAGGGAACCTTTCTTCTCAGTTGTGGTCTTACTGTACTAACTCTGATCATGGATTAAGACATTATCTTGATACCAAAAAAAAGGCAACATAAAAATGAAATCACAATAAGCCACATATTTACTACAGATTCTAATTTTTTCCCTTTGTTTTTATTTTTGTGCAGATTGTTTCTCAGAGGAAACTCTCCAAGTCCTTACTCAAACATGGGAACACAGCAGGAAAGTCATCCATAACAGTAAGTCAGTCTTAAATACACTCTTATTTTCCTGTTATTTAGAAATATCTCATGTGACTAATTCTCCCTAAAAGCATCCTCCTAAGTCACCAGAACAACCCTTGACTGAGAAATGTATTTAAATTGTTTATTTATCAGATGACTTGTACTGTTTCTGACAAATGCTTGTTGTAAGGAAATGGCAACAAATAATGTACGATTTGTACAAAAGCCACCATATTTACTACTAAGGTACTTTGATGACAGCAAGAAAGTTGTGCTGTTTGATTACTTGTAGTTGAAGGTCTAGAACCTTCAGAAATTAATTTTGACCTTCTTTGACACACAAAGGAGTCTGATGTTTCTTGGCCTTTGGCTTTTTCCAGTTTCTAAAAAAAAACAAAACCAAACAAACCAACTCAGAAAACACACACACGCACCCAGCAACACCAAATGCAGAAGCTTGATGAGATTAGGTATTTTAGCTGTGTTGTAATGCAATTACGGACTGGATAGTTATAGCCCCATGTGTATCTGAAATCTGCAAATCAATGTATTACCTCTCTTTCATCTTTCTCTTTGCTGGCTTGTTTGGGAGATCAAGCTTGTCTGCACTGAACCTAGCATGCTTGTGACATTTGCAGCTCTGCATTAAGACAAAGACTATAATAAAATATTCTGCTTTGGGGACCTCTGCTCTGTTGCCTCATGGGGTTGAGAAGGATTTTTTTGCTTTATGTGCAATTAGCCAGATGGGTTTCTTTTGGCTTGATTGTTTGGATTTTTTTTCTGCCTTCAGCCACAGAAGAGACAGCAGATTGTGAGAAATAATGCTTTCTGAGAGCCCAGGGAATTTTCTTTCTTAGATGTCTTATGGGAAGGGATTTGCTTAAATGCATAAGGTAAACTCATTTTTGGTCTGGGGTTGGAAAGGGATTCCCTGCTCATCTGGCTGAATAGAACCAGGAGAGAGTTTTGCTCCCTAAATAACTTCGTGTGGTTTGTCTGCTGGGATTATCTGGGCATACTTCATCTCGTTCATCCCCATGGTGTTCTGGACCCCCCTCCTGTTCTATGAGGGACACAGAGTTTAGTCTTGTGAAAACACAAATGCTCTAGTTCAACTAAAATTGTTAGGCTTGCTACTAGTGTGGTCTGGCAAAAATAAATGCTCTGTGATATACAGAAGATGGGAGAAAATGAGTTAATAGTCCCTGCTGGCCTAACACTGGATGATAACCATGAAATATGGACCTTAGTTACTTGCTTTGGCTTCTGGCCAGTAGTACGAAAGAGCAAGTCGACTTTACTTGAATGGGAGAAAACTGAACTTAGACAAAAATTACTGTGTGAAAAGTTTGCTGTCTCAACAGAATAAGTCAAAATGTTATTTCTGGACCTGGGGACATACCAGGTGTCTGTCAAGTATGGAAGTTACAAATACTGGTTTCCTAACTTGTTCAGTGTACTGAATTATGAGTTTTTCATAGGATTTTGAAAGTTCGTGTCTCAGCATGTTTTGCTGGAATTTTATTAGCCCTTTGGCTGTGTAACGTCTCATCAATATGATTTTATTATATGGCTGTGGTATGAAAACAGAACATTGTTCAGCTTCTCCAGTTAGAAGTCAGTCAACCTTTGTAAGAGAGGGTTCATTATTTTCAGTTAAAAATTTGTGAAACTTGCTGTGCAAATCCCTGAGCACTGTTGGTCATAAACAGCTTATGATCCTTTAAACCATCAGACTACATGGAGGAGAAATGTGTCAGACTCTATGGGCCAAATTTCCAGTTGGCTCACATTTGCCTGAAACATATGAAACACCGCATATGTGCCTGTGTGATGGTACTTCAACGCACAGTAAAGCATTTGTGTCCCTACATGGCTGCATGTGAATATTTTGCATGTGGAAATACCACAGTTCACTGCTGTGAGGTGTCACAGCCAGAACAGTCTTGACTCAGGGAATTTTACTTAATTGAATTCATTGCCAATTAACGTAAACTTTTAATTACTGATTTGGGTATTGAGAAACAAATATGATAAACAAACTCTTTGGGAGAACACCTTTCTTCACCCTTCCCTGGGCTCAAGTTCAGTTCAGAGACTTCTCCTGCCCCCTTCATAGTCTCCACTCCCTTCACTACATGTTATGCTCAGTCTCTTTGGTGAGGTCATGGGTGGCACAGGTCAGAATTGGAGCATAGTGATTTCTTTTTTGCTGCTCTTCGTTTCTTACTAATTTTCTCAGCTCTTACACACATGGGCTTACACACAGGCCACTGTCCCTTTGGGGGCATCCCTGCACCAGTGTAGGCTTACCTGCAGGTGGTACATCCTCTGGCATGGAGCACCTCCTTCCAGGATTGCATCTCCAGCTGTGTCCCCAACATCATCCCCTGCTACATGCCTCCTCCTGGATCTTCTTCGGGGTGGCCTCGCAGGCCTCCCACTTCTCCTTCCTTAGTGCCTCCTGCCTCTAGCAGCTGCCACCCTTTCTTAAATATGTTCATACAGAGGTGCCATATGCCCCTCTGATGGGTTGGTGGTTTTGGGGTGTAGTTGGTAGCTGCCACCTGCTGCCAAGCCAGCTGTGACCAGCACGGGGCAGTTCACAGCCTCCCTACACAGGTCACCACTGCAGCCCTGCTACCAAAACCCTGCCAGTTATGCCCAATGCAGAGTCTAAGCTGATTTCTGCCAAAGGAAGAAAAAAGGTCTTAAAAAAATCCCAGTGATACTGAAGTTTACTGAGGCTGTAGACAGCCTGGCTAATTACTGGGAGCTGCGTATGTGGGCAGTGAAAGCATCCCACACTGCAGTGCTCCTACTGAAGCTCTAACTTCAGCAGCCTTCAGCCGGTTTGAAGAATAGTTGGGGTGTCCCAGTGACTCCCCAAGGGCCTGGAGTCTGTGCAGTGGAGACAGTCTGAGCCTGTCTGGGGAGCTGACGTGGCTGCCAAGTGTGTGGCCGTGGCTATGAAACACCCAGGAAACAGGTTCTTTTGGGCAATTTAATCTCTGGAGAGAACATTTACAATAGGGAAAGATTTTGTAATTGTCACATAGAATGTAATGTGGTTTGTTTCAAAGACCATTTTTCAGTGAAATATCCCCGGTTTGGTTAATACCTTCTCTTCACTGAAGCATTTTAATGGCTTAGTCAGGAAGGCTATTTTGGTTGGTTTTGTTGGGTTTGGTTTTTTTTAAGAACATTGCACAGTACAGTGACTGGCATCATTATCAGCATAGCTTATGCCATCTGAAAGAATCACAGTCCATTATTTTAGTGTTACTTTCTTCTGACTCAGGCTACAGTAAATGGTTTTGCCAATGTAGCTATTGCAGAAAAACTGTAACAGGAGAACTCTCCTACTGTAAATGTGCCTTTCATGGTAACTAATGACAGGTGACTTCACTCCTTTTTCCATTTAGCTTGCCAAATGATGCTGAAGCAGCATAAAAATAATTAAGCTTTAGACCCAAATAATACAACTTTTTTATAGCTTTTTTGTCCCCTTGGACACTGAGACTGCGGAATTCTCTGTTGTCCTGTCTGAGGAAAAAACGTATGTGGTCAGAGGAAAAGGATCCCTGGTGGATGTTGAAGTCTGTGCATTGACAGATGATTGACAAGGCATTGTCACAGGATACTAAGTGATTAAGGTTTGTAGGCTTAACAAGGTGACACCCATCAGCTAAGCAAGGTATTCACTGAATGCTCTTAGCCCTTCCTGATTGCAAAGAGAAACATGAACTTGTACCACACTTCAGTTTCCTAATGGGGTCTACAGTCTTCATGCTGGAAAATGGCATCTTTCTCCCCTTTCACTACACCATGCAAAACTCAAATGTAGCTTTCCATTTAGGTGATTGCCGAGGAATTGTCTGGCAATGATGACTACGTTGAACTTTCATTCAGTGCACGGAAATTGGATGACAAGGTAAGCTGCTTGATATTAACCTTACTGAAAGATATAAGAATGCCTGTAAATATAATTTGATGAGATTTTCCCTGACAGATATTTTTTGCCTTATATTATTAAACACATCAGAGATTTCAGATGAATGTTCATGATGAGGCTTTCCTCAAGTTGCAAAGTAATTAAAATTAAAAAAAAAAAAACCTCAAGGGAATCTAATTAAAACCAAGATGAATTAATTACACTATAACGAAGACAATTTAATTATTTAAAATGCCACAGATCAGAAGTGCTTAGAGAAGTGAGCTTTCTGTAAGTAGTCAAAGATGCTATAGTTGAAGTAAGCATCTTAAAATAAAGCTAGAAAACTTCATAACAACTCAGTCATGATATACATTTTGTTCAACAAAACGTAGCTTGAATGTGAGAAAAAGACTCTTGCATATTTGTTTAAAAATTTTCCCTCTTTAATAAGAAATCTCTCCATTGACTCAAACCCTACTCTTCATTGTAAGGACTACCTCTTTCTGAAAATATCTGTTGTTGTTTAGCAATATATATATATAAGCACCTCAAGCAACACATAGCCCAACAAATCCAGATGACTGCTTGTATGGCACACTCTCTGTTATTTCAGTGTAATAGCAGACACATAATTATTTGTGGTAGTCTGGGGAATATCTCTATAATTAATAGATGTCATAAGACTATGACCCTTTTTAAATAATACGGCTTTACATATAATTGAAGATCGGATGATTACAATTATACTGCATCACAGTATCTACCATTAGTATACAGTCCCTCCTTATATATGAAACTGCTTCTAGTTAGAAACATATGGTAACACTATACAAAAGTTTACAATTCTGATGCTCCAAGTGTGTGGTTGTAAACATTTGACATGCGAGTAGCTTAAAATCAAATCAGTGAGAGTACTTTTGGGTAGATACATCAGGGTTTCAAAATCAGACCCTAACTGATGAATAATATTTTTGGTCGAAACTGCCAGAAAAACTCAGACAAGCAGAAAGTACACAGAAAGATTAATAGTACTAGAATTTATTTAGAACATACAGGTAAATAACATTACTGTGCTCAGGATTAACTATCATAAATGATCAGGGCCTGAATTTGCCTCTCATCTGAAAGATGAATTACGTCTTCCTTTAGAGTTGCTGGAGTCTTAGTGTTTCTGAATTGTGTAATTTATTTAGGTGTCAAAATGTAGATTTAACAACCTCTCTTTAGACAGCCATTTTTAGATGCCGTTTCCAAAGTTGTACACAAGTTTCTTCCTGTTCCACATGCTGTCATATCTAGAGAAAAGGAAAGGACATACACAACATAATAGGACTCCACTTGGTCATTCCTCTTCCACACATGTAAAATGTAATCTGGTGTAAATATTATGATTGCTTATGGCTCTTGTTGGTATAAATTAAAAGGATACTGCCAGAATGTGCTTCTGAGCTAGGTCAGTGTTGTCTGGGCAACAGCTTTAGAGAGTGATTGAAACACTTTATGGGGATAAGTTAAGGAGGATCATTCTGAAATATTGCAAGAATATTGTCATTCTTGCTATTTTAACATGTCCAGTAAAGGTGGGCTTCATCTAATAAAAAATTCCTGGATGATGCAGAGTGCAACTCAAGCAATGACTCATCATGTCATTATCTGAATCAAAACTCCTGTCTTCAGCTGATGAAAATCACTGGAATATTATTACAGTTGAAAGAAGTCTTTCCATTTCCTCCAGCTAGAGACGTAGCCCTAGAAAAGGCTATGGCTTTTGGTATGGCTTGTAATGAACTTCAACGTCAGTAGATGCAAGGCACTGTTAGTAATTATTGTTAATAAGGTTTGAAATTACTTAAATTGCATAGTTCAGCCACTGGTGAAAAAGCATGAGTGTTCAGGTGTCATATAAAGGTCCAAAAAACCATCAGAGAATTGGGAAGAGCCCATCTTGTAAAATCCTAAGCATGGTTTTGCATGCCTCTCCCTATTCAGAGAAGCGAAGACCTGAGCAGGGATGTAACATCAGAGAAGCAGACTGCGGGCAGGAACGGGCCTTGGAGTCTCCTGAACAACAGAGGAAGCCTGTGGAAGCAATCATTCATGCTCTGCTAAACAGGGTCACCTTTGTAACCCCAGGGGTTCCTGCACTGGTAGCTGTGGTGGTGGCAGAAGACAACTTGAATCCTACTGTCTCACAACTTGCAGATAAAGGGGTTGAGGGAGGTTCTGGATGTGCTTTAAGAATAAAACAAAAAGTAAATTCTTTCCATCCATTACCATCCGTGGTATCTTGAATGGACAGGAATTTTCTTCCTCCACCCTTTAAAGGAATACTCCTTGAAAGAGGATCCAGATTGTGGTCCTTAAATGTATGAGTGTCCTCCACTAAGGAAGAAGATGTAAACAACAGATTTTTGGCAGATTAAACAAAATTTGTTGGTATAATTTAAGGGGCAGGATATGTTTGTTGTTTTTGGGGTTTTTTTTTTTACTCCCTCCACATAAAACTGCAAGTGTTTTAAAGAAGCCACAAAACAAGTAAAGCCTACTCAATTTTTCCTGGAGGGGTGGCTGAAAGATTCAGCAAAAAACTCTAGGAAAGTCACAGGTATGAAAGTTTCCTTTAGTTAACTGACTTTGCAGAGATAAAGGTTATATTTTTTATTGCAGTGCTTGTTTGGAAGGTATAACTGCATTTTCATGTTTTATTGAAAGCCAGTCAGCTCAGATGGCACATCTTTGTTTCAAGAGATCCAATGAGAACAATTCACAGTGGAACAGTAACTTTTGGAAAGGTTCTGTTGCGTTTATAGCTGTGTCACAATTACCATAACAAGCAGCTACATTTTTATGGTAGCCATAATAAATTATAAGCACTAAAGCAGGAAAACTGCTTTTCCTGTTCTGAGAGAGGCAGTTCTCATTGCTTGGGAAAGATTCTCCAGCAAACGTCTGCAAAATACAAGCTAATATTGCTTTTTTATATATTTCCCTGGTCCTAAACTACTACTACTATAAAAAAATCCTTAAATGCCCTGTCTTGCTGCTGAAGAATTTTCAAAATTATTACTGTCTTTCAGCTACTTCAGCCCTTTTCTGAGGGACCTTTGACTTGACCCCCAAACCTGAATTTTAAAATGTGTCATGCTCTGAAGATTAATGTACTAATAGATGTGTCAAACTAGGTGCTCAGAAATGGAGGTAGTTAAATTTTTAAAGTTTAAGCCAGGTATTTGTGTTATTACTGTGTAACTGCTGCACATACTGAAAGAACAATGTGCATTATACCACTAGCAAATGCATTACATTAATCATTTCAACATTATTAAAATATCAAAACATTAAACCTTTATTGCTGCTATTCTTCTTCCAAAGGATAGTCTTGTGAGATAATGCAAAGCTTTGAAAACATTAATAGCTATGAAATAAAATGTTTCTTGTACATATCATTTTTGAGTTGTTACGAAACATCATTTATACTGAAGGATTTTTTTGTTTGTACCTTCATTCTGAAAGGAATTAGGCTTTGTTTTTGCATTGAAGGGGGGTGTCATGGTTTAACCCCAGCCAGCAACTAAGCACCATGCAGCCACTCACTCACCTCCCCCTACCTGGTGGGATGAGGGAGAGAATTGGGGGAAAAAAAAAATAAAAATTGTGGGTTGAGATAAGAACAGTTTAATAGAAAAGAAGCAACTAATAATGATAATAATAACAATGATAAAATGATAATACTAGGATTGGCATATACAAAACAAGTGATGCACAGTGCAATTGCTCACCACTCGCTGACCAATACCCAGTTAGTTCCCAAGCAGTGATTCCCCCCCAGGCCAACTCCCCCCAGTATATATACTGGACATGATGTCACATGCTATGGAATACCCCTTTGGCCAGTTTGGGTCAGCTGCCCTGGCTGTGTCCTCTCCCAACTCCTTGTGCCCCTCCCATATTCTTGCTGGCTCGGTATCAGAAGCTGAAAAATCCTTGACTTCAGACTAAACATTCCTTAGCAACAACTGAAAACATCAGTGTGTTATCAACATTCTTCTCATACTGGACCCAAAACATAACACTGTACCAGCTACTAGGAAGACAGTTAACTCTATCCCAGCTGAAACCAGGACAGAGGGGTGATATAAGCTATCATCCAGCATTAAAATCTTTCCCTTTAGGTGGTATTGCCTTGGTAGTTAAAAACAGATATTAAAAATTACTCCCCTTGTGCTGATTTGCTGTTTTAGCTTTCATGACACTCAGCTGGGGATGATACTATATTTTAAGTCTTAGATAAAATCCTGGTTTCCTTTCTGAATTTTTCTGCACTCCAGGGTGCATTCTTTGGATGCATCATTTTGAGGTGTTTTCTTTCAGATAATTTTTCTTATCAAACTTGCGTTTGATAAAGAATCTGTTAACATTAAGCTTTTACTTAGCTTCAATCAATATACTTATATGTGAGAAGAGGCAGCTCAATCTTTTTTAACCCTATCACTCTGGATTTTGGTGTCACTACGATTGAACCAGCACCCTCACTCTCTGCTTGTTCTCTTTGTTATGCAGTAGTAATTGGGCAGAATTTGATTACCAAAGCCCCCTATATACTAGCAGTTTCAAGTGCTGAATGGAGTCTAGATACTAAATCTACATCAGGGCCTTGAGGCAAACTCTGGAGTTACAGACTTTGTTGGGGTTTGTGCTGGTTCTACACACTCTTATGTTAAATGTCCTGTAACCATGTAATTGGAACAAATAGGCAAACATAACAGCTCTGCTGTTCAGAGCTCCATGTGGTAAGATTTAACAAATACATATGCACGTGCTTTGCATCAGTTTCTAAACGTACCATTACCTTTTGTCTAGTAGGAAAAGATACAGATAATTCACAGAACAGCACTCTGAACACAACACTGATAGGTGTCATCTTTAGGGCATGGAAAAGACTTTAGGTTGCTTGAGCCTTGCCCAAGGCTTCATGGTCCCTAAGGACTCACTTCCTTCTCCAGACATTCAAATTCAGGTGTCTCTTTTGAAAGCCCTGATTTCTTTGCTTGTTTTGCAGTTGTGGAATTGTAAAAATGACCTAAAGACAAATTTGACCAAAATGAAGTGCCCAGACTTTGGCTAGCATCTTATCCAAAGCTGTTCCCATCCCAATGGCTGTCCAGCTAGTCAAATATAACTATGTTGGGCATTTGGTGAGGAGAAAATCATAGAACTATGCATATTACAGTCATTTTTACACTAACGCTTTTATAGAAACACTAGGAGAGCGAACAGAATTCCTGACTTCCCCAGATTGATATGGAGGTCTGTGGTTTTGGATATGGCCAATAGAGAAGAATAATATTCATATGCGTAAAGTTAATCCTGTGGCTCTTTTGAAGAGGAAAATGAATAAGGGAGTTGAAACTACAGAAAATGGGCTGAGTACATTTGAATCCTTCTCTCGCAGCATTGCACAGTTAGAAATTTGAATTAGCCAGCTTTCCCCCTCCAGCTGTGGAGGGCTAATGCCCAGCTACTCTTCTGCCCTCCAGCCAGTAGGGCCAGAAGACATAAGATGTTGCTGAAACAAAAGAGGCTGTGGCCAGACTGCAGCAACGCTGTAGAAAGCAACTTTATTTAGGTTTGTGTAAGAACGCTCAGGGTTGTTAGCTGGATGCAAGACTAGGGAAAGGTGTTCTGCAGTGCAGTGAGTATGTGAAGCTCAATGTCTGTCACAGATTTGCTTGCACTTAGAGATATCAAGTAATTTTCTGCATTCTCATGCTCTGTTTGTCATCATAACATGGGCCATGTTATCACAGCCTAAAGAGGACTTGCTTCTCTAACCTTCTCTAATCCATCTTGCCAGTACTTGTGTTAGTTGGTAGCAGCACAATGTCTTGGCCAATTAACTTCTGTCTTGAGAGGATGGGCAAATAGGGTGAAATTCAACCCCACTGTAGAATATGCTTCAAAGGGCCTTGCGTGATAAAACTGGTGTCAAAAGACCAAACAGGTATGCAGACAGAAAGAAACAAGCTAGGTGGATGAAGGAGCTAAAGCTGAGGTATCTGGACTGGGTGTAAGAAGGGACAAGGCTGTAAAATGACATTTTACAGTTCTGGCTGCCATGATTGAAAAGTCAAACTAAGAACAACAGCAGTGCCATGGAAATCCTTGTGGAACAAGGACAAGAATGAAATATTGCTGAGAGACCCAAGAGGTCTCACTAAAACCATGCTGGCTCTCCTTTTTCATTAGTAGTCAGGGAAGCACCAGTGCACTGTGCCTGGAAAGCCCAAAGAAAGAGAAGTTCAAGAGTAACCTGTCCTATATTTTATTTTAGGATTTTTTCAGCAAATCTGATCCTTTTCTGGAGATTTTCCGGATTAATGATGATGCAACCCAACAACTTGTACACAGGACTGAGGTAAGGAATAGGGTTGGATTTATTTTCCAAGGACACAGGTGGGCTGTCAGGAGGAGTAGATCATGCTTCCCATGTCACAAAAGGGTATTGCAAGCACCCACATTTAAAACCACATCTATCTCTTGTGTAATTATTGACTTGTGGGTAACAGGTCTTGACTTATGCACGAGAGTAAAGGAAGATGGTACTGAAGCCAAAGATCCAAATTTAATTAAACTGGCAGATACTGTTTGAAGGTCATGAGTTATACATATTAAATTTAGCCCAAACCGTGCTACAGTCTGTATCATATTTTTCCATTAATACTATGTTGCATCTTCATCTCCTCCTCCCAGGTTGATGGTGCTAAAGAGATTTGTAATCTAGGTGTTTTACATTTGTTTTCAGTGTCATTACTGCTCCTGTGGTAATGACTGGCACTGTCCTAAAAAGTAGCATTTAGGTAGTACAGGGTGGAGCTGTGGCAGGTATTCGGTGTTATGAGCCTGTCTTCCTGGCAAGGCAGACTATGTGTCTGTAAATTGATGCTGCCCATCCCCATTGCCCAGACCTGCATCACTTCCATGGCTTCCAGTTCAGGGATGTATTCCACAACCTTTCCCTTGTGAATTACACTCCCACTGAAGCATGGCAGTGCTGGGGCAATCTCTGTAGCATGATCTGTGTATGGGTCCCCTTCCCACCTGTACTCCTTTTTGGGGCTTTCCAAAGGAGGAGTGTTGCAGACTGCAGGTTGCTCAAGGGCACATATCCCATGCATGTTGTTATGCAAACCTCCAGCTGAGCTCTGCTTTCTTCTCTTTCTGGTGAATGTACTGTATTGAGAATTGTGGCTCTTGTTAGAATTCTGTTTGGAGATGTGCAAATATTAAGGGTTCCCTTAATTTCTTTTCACTTGCAGGTTGTGATGAATAACTTAAATCCAGCCTGGAAGACCTTTAAAGTGTCTGTAAATTCTCTGTGCAGTGGAGACCAGGACCGCAAGCTAAAGGTCAGAAGTCATTTCTACTTCTTGAATAGTTTTACTCATAGAAAACAAAACTTTGTCTCTCTTTTTCAATTAGAGATTGCTATTCTGCACTGCCCTCTTCTTTGATGGAAAAGATGATCACACAGCTGCTTTGTGATTACCACAATCAAATTAAGGATGCAGAGAAGTGGTAATCCACTGTAATCAGTAGGTTACGCTCTGTACTCCTTAACAGTAACCTCAAAAAATGATGGGGCTGTTTTTGCCAATCAGTTGGATAATTTGACCCAGCATCATTTAAGTGGTGGAAATATACTCAAGGGAAGTGGCAGCCCTGCCACCATTTTAACTACTATTTCCTCACTTTTATGTCTGGAGACCCTCTGTAAAAGAAACACTGAATTATGAGATCTGTTATTATATTTGAAGAATAGGGTGGCCACAAAAAGACATGTGCCGTTGTAATGACAGTGTTACTAGTCAGCAGAAAGATGGATGGTTGGGAACTTGGAGCTTTGTGTAGAAAAATTCATCTTCTTGTAGCTAATTTGGGTTAAATCAAGGCTGAATCCAACTGTTCGTATCTTCTAATCAGGTTTAAGGTTAATCCTAAATTAAAAAATGTCTGTTCAGCCAGTTGGACCTGATGAAAGGACACTGGACCCAAAAGTATGTCTTTTTTTTTTTTCTTACCATACAAAATCGTCTAATAAAAATTTTTCCTTGTCTCTGCAAACCTTTCTTCTTTCATCATTATAACTGCACAACCCTGCAGAAGCGGCATTGTCATTTTTCACTCATTACAGACTGCAAGATGTGCTGTGCAGATAGAAAAAATAAAATGCCTGGTGTCTACATGTTACAATGCATGCCACAAATGGGTGGAAAAGGTAAAAAGGAGTCTTACAAATGCTTGGATTTATACTCGTCATGCTGATTGTGATTTATAACTTCACAAAATTAGCACTGTTGTTATGGAACATCAGTGGTACTGACACAGTGTTTGTATGTATACATTTGTATGGTATTGGGGATGCACAAGGAAGACGCAGGTATGAATGGTTATCTTTATATATTGTTTGTGTACCTGGTGGCACAGTTGGGCAAACAAGATGAGTCCAAGGACAAAAGAAGTACCAAAAGAGCGAGGAAGTTTGAGAAAACAATGAGACATGTAGCAAGGAAAAGTGAAGGATGGTGTAGATGGAACATAGGATACTTAGGAGGCCAGACCAAGATGCATCTGACATGTTGGACTGAAGCTCAGCACCTCAGGTGCTACAGGGAAGCAGTTGTGAAAGATCCTTCTATCTACCCCTTAGCTGTGTAAATGGTCAGTCCAGTTGTGTTTGCATGTCCAGTGGGATTGAAACAGAGTTGTAGCAGATGAAATAGAGAATGAGGTGTAGGGAAAGAACAGCCTCCATTTTAAACTGCAAACAAAACTAACAGTATTGGCTGAAGAGGATTTCTAATGCAAATGAAGAAATGTAGAGGAGTTATTTATTGTAGCATGTGTAGGATGACAGTAGTGTGAAGTGTCAGGATAATGACTGTTATCTTGGGAGGCTGCAATTTTATAAATTTCCTGAGTAGATTAAATATCTGTAAGTTAGTTGCCTGAAACACAGAAGACAAGTAAATTACTCTGTGTTGTGTAAGCAATATAGATTTCCTTATAAAGCTTTTGCTTTTGAATGGAGTGAGCTATGAAAGGTTTGGAAAGGGAAGATGAGAAGTTTTTTGATGTATTAGAGAGGGGCGAGCCGCTGGTGGGACATACAGACAGAGGTGAGATGGTTAAAGCAGGTGGGAGTACTGTAGCTGCTGCAGCATTCTGTGAAGGTGAAAGGGAGCAGAACTGAAGGGGGCAATGCCAGAGAATATGGTATAGTCAAACTGTGAGATGCTGAGAGGCTGAAGAAGAGATGTAATGTGACAGATTATCTGTGTTACGCAGCCTCTCTGAGGGTGCACTTTACACAACCAGATGCAGAAGGTTGCACCCTGCCTCTTCCTTGGCACAGGGTCCCAGATCACCTAGTCCAGCTTACACCTGACAGTCACTAAGAGCAATCAGTTGTGCCTGCCCTTATAGGATCTGCTTCTTGAGGTAGCTTAAACTGAATTGGGTAACATCCCATAGTAGTGCAACTATATAGGTTTGAGGCAAGAGATGGATCAGATTTCTGCCGCTCAAATGAAAAGCAGAATTAGGACAGCACTGCCTTCACCACATTGTGTATATGAGGCCTTTAAACCACTTAGATGAGAAAACCTAGGAAGTGATGCAAACAAAACATGATGCCTAGAATGTCAGAGCAAGTGGCAAGTCCATAATGATAGAGAAATGTGGTTCTGGAGGGAGAAACATGCTTTAATCTCTTTGAAATTGAGGTGCGAAAGTGTGAGAAAGGCTGAGATTTCAGCTTGGGCAGGAGAAGATGGGTCTGGGAATAAAGGGGGTCTTTGAGCTATAAGCAGAGAGACAGTAGTCAAATTTGTCTGCAGATGATACTGCCAAAGGAGAGGCTGAAGAGGGAGAAGTGAAGAGGGATGAAAATAGTCCTTTAGGGCTGACTGTAAAGATGAGGGGAAAGTCAGTGAAGGAATGGGTGAAGGAGAGAACCAGGGCAAGATGGCTCTTATGAACCTATGGACAGTTTCCAAAATAGTCTTGATTCTGCAGGATATCTTTTTCCTTTTTTTGGAAAATACATGTTTTTATCTGTGTATGCAAGTATTTGCAGGCCCTGATTTAGATATCTGAGTATTTGCCTGAGGCTGCAGTTCAGGCATTTGCAGAAAAGCTAAAAGTAGTAAGATTTGCACCAGATCATTCATGAGTGCAGAAATATTTTAAAATTAATTGTGGCTGTGAAATAAGAAAAAAGCTTGAAGCTCTTTAAAATTCAGGCCCTTTATACCTTTTGGTGGATGTAAGATAAGGCCGCTACGGTAGAGCAGCCCCCAAAATCACTTATGTTTGACAGATAGCATATAGTACTTGTCAGATGACTATTCTGTTTGCTTTCGATATGGACTGTAACTTAGGAATTTGATGGCAGCCAGGACAGAAGAATGGGAATTATAAGAAGTAGAGGCGAAGTATCTGTGATGGGTTTAACACTGTATGAATGTTTATACTTGAATTTACATTGAATAAGCATTCCAGTCTCCACCCTACCATATTTTGGAACATTTTACTTTAGTTGCTTTGTTTCACTTCATAAAGTATATAGCAATATGTTACTGCTAAGTGTTGGAAGAATTCCCTGTGCCATATTTAACGTGGGGAGATTTAGTGTATTCCAGATGCCTTGCTGAGCATCAGCTTCTCACCAGGATTGCTTGATCACTGTGAATGGTAATTGCATAAGGCTGGGTATTTTCATACCTGTACCTGCTGTTTTTATTTGCATACTCTGGGAGGCATAATCTAAGTCAAGGCTTTAAGAGGCACCAGAAACGCTTGGCAGGAAATGTCAGCTTGTGGAAATTCTGCAAATGGAGGGAGACTTCCTAACAACAGCAAACACATTGCAACCATCAGTACCTTTGGCTTGCCTCTGTAGGCTATTTGGAGCTCTGAAGTCTTGGCCTTTTGTCCTGGTTTCAGCTGGGATAGAGTTAATTGTCTTCCTAGTAGCTGGTATAGTGCTACGTTTTGAGTTCAGTATGCAAAGAATGTTGATAACACACTTATGTTTTCAGTTGTTGCTAAGTAGTGTTTAGACTAAGTCAAGGATTTCTCAGCTTCTCATGCCCAGCCAGCAAGAAGGTTGGAGGGGCACAAGAAGTTGGGAGGGGACACAGCCAGGGCACCTGACCCAAAGTGGCCAAGGGGTATTCCATACCATGTGATGCCACATCTAGTGTATAAACTGGGGGGAGTGGGGGCAGGGGTATCGCCGCTCAGGGACTAACTGGGCGTCGATTGGTGGGTGGTGAGCAATTGCACTGTGCATCATTTGTACATTCCAATCCTTTTATTATTACCACTGTCATTTTATTAGTGTTGTCATTATCATTATTAGTTTCTTCTTTTCTGTTCTATTAAACCGTTCTTATCTCAACCCAGGAGTTTTACTTCTTTTCCCGATTTTCTCCCCCATCCCACTGGGTGGGGTGGAGTGAGTGAGCGGCTGCGTGGTGCTTAGTTGCTGGCTGGGGTTAAACCACGACACCTTTCATCTCTGCCACTGAAATCACTTGGGTACTGAGCTTAGTGGTCTGTGTTAGGAGGAATGGGAATTAACATGGCAAAAATACACGAAACCAACTTAGTTTAACTTAACAGAATTTTGCTCTTTGTAAGTCTGGCACCCAAAGAAGCCTTTATACTGTCTGGGCATTTGAAACTTTCTTGTTTAAAATGTGTGTTTAGAAAGATAAGATAAGCAAGGTCACTAAAATCAAAGCAACCAGTAATTAGGGTCTCTCTCAAAAGTATTTTGCTAGCATCCTTTACAAAGTCTGTTAATTTGAATTCCTTATGGGCTTCTAAAAAAAAAAATATCTAATTTTGCTTTGTTTAGCTGTGGTGCAAAGAGCAGTTATTTTTTCATTCCTATCAGGTTGCCTTGTAAAACTTTATTGCAATTATTGCTGCTCTAGGTTTTATTATGAAAAAGATATATTAGATTTATGAACCTACTGAGCTTTTCTTCCCAGACATTGAAACCATCTGAGAAGTCCTGTCACACTTCAGTGCTGGTCATAACTTCTTTTAATGCTAACGGTACAGACAATTTGTGTATGCATTGAAGTAAACAAAATACCTCTTTGATCCAAAAGTAGTGCGTTGCTTTTCTAATATGTAAAAAAGATTCAGTTCACAATGGTAATTGCTGACAAATCTGAGGGAGGGATAAAATCCTCCTGAGAACCATTTTTATCCTTGTCTGCTGTGCTGAAGGTCCTGTAAATTGTGGAACTTTGGCATTCAAGTTTGGTTCCAGCATGTGAGGTATGTTGCCGTCAAAGGTTTATCTGAAATGCAGGCTTGCGTTGTGAGTATCTTCTGGTAGGGATCATCTACTGTCCATCCATTCTAATAGTTACAGGGTTCCTCTTTTTCTAGAGGGGTCCTAGTAATGTACACTGAAAAATAATCTCTTTTTGTTTTGGTATTAGATATTGTAATACCTGGGATGTAAACACCTAACAAGGTGCTGTAAAGGCACAGGCCAAACAGTGCACACGGCACAGAGTAAGAATATCTTCTGCTGAGGCTGTACAGAGAACCTCACAGAAAGCAATTCTGTTGGTAGGGAAAAGTAGGAAAAAGAGGCAAAGAAACCTGGAAGAAAAACATTGCTGCAGGTGAAGTAATAAGCTGCAAGGAGAGGGGGAACCGTGTGTCATATCTGTATAGAAAGTCCTTTCCATCTTCCACCCACAGAGGGGAAATTTTCAAAAGAAGAATATCCATTAGATATTTTTCTACCTTTCAAAAACCTGTATCTTGCAACTGCATCACTGTTGTCAGTTTGTTTATTGTTTCCTCCCTGCCTAACCCGGATTACAGATGATGAGCCTGATCCTGATGACATTTATGCACGTACGGTTATGAGTGGCCCCCACAGCCGTGGTTACCAGGGTGACTACGTACATCAGGTCATAAGGCCTCTGTGTGCATGACTGGCTCTTTGCAGCGTGAAGCCCTGAGACATTGCTGTTGCTTACCTTTGGGTAACCATGAGAAGGTTGCCTCTTCCCATGCCCTTCTAATGAGGTTAAAATCTGGTTCTGCCATTCTTCCCCATTCTCTCTTACGTCCAGTTGACTTCCTTGTCTCTGTCCATCCCATCTGTTGGACCAGCTGTGTCTTAGCACATGAATTATATGTTTGGTTTTCTGGTGAGGGGTCTATCCACATATGCTTGTAGGCCCCAGTATATCTACGATGCTCTAGTGCTAGTGAGATGCATTCAGGGGTTTAATAGTCATGTGATTTTCAATTAATTTCCATAAACTAAGACCTTTACAAGTAGCAATACATTGGCCTTTCCAAAGTGAATTTTCATAGGTTATGAATTTTCTACATTTTTGTGGTAGATTATTGTAACAAGGTCTTCTTGAGAGATCTGCACTTTGCTTAAATTCATAATCTGTACAGTGCCTCTTCTGCCTTGTTGATACTGTTATATAATGTGATCCTTGCTTACATTATTAATAGAAGAAGCTCCACAGTCTATGAGAAAGATTTTGTTGTTATGCTGGATGAAAATAGGCAATCACTTTATTTTAATTTTATAAATTTAAAAGATTAAATTTAAAAATTATTATTAATTTAATAATCTCTTCCCAAGGGTCTCTTATGGCATTTTGGGGGTGGAAGATTGGGTCTTCCTCAAATTGTTGTAACCATATTTCTTTCTGATTTCTTCAAAGTATTGAATCTTTCATGCAGAATGATGGATCATTAGGAGAAAAAGGTTTCTTAAAGGTCCATGAGTGTATTGGCTGCTCCATTCTGAGCTAAGGAAAAGCAAATAGCAGTGGTTATTTTGATATTCTCTGAGTTATTACTGTGCTGTTCTTTAGATCAGTAAGCTTTCAGTGACTTTTAATACTTGTCTACAGCTCTGCTTATACAGGTATATTATAAACTGTAATCCTTCAATAAGCCCTCAGTATCTTTGAAACCCAGTGGTGAAAGTAACTGAGCAGAACCTGTGAAGAAGGCCAAGTAAGGCTTAAGAGACAAGCAATAAGTAATACATTCAGACAAATCCATTAATGCTTTTATTCTTTCATAGTCTAGCTGTCATAGAGTGTTTGAAGCACTGATGTGGAAAGATACGGTTTATGGTCAACAGCAATAATTTGTACAGGACTTAAAAAAGCGTGTGGCACAAAGGGCAATTCAAGCAGAGTCAAACGATGATTAGAAAAGCATGAACTGAAGGATTTCACACTGTTCCATAAGAGAAGACTCATTTGTTGTTGCTGTTTTCTTTGGGCTTTTAATTGCATATGGAAAGAGACTGGCACCAAGAACGAATTACAACGTAGGCTAGGCTTGCTGTTTATTTACTTGATTGGGTGATTAACTACGCAGTTCTACATTGTCCCCTTCGATTTACTCACAAAACTAATGCCGGTGGAGCCAATCATTCCCTCCTTGCTTACCCTGATGTTGCTGAAGAGGTATTTGCATGTGGAGTCCTTCTTATGGAAAGTCTTCAACAAGAAAGGGGGACTCAACCTTTACATGTCTTTAATATGAATCAAAAGATGCCTTCAAATGACTTTTTCAGTAAGTCGTTTCTTTTTCACTAGGTCAGGGCATTTTCTTGGAATCTTTAGAATAATTGCCTCACTCCTGGAGGGTGCAGATCTTTCTTTATAATCTGAATAGTATTTCTTTATTAGTCATTTTAAGGATGTTATCATGTTGTGAATTTCCAGAGAAGTTCTTGTAAAGCTGACTGTGCAGCTGACAATTTTAAATAATAAAATGTTCCTTCTTGGCAATCAAAAGTAACTAAAAAAAAAATAGGCTTAAAGATGGGGATGTGGTGTATATTTAATAAACTTATAGAAATATTTGTATAAGTTCATATTGCTTTACCAGAATATGAGTTTTAAAACAGCCTTCTGAGAGGATGATACATTATTTTGAGGATTATTATAAAATTAAAGTAAATGACACACTGTAAAAGCCAATTTCTGAGACCTCCTTGCATGAATGGTATTGGACCTCCTTTCCCAGTAAATGATTCATTAGAATACTACAATTCTTAAATGTTTCTCTTGCTTTCTCTCTCATATTCCCATTGTTCTCTCTATGTGCCTGTGGTTGCAGGCACTACACTGATGATTAAAACTCAAGTGGCCTACTTCACGAGGTCTATGGTGATTGTGGGGAATTTGTTGCATCTGCTCACCCTGTTCTGTCAGTTTGGGTTAATCTGTAATTTAGCAGTTGGTTTATAATATGAGTGCCTCCTGAATTCATCAATCACAGCAGCATGTTTGGAACCCTGATTTATCTGAGCATGTCAAGGACTGATCTGATCAATCTTCATAAACTCTGTGCAGGTGGGGTGCAAGATTTAAGATCATCCTTAAAACAAAACTGATTAACTCTTAGTGCATCTGATCTCAACTCACAGATTCCTTTTTTTTCTCTCCCTTTTCTTTGGCTGTATTCTTGATAAAGCAGTTGAAGGTGCCAAGGAAGAAAATACCAGATTGCAGTGAAGATTTAGGAGAGAGAAATAGACTCAAGAAATGAGCTTGATCCCATTTTTTTTAAAGTCAAGGGAACTCATTCTGATGACTTTAATAGGCACTAGTTTGTTCTCCATTATTGTAACTGCTGAATATATAGCAAATTAATTGTCAGATTAATGAATCTAGATTTGGGTTAATTGATGTTTGTGAAGTGTTCTGAAGATGAAAGAGCTATCTAAATGGCAAGTGTTGTCACAACAATCGGGGTGCAAGTGGATTTCACAAGGGAGAGATCATCTGATACATGGTGTTTACAAAGTAAGGAGCTGATATTCACATCTCCAAGGGCTTGGGCTGTTGATAAAGTTGGTGGTAGAAGCCTGAGGAGCTGGTACATATGAATAAAATGGGCAGGGTAGCGAGAGACAGGAGTCTTACTCCCATCCATTGGGTGACTCTGACAGACCAAATTTCAGAGTTCACCCTGTAAAAGGATTTTACTTCCTCTTCCTTACCAGAGGCCCATGAGCCCTGGGGCAGAAATGAAGAAACTTCCCCCTGACATTGCAAGGAGCATTCATTGTGTGAAACAAGGTCAAAGACAGGACAGCAAACAAGCAAAAATGTTGTGTGTGAATTTGTTTGCCTGGATTAGGGGAAGCCAAGGAGCATTTTCTCTGTTTCTCTTTTGCAAATAAGAGAGGATTGCCTCCAAATAATCTGTACATTGCATTTATTGTGAGCTTTCTTCCAGCTGCTTACTGCTTCCGTGGTTCCATCCCAAGACAAATAAATACAGCCTTCTGCAACTTTACTATGCAAGTCATCAGTTTGAGAAATGTTTTGAAGGGTGCACTCTCACCTCTCTTTAGCTGTCTTTGAAAGTGAGTTTTAATCCCCAGAGATGAAACAGAGGGTCCTATAAGTGCTGCCGACTATAATCCAAATCAGAGCCATCTGGTTCCTTCACAGGGCAATAGCTGATAAAGTACTAAATCCCATCCCTGGGACTATTTAAACTGAGACAAAGCAAAGCCCTGGTAATGAGGATCAGTTCCACAGTGGAGGGTGGGGCGCAGGGGATGCTGATGAATTAAATGACCTCTGCCTTCTTCCCGATTTTCAGATCACTGTGTTGATAATGCACTGAACACCCTACAGACCCCAGTATTAGCTGCAGAGCTGCTTACTGTAGAAGTTTAGAAACAGTGCTACCATTTTGAATTCAAAGAAGTAAATGAAGCTCTGCTTTCACTAAAAGGCTTAACTGTAACCTTGTAAAGCAGCTGAATGCTGTAGCGAGAGAAT
Source organism: Buteo buteo (assembly GCF_964188355.1). Lineage (NCBI taxonomy): Eukaryota > Metazoa > Chordata > Aves > Accipitriformes > Accipitridae > Buteo > Buteo buteo. Next base: position 54,740,902 of record NC_134172.1, on the reverse strand, counting down.
TTTGAAGTGTTGCATATCTTAAAGAAAATCCGTCAGTCTCATACCTTTGTGGCTACAGGACATTTTGCTGTGTGACTTACAGTATCTCATGCTATTAAAAATGAGAGAAAATGAAAGTGTAACCAGTTTTTCATATTCTTTTTTCATTTCTTTCAGTTAAGACTGGAAAGAATAGTGAAGGCAATTTCCAGACAATCTCATTTCAGACTCTCATAAAGTAGCAAAGCCTCACATTGGCTGACATACAACTAACTTAACAAAGACCCTTGGTTTCTTTTCAGATAACTTTTTTTACTCTGTAAATTGAAAATTACACACTCATGGAAATTCTTCTCTTGTTGTTAAATCTTGTAATAAATGTATTCTTTGCTATGAATGATATATTTTTGCTACTTAAATAGAAATCTTACCCTAGAATTGTACTCATAAATCGTGTCTTTATACACTAACCTACTGCCACGCAAAAATGGTTACAGATTGCAGATAATAAAATATGTGTATTTTAAATGGTAGTATTCTCAGGGAACATAGCAGTGTCAAATTTAAGACAAAATAATATATTTGTTTTAAAAAAATTACAGTAAGTATCTTCAGGGACCTAATTATAAATTAGGGCAGAAATAGCTACTAAGTGTGTCTAAACTTTAATATTTTGGAAGATGTCTCAGTACACAGGGGTGACTTGAAAAGCGTGAACTTTATCTCACACTGGAAATACGTATTTAGCCCTTCTGTACACAGCGATCTCACCTACCACACATGCTGTTAAATGCGATCTGCATTTTCCATTTGACAAAAACATGTTTCCATCCAGCTAGATGATGTACATGTTTTGTAATGTGTACATACATGTGTATAATGTATATGCACCATACATAATGAATGGAGCTGTGTTTTGTAATAAAAATGTTTTATCTGCCTTACTAAATCGAAATTAACCATGTTTATCGTGTACATTGGTTCTCCAAATGATTCTGAAAATGCTCGATAGCAATGCTCTACAGGACTCCTCAGAAAAAGCATTTAGCAGATCACAGCCCTCCTTTTGGTAATACTAGAAGAAACGAAGGCTTTTGAGATCAGAGACTTCAGTGTTTTTGTGGATAGTTGTTGTTCTGTTTGTGCATTACAGCTGCTAAAACATGCCAGGGAACTTTTACCATAGGGTAAAACTTAACATCACCGCTAGCTCTGAGCTTTGGCTGGGATTCGATGTTAGGATAAAACTTGTTTGCGACACCTTCATCCCAGTCCCCCTCAGTCAGTGAGAAATCAAGACTTGCTTGTTCACTATGAACAGTGGAGTTATTTTAGTGCTCTGCTCACCAAGAGCAATGCCACCAGTGCATTTTCAGGAAACCTGGGAGGAAGGTGTTCTCTTGTCCCCCTCTGCTCTGAGCTGCCAGTATGGCAGCCCCAGCTGTGACACTCTTCAGGGCTCCCCACTGACTCCAGCCAGCTGCAGTGCAGCAACCCTTTCCCCATTCTGTGTGGCTATTTCCAACATACTATTCATAGAAGTCTTGCTCAACAGAATTGTTGAAAGTGGCTGCTAGCTTAGTGTATCCAGTTTGTTGCTGCTGCCAAAGACCTCGAAAGATGTGCAGGCTGTTTTGGGGGTAAGACTTCTCTGTGACTGTGGAGCTGATTCGTGACCTGAGCCTGACAGCAGTTGTGTCTGCTTTGCCCAAGATTAACAAAGGGGATAGTGTTTGCTATCACAAACACACTGATCCTTCCCCTTCTGAAGAGTACATGGATTGTCCGTACGTCCTTAAGTGAAAGAGAAGGCAAGTAGTCTTAGAAATCATTTCTCAGTATTACAGAATCTTGAGTCTTCTAGTCTGCTTTCCGAAGAGATGATAAAAAAGGCTATGGCTGGCCTGCCCCCTACACCCTACATTGCCTTGGTCTGAAGTTACAACGTATGAACAGCAACAGCATCAGCAGTTGATCTCTTCGACAACTGCCTAAGGTTTGTTCAGATCTACTAATTGCCTGTTACATTGTTGACCATCGCATTACTAGCCTAGAGTTCCTATTGAGTCTCCTCATTTATTTTATTCCTGAGAAATTCCAGGATTTACAGATAGCAGTTTCTTTCTATACTAGGAAATCTCCTCGTGGGATGCCAGCAAGATCTGTTTAGTCTCACACACTTTTCCACACTCTTGCCAGTACTTAACAAGTGTTCAGCTGTAGAGGAGTATTGGACAGACAAGGACTTTGCGATGCCTCTTAAACAATGACAACAACAGCAGGACAAGTTCTGTCATTCATACCCATCTCTTGAATTAAAACCACAGCATTTTACAGAACAGCATCTCAGAGATCTGAAGAGTAGTATCATTTGCAGTTTTAATGTAAATTAAGTATGTATGGGACCTTGAATCACATCAGACCTCCTAAGTAACTGCAGGAGCCAACATACTAGACCATTGTACTGAGTCCCAAAGAGGATAAATGCTGGGTCCATTTATCAGTTTCTGTTGACAGCTTTTCCTGGAATAAAAGAAAAGAAACAAGGGATGGGAAGAAATGGAGGAAGTTGTAAGAAAGCTTTCTGGTTATCTCTGCTGGGACCAGATATTGTTCAAGATAGTCATAAGTGACCTGGAGAAAGGGAAAAATAGGGTAGCAAAATGTGTAGGTGACCAAATAATCTGGGATTGTTTTGACTTCAAAATGTCACAAAAGGATCTTAATGCTAATGATTGGCACTAAGATACAAAGAAAGTCAACAAAAATGATCATAGAAAGGCTTCTTTCTGCGAAGAGACTAAATTCAGGCTGAAAAGAAAGATAATCAGGTAGTTCTGAAGTCATGAATGACTTGGGGGAAATGACGAAGGAATGGTTTGATTATTTGTCCTCAAAGTACATGAACTTGAAAATCATGATGACCAGGCACAATGCTTAAAACAAAAGGAAGTTCTATTTCCATAAGACACAGTTCAGTGATGGGATATGTTGTCAAAGGACATTGGGACACCGAAACCAATAAATATGCTAAAAATGGGACTAGACAAATTCATGAATGATTATTGCATTGGCTGGCTATTAACAGCATATATCAGATGCTCTGTCTAGCTTTAGGTGAACATAAAGTTGTTGACTGCCAGTAACTGGGAGAATATGGTGAAGTAAAGAGGAAAGTACCTTTCCTTGTCTTATATAGTCTTTCTTTAAGTATTTACTAGCATCTGACAGAAAGATGATACTGGTACCATGTACTTTTAATATTTTCTGATGGTGAATACTTGTAGCTTTCGAGGTGAAATTTAAGTGTTGATTTTCATCTGAAAAAGCTCTAAATGGTTAGGGTTTCATAACTTGAGAAATTGTGCATATTCATAGCAAGGGTATGCATATACTGCTCATGGTCATGGTGCAAGGTTTCTTCTCCAGTACAGCTTCATGAAAAGCTGTAAAGGTAAATGGATTATTTAGAGCTGAAGTGTGTCTCGTTTGCTGTGTATGAACACATAGATAAGCCAGGCTAGTCCTTTGCTATTCTGTAGCAGCTGCAATAGAGCACAGGGAATTCTGTGTATGTCTTCAAATACTCACCCCGACCCTAGTTAGACATGCACAGCCCTCTGCTGCGTTTCTTTCCTGTATGTATTAGCTTACATATTTTTCAGAAAAATACTACCCTTCAACAGAATCACTGTTTGATATCAGCAATTTCTGGTTTTTAATGAATCCATTTCTAGTTGCAAGCAAAACCTCTGAAAATCTGATGACTAGATGTCTGGAAATGCAGGCTTATTTTTACAGGCTAATTAAAAAGTAGGCTACACACATTAGGCAGTCACATTTTGTCTCTTAGGTAGACAACAGCATTTCAGACTCCTGCTCTTCAAAATATTGAAAAAAATACTTTGCTACAGTTGTGCCAAAAATGAGTCTTCAACTCATGACCAGGCTAAAAGCTAAAATGCAGGAATAAAAAGTTTGCCTATTGTCAGATTTCAAGGGTATTTTCTTCATAATACTATAAGCAACCATTCATGTGTAAAAGGGAACTGGGAAGGGGCAAGGAATATTGCTGCAGACTGATGGTAAATGTTATTAATAAATGAGTTACATTGATCCAAGCAGTGCTGAAAGTTATCACTTAAGTGTTTTGTGATACTGTCACTAAGAAAGGAAGGTAGCAGGACACAGCCAGATTATCTGACAGAGGTTCCTTGGGGAAGGTGTCTCCTTCCTCCCCAGGTACCCACTCCCCAACCTGTCTGAGCTGTCTGGGAAGAGTCAGGATCTGGCCATCGGGGTCTTGGGCATGGTAATAAAACCTATATGCCTTGTCATTTTTCGTTCAAGTATTGGATCCCTCTGCTACAGTTCAGCTCTTCCTCCATCGCTTGTCCCTCTCCTGGGAGTCCTGGATGTCCCTGGCCCTGACACTTAGCAGGGACTGGCTGAGATGGGGGAAGCAGAAGCATGGCCTGGCTCTAGCCATTCCCTGTGCCAGTCTGGGTATGAGGAATTCATGCAGGTCAAAGACTACCAGCCCTGGGGAGGGCAGAGGTGAAGCAGAGTGGCTGGGCCAGAGCTGGGCAGCAGAAGGAGCCACGTGTGGTTGGAATTGAGGTTGTGATAGTATCAGTCCCCAGTGAATCTATGGACATTTGAAACTGTGAGTCTGCTGCAATGATATTTTATGTCCTGTCCCTGAAACCTTATCTTGTGCTATACCGAAGCTGTGTTAAGGGCATGAGATAATGGCATTCCTCATCAGAATGCAGCATGTGCTTCTCCAAGCAGACTTCTGAATATGTAAAACTTGCACAAAATAATTAAAAATCACTAACTCATACTTTTAATCATCTCATGCACATTTTAAAATTTAGAATTGTGGTTTTAGTAGCCTAAATTTGCTTGTTCACAGCACTTGAACCTTTAATCTCCTTAAGAGCTTTAAATCCTCGACACTACATAGCTTTAAGGTGATGTGCAAAAGTAAAATACAGGATCCTGGTAATGTTCACTGAATGTTCTCCTAGGCTGACTTGCTCCTATTTTCCTGGCTGTTCAGAGCATTAAGCAGGTACTTGTAAAGTTGTTGACATTTGAGTTCTTTCCTTCAGTCTTTAATGATACAGAAACAAAGGCTTGATCTATCTTATACACACTTTCTTGTGCTGATTCTTTGGCTGTTAATTTCCTGCCTTCATACAGAAAGCAACGCATCATTCTGATCACCAGTATGTGACTGTCATTGCTGTGTGCACAGGGACACACTTGCCACCAAGTTTAAGATCAAGGTCAGTTACAGGATAAATATTCAGAGGAGCTTAGGAGGTAAAGGTGAAGTTTGGAGAAGAGGAATAAGCCAAAGAAAGATACTCCTTTGGTAGTCTTGTATAGGTGAGCATTCCTTTATAGGCAAATAGCTGAGGTTTTCTGTAAAACCAAGTGTTTTCTCTACAGGATATTACTTTTAAGCAGTCTTTCATTTTTAAAGGCATGCAGATGTTTGCCTGTGGTTAATTTAAAAAAAAAAAAAAATTGTGTTTCAAGGAGTACAGCATTAGCAGAGGCCAGTACTGGAATCAGTCCTGCTTGTGATATTTTGGACATAGGAGATGTGTCCCCCAGTTGCAGCTGCAGGTGCAGTGATCCTTCACAACTCCAAACACTACAGATGCCAGTGAATTCTGCAAAACATAGGTGTATTTTTAGTACTGAAAGCTTCCCTTATTTGTTTGCCAGGACTGAGAAAAATGAAAAGATGCACACTTTGTAAGCGCTATTCTGTTAATCGTTGCCAAGAAAGATCTCCTTCCTTCACCTTCCATATTCTACCTGTCCATCAATTTATGCTACTCAAAGGATATCTATTGCTACAGTATCTTAGTCAGTATTGTGCAAGTTTTACTTGTTGGAAACATGCAGAATTATTGATCATTTTTCAGAAATATTGTCCTGTATCTGTTAGGACAGTTTGCACAAATTTCAGTGATGCCAGGATCCTTTTGTGACTTTTAGGTGTGTGCTTCCACTTGATGTTCTTGAGAAAGAGAAATATCTGTGCAAGAGAGTCCTACAACAGCAATCCCACAAGAGCACTTAGTGAATAGCCTATTTATGCCAACACAATGCTGTGCTGAAGGAGAGCCTCAAGACAGCAGTGTGTTCACTCCCTTTTTCACTCATCACTCTGCTCATACCATCTTTATGCTTAACGTACGTCTCCTCAAAACAGTATAAATACAAAGGGCCAAACAAAGTTTGTCAGGATTTTCATCCCAACTTTTTTCACCAAAACATCCTGCCTGGTTCAGCTGAAAAAATTTGAATCTATGACAGTTTTGCCAGACTATTCATCAAAAGAAGTCCCCCCAAAACCAAATGTGTTTATTTTTTGCTACTCAAAACAACATTTCATAGGTAAATTTTCTTCTCTTACTTTAAATTTTAAAACTGGGAATTGAAAGCCCGTGACTTTTTCTGTTTTTTTTGGTTTGGGGCTTTTTTTAATTGGTTTGGATCAAACAGGGCAAGTTTGTGTAATGTGTTTTGCAACCTCCAGTAAAGGTAGCGTTTCACGTAGTTCTGTTCCTGTGCAAGGAGACTGGATAGCAGCGAGCTCAGGGTGACGTTCTTCGGGGGCAGGCAGTACGCAGTCAGCATCTTTGCTGTTCAAGTGCTTGATTCAAGCCCCCTCAGAAAAGCATATTTTGGAGAAATACATTTCATGTAGACAAGTTCTGCAGTTCCCAGCTGTCATGTATGAAAAGGGACTGCTTTAGTCATTTCAATTTTCTACCTGGTATATATTGTAAATGAAGTATCTTGAGTATATTGTGGGAACCTTAAAATACCTTGTTAATTTGAAATAGTACTTGGGAAGTTACACTGCCATTGGCTTTGTGATAAAATACTGTTTTCATCTACAGGAGACAGTTTTATTGAAATGAATGTTACAGCACTGCAAGGAGCAATGGCATGTTCCATTTACTGTCATTTCTTACAATGGAGAAACATAACCATATTTGAGCATGAATACTTTTATTCAATGAACATGAACAGACTGGTATTTTGAAATTAATTGTGCTTGGAGTTTATAAAAACAGCGTAATACATAACTTCTTTTATACTCCACTTTGATTTCTTAAAGGCTGAACAAGCTGCCTAAAGCTTCTTCTCCTCGAGAATCAATTTTTCATGTGGCATTGCCATGCTAGTAATAATTCCTTAGCGCCTTTTCCTGTTCCAGACCTCAGTGGTTTTATCTATAAAAAAGAGGTAGTACTAGCTGGAAAAAAAGCCTATCAGCTTATTTTCTCTCCTTCCTCTCTGTCCCAATTAAAAAAATTGCTCTGAAATAAAATGGCCACTAGCTTTCCTTCTACTCTCTTTCTAGCTTATGATCCATCTCCAGTGCATTGCCATTAATGAAAAGTTGTTTCTATTGACCCATGCTATACTTAAGCATCTTAGAGAGGGGCATTTGTTTCAGAACAAGGAGTGTTTCTGATTAAGTCTCGGTGTTTGTTTTTTTAACAGAAAATGGACAAAGTCCTGAACACAGCAGTCAAGCAGCAGGCAGTTTCTTTGGTCATACTTTCAAGTTCTTTTCTGCTGGACCAAAATTATTTTCCTGCACTTTTTTTTGGCTTTCCAGTGCTTTTTAGCCCAGCTTCTCCTCTGCTGTCCCTACTTATCTCACAGAGAGACAGAAATCTCTATCAGAGACATTTCAGTGAGACTCCTTTTTTTCAGGGTTTTTTTTTTTGAGGTGATGTGAATCTCCTTTTCATTTGGTGTCTCCATTGCTTCCACAAAGGGGCTTAATTGTTTCATACATTTCTCAGTTGTTGAGAATGGCTATTACATCTCAGTTAATGACAGACAGGTGGATTCCAATCTGTCAGGAAGTATTTGATTTTAATATCTATGTCTCACCTTGTTCCTACATTACCTTGAATTTTGTATCAAACATACGAATACAGGTCTGAGCATCACTTCCTTGTTTGTGGGGTTTTTTTCTCTCCACTGATAACTGATGGAGGACAATCACGTATCCAAAACGGATAATATATTGTAATATTCAGGAATGGTACCTTAACTCTTTTCTAGCTGTTTCTGTTTCAGTTCTGGCGTCATGGTTAACCAACATAATATCAGCACTTCTAAAAGCATATTTTTTTTCTATAGATTTTATTAATGTTACATTTACTTCCAAAGCCCCCTCAGAAGTCCTTAAATATTTTATTATATACACTATATTAATAGCATAAATAAAGCATGTCAGTGAAGTGACTTAAACTGTAGAAAGGCTTTCTGAGCTGGGATGAGATTGCAGGTGTTCCTCAGGCCTCAGTCTGTACTGAGTCATTGGATAATAGACCTCCCTAAGTTTCAGGAGTCATCCCCTGGAAAAAAATCAGAGTAATTACACGGCCTTCTGCTAATGTTTTAGATCTAGATACTCATAGATGATTAGAAAATTATAGAATCATTTAGCCTGGAAGGGACCTTAACGTTTTGAATTCAAATGACCTTGTGAACAGTATTTCTCTTAGATGAATATGTAGATCTAGAGAATAAATAAGAAAGATGTTTTTATCTCTACACTCTGTCCCTAAACTGTGACCTAAGTCTGATTCAAGTGCTTTTAACTGAAATACACTGGAGATTTTTGGCTAGGATTTAAAAAAAGTACCAATTATTTTTGTGCACCTAACCTGAGGCAGTCTAGGAAGATTTGACTTTTCAAAGGGGTACGTTCCCTGCACTTTCTGAAAAATCTCTTGAAGCGTCTTAAGCTGGAGGAATCAAAATCACAAGTCTCCGATGAAAAATTTTGGTTTGTGAAGTTATTTCTGTATCTCGTCTTTATTACTTTGTCTAGATATACATCTAGGCCCTCTCTGTACTAAACTGTCTGTTAAATTGACTGACTTGTTAAATTTTACAGAACAGAGGCAAGGATCCTTGTTCCTGGTAGGGGCCAGTTATTTGTCATGTTTGATGAACTCATATGGTATTTTTCAGTACTTTTGAAAGACAGGATCTTCTAACACAGTGAGAGCACATTACTAAAAGACACTTCTACTAACTGCATTTGATTTTGTAGCTTCAGGTAGTATGCTGTGGTAATAAATAGCCGTTTTTATGTAAGTGAATGAAAGATTAGACTCATAACCACTGAAAGGAGCTATTCCTTTTCTTTCTTGTGCATTCATTAAATAAATTTATTTCACAGTTTCAGTGTATGGGACTAATGTATCTTTCCTTAACACATTTACTTAATAGATTCAATATTCAGTATTTATTCACAGCATTTCCTTCAAGGATTTTGAAATACTTTACAATGAATTATTTTATACACTTGTGACATGAAGCTGGTTACTAACAATACAACCACCCTGGGGAGAACTAGAGAAAGTAAAGCCTAGACCCTGCCATTACCTCAGATAATACTGCCAAGCATCGTTTCTCAAAATAATGAATCAGATCTCAGCCTGTTACACAACTGAAATAAAAGCATAATGTTTTTAAATACTATTGCTTACCTTCTGTTCAGGTTTTCAAACTTTTTTATATGTACAAAGACTCAGGTTTTTTATATGTCAGTTGAGAGATAGTCACAGGACTCCAGGAGTTCAAGCTTACAAATGTTACGATACCTGGGACAAGTCACAACACACTTCTGTTTTAATGCAGGGACAACAACATAGAGGCAGCATAGCCAAGAAATTCTGTACCTGAAGTCCATTTTTTCCCTAGTGCCAGTGGATAAGAAGAGTGATAACATGTACGTGAATAATTTGATTGAGATCACATCAGTGTTAGAGCCAGGGTGCACTGTCACTTGTTCTTGACTCTCAGCAGCTCTGTAAGATGGCTGCTAAGCATCAATAGATGTTTTCCATAGACAAGTGTTTACCAGAGGTTGATTTAACTGTGTCTGAAAATTCACAGAAATGCACCTATTTTGACATAAATTTTCCTTGATAAATATTTTAAGCAGGATGGGAAATTCTGGTTAGAATGAGAGAGAGAAAGAAAGAGAACGAGTGATTAGCACTGCAAGAGCCTTTGGCCCAGTACAGCTGGCTGAGATGTGGAAAAGCCATTTGAATACAAGTCATTCGCATATTGGCTAATTGCAAGCTGATTTTACCAGTCTTTTCTATTGAAGCAGATCCACATTGTATAAATGAACTGGGGGGACTGAACAAGAGAAAGGCTGATGCTGTCATCCGGTATTTTAATGCTGTCCTTTGATGTGGGAAACTCAGGTTCAAAACCTTGCCTTATAAATATTTAAAAATTTATGCAAAGCGAAGCAGCTCCAACAGAGAAGAATAAGAGAGAGGCAGCAACCAGAAGCCTAGAACAGCTCCTCAGTGGATAAAGCCTGTCACTGAAAAGCAGGGAAAATGGTGGAGCAGGAAGTCAAAGCAAAAAGTGCCCTACCCACAGGACAGCAACACTATTTTCTGTTCCCTCCCTCAGTCCCTGAGAGAAATGTGAATAGTCTCGGGTTTGTCCTGATACAGAAGGAATGAGGCTTCTGAAATTCTGAAAGTCCTCCAGGGAGAGAAGAACATTTTTCCCCATGCTTTCATTAGAAAAAGGTTTCTTATTTACAAACGCTATCGAGGACAGGTGTATCGGGCAGGATCTTAGAGATATGAGGGTAGCCAGGCTGTTGACTAAGGAAAGGAATTAGACTGTAGCATGAGGAGCCAACAAAGCTTAATAAAAACGATTCCCTTTAAAAGGAGCAACAGCTCCTTCTTGGAGACCTCTTCATTAGCATATCTGAAAAAAGTACTTAGCCAGCTTGATTATTGTTACCTCCTTCTAATAGACAAGTAAAAAAAATGCACAGAAGTTAACTCCTGGCCCCAAATTATTCTAGGAGTTCCAGATACTGCATCTTGTGCTTAGGTACCTACAGTTCATTTCAGAATATGAAGCATTTTCTACAGATATCTTCTGACTGAATGCAGCAGTAAGATGGTGAGAATTTAATTATGTGTAGCAAGTTGACATCTTTCTGCAAATTTCATAGTTTATTTCAGCTCATACTTGCAATACTGAAATGAAATTATGACTTCAAAATGAGCAATCCACTTCCAGTCCAAGATCCGTTTTCAGTGATCAGAATCTCCATTAAGAACCATGCCATCTTTTTATACAGTACTGCAATTAAGCCTAACACTGCTCTGTGGGCAGTCAGAAAGCAAAGCGTATGACAAATATTGAAGAAATTTCTATCCTATATGATGTTAGCTTGTCTGGAATACAGATTTCTCTGAGCCTTGAGTACTCTCAGGCCCATTCATATAAAAGGTTTTTTACCTACTTTTCTTTATAATTCCTGAGAGATTCTACCCTGGATTTCATCTTTCCACTTGTGAGTCCCCTCTGACTACTCAGCCTCACCTTAATATCTTGACTGTTAACTGACTGACTGTTAAGCAACAATATTTTTCCTACATCCAAAGGAGGTCTCCCTGGAACAGTTTATATAGCTCTGGAATGATTGATCGGACTGGTCAGTGGGGGCTAGCTTACAGGGAGATCAACAGCTATTACTAACTTGCAGAGCTCCTCCTGATGATACTGCAGAAGCCTGAAAGTCAGTGAAGCTAATTGCTGCCATGCTGGTGCACACCTAGTGGAAGTGAATGCCTTTGTGTGCTGTATACCTCATGTGCTGGTCTCCTTGCTAGCAAGAGGTACCTCTTTTGAGTGCTCCACAGAAGTCTCCTGGGAATCAGTGTTGCTGTACACAGCAGAGTCATCACAAACTGGAAATATTTCTGTGTATGCATGTGAAAAGTGGAGAAAAGTCTGTCCTGACTGCAGAGCTTCTGCGGTTAGCGTGCTGTGTTGGGTGATTTAGATTTAGACACAGGTCTGACATATTTTTCACATATATCATACCACAAATGAAGGTGAATGGTGTTACAGTTCCCTCTTTCTCCAAGTAGCTCTGTGAAGCCAGCACCCTGTTCCTGCCAACTCCACCACAAACTTCATGTTGTCTGGATGTAGGATAGGGTCAGTTTTTGGAAGGATGGTAGTTGTGTACAACATGGGTTCCTGGTACACTGCTTGGTCCTTTTGTAAAGCATGAATATAATATTCTACAATTCCATCAGTACTTTGTAAGCAATATTGTCACTTTAGTAACATTCCTGAAAACGTCACAGCTTGATTTTTTCATCATTATATCTGCTCTTCATTTCATCACAATTCATAGCAGAATTAACTGTACTGTAGCATCTGCTTTACTCTTACTCAGCTGTTTTAAAGACAGAGATCTCGCACTATTATGCTTGCAGGTTTGGTTTTTTTTCTCAGGTATTCCTTCTGAGGGCCCCATCCAAAGGCCATTGAAGGTCAATGGGGCATACTCAGGTGGTGTAAAAGATACAGCTCCATTTACTTCAGCTAATGTTGACAGCTTGCATCAGATGATCCCTCCTAATCTTTGTCTCAGAGAGAAATGTTTTTTCCATATATGAGTAGTATTATATTTCATACTTTGTATTCATAGAGTACTTCACTAAGTAGGTTAGACTCCTCTGTGCTGCCTACTGGTCTCAGGAATAATGTTGTTTCATTTCATAATGACATAACGGTGCCACCTGCAGTCCAGAGCCTTATACAAGTGGTTTCAGGTAATGTGGTTCACAATAATAAAAACATTGAACACAGTAACGGGAAGGATAATAATAATCAGTCATTTGTAGAAGTCACTGCATTTTAAGAAAAGCTGCTTTATTTCTGTTACTGTAATAAGAGCTTAAATTTTTCCACTATTTTCCACAGAAATGAAGTCAATGAAACCAAAGCCTTTGAACTGGTGACTTGTCAGGGGCATCTGATAAAGCTCAGTAACATTATTCTCTGTAGCTCTTTATGATACCAAGTGTGCTGGAACCTGCTAAAACACTTCATTGCAAATGTCGGTCCCTGTGCACACATCACAAATAAGAAAAGCTTGAACCCTGTAAACTGTGTTTGAACTGGAGAGATATTGTTCTTTTTGTTAGCAGGGTAAAATCAGAATGACTAACTGATTAATGTTGTTCTTTTGTGTCTTTCTCATCTGTCCAGTGGGGTTTTCTCTTCTATTTTTTTTACAGGGAAACCTGTCTCCTAGTGCCAAAGGATGCCCAACTACCAAGTATTCTGCCATGAATTCTTTATTATTATTACTTTTAATATGTGGATTTTTACATGTTTTTCAGTGCTTTTTCTTCCACCTCCTTTTCACAGTTGTTAGCATGCATTTGTGCTTTACATAAATGTATGAAAATATATATCTAAAAAGTGGCAACCAGTACAGAACCAATGTGCAAACGTACAACCTGGTTTGAGAAACTGGGAGAAGGAACATGATGAAATAGAGAAGATACTCAAAAATCCTGTTAGTTTGTTGCAGTTGTTTAATAGGATGAACTTGGTATTTATGACTTGGATTTTTTTTTCAATTACTTTCCTTTCTTGGTAGTCTTCAGAGAATATCTGCTGACCAGTTAGAATAGTCACTTTTTTCTGCCTGAATGTAATTCTCTGTGTAGGGTCTCTTTTTTACTGAGACATGATTGTTGTTTAATAGCTAGCCTATTGATACAGGCACATGTTTTACTGAAGTGTCCTTACTTCCTTTAATCATAGTGAGATAAATCACCCACATTAGGAGGAAATAGGGGTTATAACTACATTGAATTAAATGTTTGATTCTCCTTCTTCCATTGGTAATTATTTTAATGATAGCTTCGTAATTCACCTAGCAGAATAATTAAAGTATGTCCACACCTACATCATCTTCCTGTTCGCAAAGGAAATTGCACATTAATCTGACAAAATGTTGACATTAGGGAATGAATTATCAGCCCAGTTTTAACCAGGCCTCTTTTTATTCACCTCCAGTTATTCGTGGCATAATTTTGGTCATTTATGCAATTTAAGTACCTGATTGCATATTCAGAGATGGTACTTAGATATCTGAGCACTGTTACTTCCTACCATTTATTGGGAGTACAAAGATAGAGCTCAGCTATTGAAAGTCTGGTTTTAGAGTACTAGCTACACTCTTTACTGAAGTTCTCATTTTTCCCAAATGCTGCATTTCTTTGCATTCTCAAAACACCCAAGCCCTCTGCTAAGCCCAGCAGTAACAGGCACTGCTGCTTTTTTCCAAAACTCTTTGCTAGTTTTGTATGCTATAAAATACTCCAGCATGATAATTATACTATTTTTCTCCCGTTCTACTTTGCAGTATTCTTCAGTCTGGGGTGTGTTAGTTTTCAGTTGAGAGCAGGCATACTGAAATGCATGCAGTTTATTTTTACAGAAAGTTCACAGGCAATCAGCCATTTTATTTACTTTAATCTCATTGCTCCTGTACGCCCTGGGAACTGATTTGAAGTGCAGAGAAGGAAACAGAAAATGGGCAGATATGTACAAATGTTTTAATTTTATTCTTCTATGCTGTTAGGCCATGGAATGTATGTATTTTAAGTTGCTGTTCACAGCTCAGTCATCTTCAATAACAAAAAGGGGCTAGACCTAGATTTTCTTCAGTTGATGAGAGGTGATAGTGGAACAATAAGCAGTGACGGTCTTACTTGCTTTCAGTACAGTAATTGCAAAGCCTTCCATGTGAGCATGGCTTCATCTGCTGCTGTTAGGCAGCCGTCTCTGGGGGTGACCTGTGGTAACTCCTCAAGAGCACACAGAAACGCTCTGCGACAGTTCAGGGCAGGAAGCAGCAAATAACACTGTTCCAGTCTGAACTGCAGGGGTTGTTGAGGTGGTAGAAATGTAATTGCTTGTGCTGGAATCAGGCCAGTAAACAGGGTCAGCTCTCTTGTCCTTTGCAGAAGTATTTTGGCACATCTCAGATGCAGCAGCAGCACTTGAAGTTGCAGCAGAAATTTTTTGCAGCAAGCTTCAATCCCATCCTGAATCTGGAGGGTCATCCCCGCACTGAGAAACCTACTGTGTAACCCTGTTACCTAAGGGTTCACTCAAGTAACGTCAGTGCCAGCCACAGTCCAGCTCAGAGTGTCTGTTTTCACTAGCATCTTTTGCCAAAATCTTGGCTCTTTGGTTTGGGGTAGGGTGAAGGCGTATCTCTGCCACCTCATTCATATGCCACTGGTGATAGCCATGTGTCAGTTTCTTCGTCTGGCGTTAATCTTTATTTGCTTTTTTTGAAGGAGGAAAGGTGGTTGGATACAGGATTATTTTCAAAACTGCTAAGTATCTGTTAGAACTGTGATAGTTCAATGGAAACAGAGAAATCCCAAAGATAAACTTGATACTAAACAACATTAACTTTTATTGTCACTGGAAAACATGCCAAGAAACAGAATTTGAATTGGTATTTCCTTCCTAAAAATCTTAATGTTGGGCTTCTCACCTCTGATTCTGGGCACTTTGGGCTCTTAAATTTGCTGCATTGTGAATATGTCAGAATTTTGTTGAGGTGGTTTAGCACCAAGCTTCGAACCTTCATTTAGTCACAACAGATTGCTCACAAGTGAGAAATAGGATAAGCACAGAAACTCTTCAAAAGAAATACATTATTTCACAAAAATCGTCATCTGTTTGTATGTGGTTCAGAAGACAGAGACACACAAAATTAATCAAATAAATTACTGTTTGCACATGCTTTGCTTTGCATATTTGGCAAAAAAAAGTCACAATAGTGATTTAAGGCAACTACTTTTAGAGCGTTCTGTGTGCAGCAGACTATTTGTCTCTTAGAAATATTGTTACAGTCACAGAAAGCTGTCAGATTCCTTCTTTTAGTTCCATTATATGTAGCTGAGTTTCCTTAAGAGTCAATGTTTACACAACATATTTCCTTGCTCAAGAAGCAGGGAAGGATTCATATAAAGCAAGATTAATATATTATTTTAATTGTTGATTTGGACTGTATATATATTCTATAATATATGTGATATTATATACTATATATACTATATTTTATTAATGTATTCTATATTTGTTACATTAATATAGAATATAATATGCTACATTATAATGCATATGTATATTCCACAGTGTCTCATCTTCTCCATAGGGGAAGAATCTGGCCTCACTAGATGCTATAGCAAAGCACTCAATTATCTCATTAGGCTTAGGCTTTCATCTGGTTTCTAGATCATTTCACCCATGTGGAAACCTCAGTGGTTCTATTTTCTGCTAGAGTTTTTCTCCCTTCCTTCCATGTCTCTATCTTTACAAAATGTTCTTTCAGAGGAGACTGCTGTGTTCAACCCATCCATATATGCCCATACCTTCAGGTTTGCCAGTCACATACGGTAACTGTGGTGCTGGGCACCTTGGCTTTCCAGTCTGTTCCTTCCTGATTTTCAAGAGATGTTGGAAAGAAGCCTGGCTGGCAAACACAAGAGTTCCCTGTTCATGTGCCAGTTTTCCCAGTGAGTTCACCCTCAAGTTTCCACCCCACCATACAGCACATTTGCTTATACAAAAGTGTCATATCCGTTCTTATGGAAAGAGATAAACCCAGAAAATATAGAGCAGTTACTGAGAACTCATAATTATGGAGAACATCTGTTAAACACTTGAATGGATACGAGAGGAATACAAATAGGAAAGGAAGCCTGTATAGATTTAGACAGGCAGTTAATGTAATCTGTTAAAGTCTTACTCTCTACATAGTACAAGAACAAAACCCAGAAACTAGGTTACTGTACGTGTACAAAAACCCAAAGATCTGAACAGTTATATAAAAAATATGGGATATGTCAACAATGTTACTGTTTCACAGTTTTAGCTTGCTCATAAGCTTCCAAGAAACAGGAAAATATCTGCTATTTAGCTGATATGTAATCTTTTTTGAAAGATCCAGACACCATGTCATGGTCTTAATTTAACTCTTACTGGAAATCTTTGACGATACATTGCCGCGGGAGCTTGTGACAGTGCAGGGTTTTAGATTCTTCATGGAGATGCTTTCAGCATCCATACAGGAGATGAATTCAGCACTAAATACAACACAGGAGATAAAATGAGACTCTGACCAGAAAACTAAGTTAAAAGCAGTGCTGAAAAAGGCTGGAGGTTTTGTTTTTAAGTACATAATCTGTCCACTAATCAAAAGGAGATCTGTGGAGGGTTCACCTTGAAGCAACAGTGTGTCTGTGTGAAGGCACTAACTGAGACTCAGAACAAAAGGAAAGAAAAACAGAAATGAGACCATTTACATGCAGTGATGACTGCTATAACAGGTGCAAAGTATTCAGTAGAAGTTTCACAAGGATGGATTTAAAAAATCCAACATGTGAATGAGATAAGGAACTGTGACCTTTATTCTCACACCTTTACCCTTAAATTAAGCTTGGGTTTAACTTTTAACCTTGACCTCTTATGTTACTTTAGCCATTTCAATTATAGTGGCCTATGCACTGTGTCTCTGCTTAATCTAGAAATCCAAATATTTCATCTCTTCATTTTCCATTGGAAACATGGTTTAGAAAACTATTTTAATAAACATTTAGTATTGCTTCACATTTCTTAATTAATTTCTTGTCCACTTTATACTAAAAACTTTCCATGTTTGAAACCTCTGCCTGCCTTAGTTTAATAAATTGGTAAGGTCCACCTCCACTGATGTTTATGCTGTGGTATCATACACTGAACAGAGTGACCAGTTCAGGGCCATTAAAGCTAATGCTGTTTGCCAGGTCATTCTTTTGGAATGATATCCAAGAGACGTGGAATTAACTCCCCCACTGATTGACAATAGAAAGAACAGTGTAATCAGTCACTTTGTATAAACACTCATCATTATTACAAGTGGTGTTCAGGGACAGTTTCATGCTGCTCTGGTAGGGAAGAGCATTTTGTACTCTTTCTGCCAAGTATCATCATCTTCCTTTCCTGCTTGAGATATAAGGCAATGGTTGATTTTTATCTGCTGACTTTCAGAGTGCAAGATAAAGCTAACTTGAGCTTTTTTTAGGAACTGAGAGTAGACAGTGGGAACTGGATAGAGTCTTGTTCTGTCTGAGAGCTTTTTGATATGCACCCATGAATTATGATAAACTTTACTGCTGTGCCTGCAGCTTTTCCAACAGGTACATCAGAGAGGCCTGCCGATGAGAAATGCCTTTTATTTGGTACATAGGGAATTGTTTGTTAGATGAGCAGAAGTCTCAGATACATGTAACGAGAAGAGGCACTACTGGGTCAGTACAGTAGTTTATCAACTCTCACAAAAGTTTTGGAAGACAGATTCTTTTGCATAGGGACAGAACAGACTGTGAACCAAAAGGAGGGATACTCATGGAGAAAACTAGCTGAGAGGTATTGATAATCTCACAACAGGAGCCTTAGGCTAGTGTTTGCAGAAGTTTTTGCTGTTGTTATGTTTTACTATTTGTTTTGTATTTATCATATCATATGTGAAAAAAGTTGCACATCATATTACGGACTATTAGGCCAAAGACATAGGCTCAAAAACTGGAATCTCATTGACTGAAATAGAAAGTCAAGTCACCATTTTATATTTGATTTAAAAATGCTCCAGCCTGCTTTCTCATTTGTTGGACAGCTAAGTCTTCATGAAAACAAGCAGAATACTGAAAAATTGTCCCACTTCTGTGTTAAATATTAAGTTGCTAGGGATGTTTTGGATGAGGAAATAAAGAAATGTTGCAATTAACACGGATTTCTTTGCCCTTACTATAAAGAAAGTGTAGTTTCTAGTAAATTTATAGGCATCCATTTCAACTACACAGATCTCTATTTTAGGCCAGTGCACAAATGGAAGTGTGCATTCACATCCGTGCGGAATCCGATTAGTAATTGCAGTTTCTTGCATATATACTGAGGATTTTGTTGCATAAACCTAACTGTGACTGCAAAGTAGAAGCTTATCACCATCAAAACCTACAGAGCCATTGAAAATCCAGTTATAAGTTGTCCCTCAAATGATGTAACTTACTGTAGCGTATTTCTCTGTTTCAGAGGAATATCTCTGGGGTTCATTTGTCAGCACTGAACAGGGTGAAAGATATATGCTTGAGGCTCCTAGGCATCCTTGTAATACAAATAAGGGTAATCACCAAACTGTGGCTTTAAGTAATTGGTTTTCAAATTACCCTGATGTTTCTTAATATGCTGTGAGCTGTCAAGAAGAGGCAACATCCAACTGCAAGGCTTCCCATCACTGCTGAGCCATTGCCGTTGTGCTCAAATCTCCAGTGGTGGTGTAGAGAGACTGGGTTTGGTGATGATGGTTCTGTAAATGGTCCCTGTTTTCATTTGGCAAGAAGTGAAATAGGCTCAGGCTGGTGTCATGTCACAGCTCTCAATAAAATATGACTCACTCACTCTGATCGTGAATCAGAGGACCTGCCACTTTTTGTAGAAAAATAAGACTTATCCTATTTAACATATTTGTCGGCAACATGGACAGTGGGATTGAGTGCACCCTCAGCAAGTTTGCCAATAACAACAAACTGTGTGCTGCGGTCACCACGCTGGAGGGAAGGGATGCCATCCAGAGGGACCTTGACAGGCTTGAGAGGTGGGCCCATGTGAACCTCATGAAGGTCAACAAGGCCAAATGCAAGGTCCTGCACATGGGTCAGGGTGATCCCAAGCACAAATACAGGCTGGGGGATGAAGGTATTGAGAGCAGCCCTGCGGAGAAGGGCTTGGGGATACTGGTGGATGAAAAGCTGGACATGAGCCGACAATGTGCACTGGCAGCCCAGAAAGTCAACTGTATCCTGGGCTGCATCAAAAGAAGCGTGGCCAGCAGGTCAAGGGAGGGGATTATACCCCTCTGCTCTTGTTGAGGCCGCACCTGCAGTACTGCATTCAGCTCTGGGGCCCCCAACATAAGAAAGACACGGACCTGTTGGAGCAAGTCCAGAGAAGGGCCATGAAGATGATCGG
This sequence comes from Buteo buteo, assembly GCF_964188355.1. Classification (NCBI taxonomy): domain Eukaryota; kingdom Metazoa; phylum Chordata; class Aves; order Accipitriformes; family Accipitridae; genus Buteo; species Buteo buteo. Next base: position 54,720,976 of record NC_134172.1, on the reverse strand, counting down.
GGGCTGGAGCACCTCCCCTGTGAGGACAGGCTGAGAGAGTTGTGATTGTTCAGCCTGGAGAAGAGAAGGCTCCAGGGAGACCTTATAGCAGCCATCCAGTACCTAAAGGGGGCCTACAAGAAAGCCAGAGAGGGACTTTTTACAAGGGCATGTATTGATAGGACAAGGGACAATGGCTTTAAACGGAAATGGTAGATTTAGATTAGATGTAAGGAAGAAGTTCTTTACAGTGAGGGTGGTGAAATGCTGGAACAGGTTGCCCAGAGAAGTTGTAGATGTCCTATCCCTGGAAGTGTTCAAAGCCAGGTTGGATAGGGCTTTGAGCAACCTGGTCTAGTGGAAGGTGTCCCTGCCCATGGCAGGGGGGTTGGAACTAGATGATCTTTAAGGTCCATTCCAACCCAAACCATTCTATGATTCATTCTGTGACTCCCTTCACTTTTCTCTCCCAAGCAGATAATTTTAAAAGCAAACTTCCCATGTGTTTAGATCCACAGGAAGATAAATTTTCTTTGTTTTTTGACTGTGTCTTGGGTGCTATACTCACTGCAGCATGTTGAAGGAAATGCTGAATCACTTACCATTAACCAAGAGGAATCCGTCAATGAGTCTGTCTCAAGTCCCCTTCAATAGGCAAAGGATCTGAATCCAATAACAACCCTGTAAACTTTTAACATCAATTACCACCATCTGTGTACAGGAGGCACGAAGTTATTGATGAAATCCTGCCACATGTTGAAGTTAATAGGAAAAGTCACGTTGGCTAGAATGGAGACAGGGTTTCATCTAATGCTTATGGAGCAAACTCAGCTGTGCTGGTGGACTGATGAGTATCAGTCCATTCAAATTCAGCAGAACAGATGTAGTTTTCAAAAAGAATGAGGCTCTGTAGTCAAGAAGAAAACTTTGAAAGTTACTTCTAGATTGGCTTCACAGAGGCTGCACATAGTCTAATAGTGTAGGGTATGAGCTCTTTTTTCCCCATTAGTCCAGGGGTTTTGAGTAGTTTAGTTTGAAGAATTGAGTGAATCTTTCTGAGAGGAAGAAGTTCAAATATTTTATGAACAGTCCTCTGAAGAAGGTTTAACTTCAGCCAGTGAGAGACTTGCAACAACATTGGTTCGACTGGTTCACTCTATTCTCACTGGAGCCCAACTTCAGAGGAAATCTGAAATGAGCCAGAAAAAGTCTACTTTAACTTTTTGGAGAAGTGCAACTAGTGAAAAGAGAAAACTGAGATGATCAGCTTGGATGAAAAAAAAAAAAAAACAGAGCAAAGAATTTCATATGCAGCAGGAAAGACCAAATTTCTGGACAGATATTCTCCAGCACATAACCCAGGGTTGTGATGTGTATAATGTAGAATTTGGCCTTGGAACATCATGACTACAGAAACAGGATAGCTTGAAGTGTTTTAGCTTTTGTACTGAAGGTTTTGCATAGCTTTTCTCATACCCAAGTGGGGTGAACGGGTAGGTAGTGCATAAAGGCCTTCCTATAAAAAGACCTTCTTTGAAGTATTCCAAGTGGGGTACATATACTTCAGGGACGTACAGTAGGAGGTTTACTTCATTATCAAGTAATAATAACCCTGATGAGAGACAGACTGTTCCAGAAAAATCACTTTGATGATCAAGTAAATTTTTTTCTGAGATTTTTTTTCACCTTCTCTGGCTTTTCCGAGTCTTTTTTTTTTTTATTTTCTCACTGATCCTAGAGAATTAACCAAAGAAGAGTTTCTGTTTGTAGCCTTTTGCCACATCATACCACCTGCAGCTCAGAGTAATTCTAGAAGTAGAGAAGGTCACTGACATTTGCCTCAAGACTTGGTTTCTTTGAGAGATATTAAGTGTCATATAAATGCTAGCTAAAAATTATTGTGGTGTTATTTTAGTTTAGAGTTGAATGGTGAGAACTGTATACCTGACTGGTTTGTAAGTTATTACATTCATGTCCAAAAATGAGCATTCTCCTTCTTGCCTAGCCACAAGATTCTTTGTTTCACAGAAATGCAAGGAAAAGCCATCCAAGATGGTTTCTGTTCAGAATTTAAACCACTCTCGTTCAGTACTGTTCCCCTAACACCTAGCTAGGGACTACAGGCAATTAATGGGCAAAGATCATTCTCTTCCTTGAAAGGTAACCTTCCACTCCTTGAGTGTCAGGAGATAGATACTGAAGTAACAACACACAGAGAAATCTCCTTTTTGATGCAATATGTGAACTAGAATCTCACCTGCATCACAGCCAGATCACAGCAGGGAGCCTCCTGTCCACGGGACTACTCTGGCTGCTGGAGGCTGCTGCCTTTCTGGCTGTTCTGCTCTTCTGCCAGCACAGAGCAGCTGGACAGTGGACCAAGGGTTTGGTCTTCTCTGCCACCGAAGCCAGTATCTTTTGGTCGCAAGTTCGTGAAGTATTTTAAGTGAAGTAAGCTCTTGTGTTGTCAGGAGGGCTGTCCAACGCTACACCTCTCCAACTAGGTGGCAAGGTAGTACCAGCACAGGCCATACTAACATTTCATAACTGGAGTTTGAGCATATGCAGAGCTGGAGAAACTCAGGCTGGCAAGACTGGGAATTTTCTAGTTTTTGCTGGCTTTGTGCATGCTATAACCTGCAGTGTCTGGCCAGCTGAGGGAAACTTAAATGGATTATTTTCAAGAAGTACATTTCCATGGTGTGGCTGTCAGCTGCCTCCAGATAGGATTTAGCATGAGGCTCACTGCTAGTCTTTTAAAAACTAGCCTTCAGAGCATGTTTTGGGCTGGTTCATAAATTGCAAGTTTAAGTTACAAGTCTCTCCTTTACACCTGCCTAAAGGGGCTGTATATAATAGTTCTCTGTTCGTGACAGCCTAATGGGGACAAATCACTTGAAGCATTTCCCTGAAAGTATATAGGGAAAATAATCTCAGCACCTACAGACACGCACACACAAATGCAAACTTACAGTAGTCAGTCTTTTACTTAGTTCTCCTTGTGGTTAAAGCTAGATAGGATGGTGAGCATGGGAAGAATTATTTTATGACAATTGTACAAGAATTTTGCTCAGTGAAAACATAGTCTGGCTCTCATATTGAGATATGGAACACCACTTTCTGGTCTCAAGTCAGGTCATGGAAGTTAAACTTTAAAAAAATAATGATTGAGTGTGGATCATGTGCTCTGGATCTGAGGTAGGAATTCTTTTTTTGCTGTTGAATTATCAAACAAGAAAACTGCCTCGCTCTGTGGGAGACACTGGACAGAGGAATTGATTTACTTCTTATCTAGGCATCATCACATCACAGAACATCAGTATTGGCTGGAGCTGGAAGATGGTCCAGATTATATTTCTGTAAAATATAATTAAAATCAGAAATTGTGCAAGTGAGGTTTTTTTGCTCATGCAGAGGTAGCAAGATTAATCTAGCTGACATCTTCTGGGAATCATTAGGAAATTCAGCCAGAGAAGCCTGTGCTGTTGTAGCTCCAGTATCAATGCAATTTTTCTTGCATGCTGCTCAGAAGTTCCCTTTGTAGTGAGAGTATTGTCAAAATCTACGCTTGGTGAAAAAGCTGAACAGAAATAAAACCAGGGAAAATTTCCATCTCTATTCACCTGAGATATCTTTTTCTTTTTAAAATGGACCTTTCTCCCCCCCTTCTCCAGTGAAAATTTCAATTTCAGCCTGAAAGGAAATCTTTCATTTTGTAGCATTTACAAGAAAAGCTGAAGGAATGAAGATGTGCGTACCCAGAAGTGATCCTCTGATGTCCTCTTAACTGAGTCTACTGGTTAGCTCTATAAGGCATAGGCACCTTTCCTTGAGAGGCCCTGACACAGTGTTCCTTCTCCCTGCAGTCAGCAGGTATTTTGAGGAGGGAGGAAGGACCATGCAGGAGTAGGCATTCATCATTCCAGTCAGCACTATTCCATTACTATGCAGCATTAGACAGAAGTTTTTATTCCCTGCATTTGAGTTTCTAACCAAAGGTCAGAGACTGAATTCTTTCACCACTTATCTGAACACTGATTTACCAGTGTTTAAAATTAAGCATATGGAAAGCCTCCTTGAATTAATGAGACTTTTAATAGACTGTAGGTATACTGATAATCATCTGCTTAAGCAACCTGTAAGAGTACAGACCCAAAGAACACATTAAGGTTTGCCTAAAGATAAAGGACGATTTATGGGGGATTTGATTTGAAAAGCACATAGGGCCTTCTTTAAAAAAACAACAGCTTTGAAGTATTTCTTAGGGAAAATAATCCTTTGGTTATCATCTCTGGTCTTTACCTGATTCTAGATTATTTGCAAAAGTCCTTCCCTGCTTATTTTATCTGTCTGAGTAGGTTTTTATAAAAACTTCTGGACCCCAGTATTTATAAGATTCAGAAATACTTTTCACATACAGCTGAAATGCAGAATCATCACTGTGTACAACATGTTTTTCGGACAGTAACAATTAATTTCTATGGGCAGATGTGAAACTGAAAAAAGAAGAAGTCATAATGGATGTACATGCAGGAACCCCCTTTCTCCCTTAGCTCTAATTGTGCAAATGACACTGAGATAATACTGTAATTGTTTGTCTTTTCCATGAAGCCAACATGAAGATCAAAGTACCATCTGGCTTTCTGAAAGCTAAGGTTAGAAAGCCTCTAGCTTGAAAGAAAAAGCAGTTGGGTCCCTGTTGGGTGGACATTTTAAATGTAATTTAACTTTGCTCATCTCCAGTTAAGATTCTAACCACAAATCAGCACACAGAGCTTTTCCCACTTCATAAGAGTCAGCATCTTTTCAAAGTACCTTTTCCTGGAGGTCTCTGATAACTTTGGATCTGTTCTTGTGTTTATGCTCCAATAGAGCTTAAAGACAGAACCTGAAAAGTAAATCTGCTTGGAAAATTTCACAATAAGGGTTGGCTTTTTTCTTTGTGAATTAGCCATTTTTTTCAAAAACATTTTTTGAAAAGTTCCCAATGTTACTAAAACTATACTTTTTGCACATTTATATCAATTTTGCTATGATATTTTGACAAATCTTTTTACTTAGTGTTACTTTTAGGATCTTAATTCATTTTCACGATCATTACAGGGAAAAAAAATTGTTTTAAGTAACACTTAATCTCCAAAATCCATTTTTTCATGAAATATTTAGAAAGTAATTTCAATAAAAAATGACTAATTTATATTAACACACAATATCACAGAAAAAGAAAATTAATCTGTTTCAAGCTCTATGAAACAAAAATGGTTTCAGGGTTTTTTTGTAAATTAAATTCTTTTTCTTGGATTTTTTTTGTTACCAGCTCATCGAAAAATTGCAGTTGATAATAATCATAAAGTGATTATTGGTGAAGATTTCATCATAAAGAATTCTCCAGGGCTGTTAGTGATGAAAATACTGTGTCGAGTTTTGTTCCAGGCAACATTTCTACTATCAGAACCAGAAACCCACTCTTGCTTGATTATTGTTGTGTAAAATTTAGCTTATAAACAAGCATACAGAGGAACTCCCCTGCCTTTCCCTCTTAACCTCCACCCACCCCTGCAATGTCAAAGCTGCTAAAAAGGATCTCCAAGTCTTAGAGAAAATATTTTCACTTTTTGACCTGGAGCTTCCTTTTGTCTGGGATCCCTGCATAAAGTAAGTAAGCAAAAGCACAGGTGGTAGGATGGAAAAGTAACAGAGGGCTCAGGAACCAGGTCTTTGCCTGACCAGTGAACTGTTTCAACTGATTAACTTCTGTAGCAATAAGAGACATATTTGTACTCTTTCCCTATGGGCAGTCCTTTGTACCTCTACCACACATCTTCTATATGGATCAGAGAAATTCCCCTTGCATCAAGCCAGACCTCTTCCTGGGGCTAAGTGGAACAGCATTGAAAGTTCAAAAGAAAGCTAGAGTCATTGTGAAAAAAGAAAAGAACCTAAATGATAACATGGGTGGTGGTATACTGCCAGGAGGAGTCCTGGGTATGAGTTTAGTGAAATCACCACCTTTGTGTTGCTTCTACAAAGGCAAATAAGGTGCCTGGGCACTTAGCAGCATAATAAATTCAGGTAACTGGCTTAGATGTAGAGATCAAATATCTTCCTACCTATGCTTCAGGTCAATGGACCTCACATGGACAAACCTTTGTGTGGAAGAGTCTATTTATTAACTTTCAGCTGTGGTGGGAGGATGTGAGATAATGAACACCCATTAAGGCTGACTTTGTGAGAGACCCTGCCTGTAGTGAGTTACGTTGTTTCAGATAGTCTTTCTCCTGAAATACTTTTTGTCTGTTTGTTCTCACTCAAAGGATTCGGTCATTTTGCCAATATCTCAAGCTTTCTATAGATTCTTTCCCCTAACCTCAAAGTGAATTTACAAACCCATGGTTTAGTGGGCCAGTGAAAAGGGATTGGCCACAGTGCTCACCTACCAGCTTTGACTGGATTATTCAGACTGGTTAGAAAGCATAGCCAGTGGACATGGAAGTCTGTTTCAATAAAATGCTGTTCTGGAAATATTTAACATTCCAGATCCAGTCAAGATCCAGTGATTTCAGTTCCCTTCTGGGTGAACTCAAAGTGCCCCTTTGGACCAAGCAAACTTCAAATGCCTTGAGGTTTCTCTGAAGACCAAACCTCTCTCTTCTTCTGGTGTCGTGTCACCACCAGTGCTGGGTTAAAAGCACTGAGCCTCACTGAGACAAAGTGGCCTGATAAAACGCACTGTTGTTAAGCCTTGTACCCGAGTATTGCTGCCCCACCACGCCCAGTTATGTTTCATTCCTGCCTTTCTCCGCAGGGACCTCCTCTACTACTTCCACCAGTCCAGTCCTCACCCCACACCCATGCACAGACCTGGAAGACTCGCCCTCAGGAGGGAGTCGACATTACCTTCAAAGCCATCTGATAGCCAAATGTCAGTGCACTCATGCGACAGTGCAGATGGCTTTGAGGCATTTCTGCTTTAGGAAAAAAAAAGGAAAAAAGGTATTTTGTAACAGGACATGTTTGGTAAAGGCCTCCTGATTCTGTCAACATATGCAAGCTTTATCTAGGGAGACCATGAGGCTGAATTGGGGATTTTGTTCTTTAAAGTTGTGAGCCCCTTTGTTGTCTTTGGGCCAGTTTTAAAATTAACATTTAGCAAAGCATGTAGTTATTACAATGTGCTTCAGTCTTGGCTAGCTGAATTGTATTTAGCAATGTCTGTAAAATAAAATTCTCACAGCTCAAACTCATGGAGATATTCATGTTTATGCATGAATTTAGGAATCACTACCAGCAAGGTTTGGTTTGAATAGTCACTGTTGAGCAACACTGGAAAACAGCCAAGATATGGGCACCAAACACCGATGTGTATAAATTCAAAGCCATTTCAGAAAATGATCTCTGTAACTATTGTCTCACATTCACTGAGTGTAAAAATGAGAATGGTAATGTTTGCCCACAACAACTAGGGTTTGAAACATTAATTTATATTTGTAAAGCACTTCAGTGAGGTAAGTGACTCTTAATTCAGGACACCATTTGACCATGAACATGCAAATACACATAATCCTGTATTTTTACACCTAGCAAAAAGATGGAATCAAGGAATCCTTTCTTTCTAAAATACATTAACTCGCTTTCATCAGCCAACTCCATAACACACAACTGTCAGTAGCAAGCTGTGTTGAGATTCTACTTGTCATTTCATTTTGATCTAGACAAGAATATGTTTTTAGTATGTCTTGTGATTCCCTTCTAGATGAAACACTCTACCCAATGCATATCATAATTTCTCTTGTAGTACTTTTCAGTGTAACCCGTTTTCTGTCTGAAGAAAAATGTGCTCTTTTGTTCTTTTCCCTTTTGTCTCCCCAGTGCATAGTTTGGGACTGGGATTCCAACGGAAAGCATGACTTCATTGGAGAATTTAGCTCGACTTTCAAGGAAATGCGAGGAGCTATGGAAGGAAGACAGGTAAGTGGAAACCATCCAAGCAATCTCAATATGTAAGTTTTGTACAGCAGTGTTCCTCAGACAATCCTGTAATAAAGCAAGTAACACTGCCTCATCATCTCTCCGAAGTTAGTTGCTGTGTTCATCTCTCCCATAGGTTTTACTGTTATCTGGACATGATAATCTGAAAATGCAAAAAGCAGCCTTCCCTGTACATCCATGCCTGCAATACTTAGGGTCTTTTCTAGTTCACGTTCTACAGGCATTTCTTTCTGCTAAGTTTTATTTCCTTTGAGCCTGAGCACATGGTTTCTATGAGGTGCTGTGCTGTTACGGGAAAGCAGATGCACAGTCTGGGTGCTCAGAGCATTTCCCTACCAGCCTCAAGGCCTTTACTGGGTGAGGGTCATTCTCCGTCTTTCTCCATTTCTCATGTGCTGCATTCATTGCTGCCAGCTCTAACCTGAACCCATCACGGAGAAACTAATCAGTTTCCTAAATATCTCATGAATTACAGTCCTAAGGGAAAATGAAATTGTTAGCTTATTAATAATTTCACTTCTTTATGTCAGCCTGATCTTTTCAAATTGATGGTAATTATTGAATATGATAAATGATTTGGCATATTTAATTCCAGAAATTGTCATCTTCTATTATTACTTACTCCTGAAGGTGTTAGTTTTGATAAATTCTCTGAGGGGGAGGTAAAAAGGTTGACTTTCTAATCAGCTGGTAATTTGTATTCACTGCTTCATGATGATCTCAAAACCAAACACAAACGCCTAATAAGCTTTATTTGGGCTTTATATTAAGGTTTTGTTTGTAATGTGTTAATAGAAAGCTAACAAAGAATCAAAAGGTATTTAATAAATGGTAAGCAGTCAGGCTATTCCATAGGTCAAGAAGTTTTTATGATTCTTCTAGATATTTTCTGTTGATGTTCTTAGAACAACCTAGAGTTTAGCAAATGTTGCTCATGTGTGTAAAATACTGTTGATACATATCAGTCATATATTAACCTGTCACAAATAACTTCTGAACAGAACCTGAGTGTAAATGAAACCCTGTTTTGTTCTCCCAAATTAAGTCAGAGGATCAAAACTTAAACCAAACAGAATTTGAGTGGAAATAAAACCTACCTAAAGAGGTAAACAGATTCCAGAGTGAATAACATTAACAAGGCCAGTGATGTGACAACTCCAATTTTGTATACAAATACCTCTGGCTGGGAAAGGGACTGTGTGAGAGTGGTAAAGGGTGTGTATTTCCAATGTAAATGTCTTCAAAAGAGCATCACAGTCCTTCCCAAACTGACAGCTTGTTGGCCAAGACAAGAGACTTGCAGTCTAGAGTGCCAGGAGTGGCTGTGAAGGATAAACTGTATATTCTTTATTATGATGGAGAAACAGTCTGCTCTTTTCACCCTCAGCTAGCAAAAAGGATGGTTACTCTTTCAGAGGCATAAGAAGTTAGTACAGCAATTTGTCAATTCTTGTTCTAGGTTGAACTACAGTATCAGAGTGCCATCCAGGAATGTTTTAATGTAGCACAATGCTTCAAGTGCCTGAACCTTTCTCTTGCTAAGGGACTGCGATTTGCCATTCGGCAGGCTGCCTTTCACCTGTAACATTGCAATCTGCTTTCACTGCAGAAGTGCAGCTTTTCTCCTCCACACGCCTAAGGCATCGTGCCATTATTTCTTCCTTGTTGCTCTCATTCTGTTGTTAGTGTGCAGTTATTCTGTGGGCTCACACCTGCAAAACCTGATTCTGTTGTTATAGCCAGCTCTCATGAGACACAATTGCCACCAATGTGAGAATTGGTCCTTCTCCCCCTCTCTTTTCTAATCCTTGTTTTGTAGTCTATTCTGGAGAAAAACAAGATTTAGTGGATAAGATAGTAGGTAATAGACATTTAAGTGGCTAATAAATATTTCCCAAAGAATATACATGTACATGCTAGATGGCTCTTGCACCTGATGAAAGCAGGCTTCAGTGAGTACTAATAGCACAATAGGCAAGAACAGGCAGTAGCAAGTTTGAGCAGATCCTGGTGAAAACAATATAGTTATTATGGAAAAAGTATTGTGATCATATCTTGTACAGGAGAGGTCGCTTGTGTGGGAGACCATGTCACTTGTCAGTTGGCTGGAGACAGAGACTAATTTCCTTTTCCCTTTCTCTCTTTCTCTCTCCTTCTGTGCCTCCCTCCCTCATCCTCTCTCCTTTTTCTGTATTCTCCAAAAATAACTGTTGCTGCCAAAGGCAGTATATGCCATTAGCTGTGGACCCCATAAATACATCTTAGTGCATAGTTTATCTCAACATCCTTTGTGCAACATTAAGTAATGAGTTTAGCATTTGTCAGTTTTTTCTTTAGTTTTATTCTTCCCAAAGAAAGAGCATGTGCAATGGAGTGTTTAGTAAACCTTGAGGGAATGGCAGAGGAGGAGGAAGGTGTTTTGCCTTTGAATGGATGTGTTGCTAGGTATTTCTAATAAGGAAGGCTACATCAGAGAAATGTAATTATATGTGGGTGAGGAGAGGAGTAGGTTAGACATAGTTCTTTGTTCCTAGAAGAGACTTTTTCATAGCCTCAGGCCAGAAAATGTTGTTTTCCATGTAGTACTCCTTTCAGTCAGAGGAATAAAACTGCCAGCTACATCCTTCAGCCCATGGTGTTAAGCATTTTTTCACATAGCATCACAACAGTGAGTGTTGAAGATGAGGACCAAAACCTGGAATTTCATCTCAGATGCTGTGGAAGTCAGTGTAAAGAGCAGAACTCAGGTCTGACATCCCTGTTTGAGTTGCTAAGGAGACACAGTGAAACTTCTTATTCTGGTTGTATTTTCTTTTGTGCAGTAGACTTTATGGCCAGCTACAGTACATTGCTATAGTTCTGTCAAAAGATAATCAAAAGATAATCAAAACATCCTAGTGGTTGTCAACCAGGGTTTTTCACTCTCTCAGGCAACTGGGGAGAATTGGAGGGAACATTCATCTTTGATGGGGAATCCAGAAACTCTCCTTACGCACCAGCTGCAAATCTGTGCAGTGTTAAAGGAGGCTACACCAATGGCATGGCTCTCCCTCTCTGCCCATCAGCAATGTCTGTATTAGTTGGTATCAGTTCCACAAGTTGCCATAAATGCATTAAGTGGTAAGAGTGGGAGTAATGTAGTTTGTGCTGGGGAACAGGAAGAACTGTGTGTCATCTGTGAACTGCTAGTAATTCTCACCATTTCATCAGCTCACCTCATCTCTGGAGGCATTGACAAGAATCTTGAAGTTGCCTTTTAACTGTACATAGTTCATCCTCCAGAAAGCACAGAGTATTCTGACCCATTCTTCAATCTCCCCCTCTTGGCTATGAGATGAAAGTATCTTGTAGCCAATCTATCAACAGTTACAGAACGACTTGAGATGCTCAGAATGGATATGTGTCATCTACTTACTTACAGGAGGTGATGGTGCTTCTAAGACTCAGTTCCACCCCTGGGCTGGGTAGTGATTATTACAAGTTTTGAGTGTCAGCCTCTGATCCGATCAGCTTACAGTTGATTTGCTGGCTTGCTTCCACTGTGATATTTCTTGGGAATTTGTGTTTGAGACCAGGCATCATTTAGATACATGTTGTGAATCTAGCACTGGCAGCTTGCTAGTGGTTGAACCAGTAGTGTGTGAAGGAAGGAGAGAGGATTCCTTATCTGAATGATTGATCACCTGTTTTGAGCAGGAATGGTGTGAGTAGTTTATGAATTTCTTTTCTAAATGTGGCAGGTCTTGGGTGAGATTCACAAGTCTTGAATTACGACTCCTTCAGAGTGACAGTTACTTCTCCATGACTAAAAGGACTGAATTCTGGGAAAGCTTCTTAGTCTTTGGTTGGTGGTACAGATGAAAGTAACTCATGCTGTTTAAGACTTCCTGATCATGAACAACCTCAGGATAATAGCTTGGTGTGTGTTTCTGTTCCATAATAAATACCTTGTTGTCACACACACTCACATTCTGACGCCTAGGCTGTTTTCATACTGACCACCAATAAAAGCTGGCCCAAAGACATCCCGTTGTTCAAACGCACATCTGAAGCAAGCATTTCTAAACCTTCTATTTAACATTTTCCACCATTCCAAAATGCATCATTTACTCCTTCACCATAGTCTTGACACAAGAAAATACAGTAAGAACAAGTCCGTCCCTATTTGTGACAGGTTTGGTTTTTTTAGTGAAATACTAGTAAATACTTTGAGTTTATTGTATGCTTAGGATTTGTTCCAAATATATGTATAATATATATTTTAATATGTGTGTACAGTGGCAGTTTTATAAGGTGTTCTAATATTAATCTTATCAAACATTTTAAAACAAGACTAGAAAATCTTGATAAAAAATTAAAGACTATTAAAGCTTTCCATAGTTGAAAGGAGAAATCATCTACTAATGAGAAAAAAGTAACTTTTTTTTTTTTTTAAATGAAGGCAATAAAGCCAGAGGGATTTGGGGGGGGGGGGGGGGGAAGTCATAGAAACATAAACCACCTGGATCCCCATGCAACACGGGAGTTATGTAAGGGAAAAATCTGTTCCTTTATTACATAAAAATGGACACGTGTATTGCACAAACACACAGAAGGAAAGGGAAGGAAGAAACCCTCCTGTACTTACCATCTCCACTGACATTCCCACAAGCTCAGGGTGTTATTAGGTGGGCAAGGAGGGCTGCTGTGATGCACAAGATTGGATGGGATCCTGAGGAGATCCATGTTGGGTTCCCCCATTTGCCCAGATATTTGGCTATGGCCCTCACTCAGGGCCTTTGCATTGGGTAGCTCTTCAGATAACTGTGCAGGGATGAGACTTTCAAGCCTTTGGTAATGGCCCAAGGAGTTTATGGACACAAACAGACAATTCCATGTCCAGTTTTATCAGGAGATGATCAAGTTCATCCAGGACTGCCTGCAATAGCAGCAGCTGCTGCGGGCCCCAGAGAGGGCAACAGAGGCTTCAGAGGAGGGTGAAGCCATGTCAGGCACCTGCCACATCCCTGTGATTAGGCAGCCAGCAGTGCAACCTCAGGAGCACAGGTGAGGCTGGGGAACTTGACTGAGGAAACGAGAAATGCTTTGGTTTTCACTTCAGTCCATGGGTGCAAGTTTCCAGAGGAAACCTCTGATAGTGATTAAAAGCAGTTCTTCTCCCATGGTGGATGTCTTTCTGCGCAGAAGGAGGAAAAAACCCACCCTGTCCTCTTGCCTAAAGGGATGGCAGGAATAAACTAGCCTTTCAGGCAGGAGGAGTTGCAGTTTGCTTGAAAGTGACTTCCTTTTCTTGAGGCATCAGAAAAAGATAATGCAGGATATAGAGCTGCCTGCTATCGATTGGGTTTTTTCACCCTGTCCGTTAGACCACAATGCCTCCTTTGTCATTTACAAACTATGCAATTTGTTGCAGCAGCCGTACGTGAAGGAACAGGAGAGAAACAAAAGAATTGCAGCAGGGGCAAGAGAACATGCTAATGATCACCCAAGTTTTGCCATAGCTGTCTAACCTTTTCTTTCCTCACAGGAATACCCAATGTCCTGGTGTGCAAGCACAGTGTCCCAGAGAAAGCAACTGCTCTGTATCATGATTCTCTTGCCTCAGGGTACATGAAACTCCCCTGAGATCTTCATTTCTGTCTCTGAATAGCTTGGGCTATTGGTAGCCACATACTGCCCAAATTTTGGTTCTACAATCGTTGCCTGCATTTAGTCGCCTCCACTTCCCTTTGCTGGTGTGTGGCACAGGTGGTTGCATCATTTGCTCTTTTCTTCTGGAGGTTTGGTAAGAGAAGGGGTAAGGATGTTTGGGAAGGCAGCATCCTTCACTGCAGGGAGTAATATCTCTCATTGAGGGATCTGTGTCTCCTCATTACAGCAATGAGAGGATTAGGACCTTCTAAGTGTCAGAATTAGTTTGCTGACTTTCATTGAAGAATAGCTGGATGGAGTTTGTCTTAAATTCAGAAATTCTCCACATGGTGGTTTCAATTTTGGGGTATAAACAAAACACCAAAGCAGTGTAGTCTGGGGGTTCATTACCAACCTTTGCAACAGTACTTATATTAAATTAACAGGAGATAGTTAAAACCAGGTTGCTTTCTCTTTCGGATTCACTGTGTTGTTTGACAGGGAAAGAGCTTGCATAGCCCAGAGCTGCCAGGCATTTGGAGGAAATGCTAAGTGACTTTCAGAATGATGAATCCAAACTTCACAATGTTTACCATTAGTGTCAGATTGCAGACTCTTGCATTAGTTTCCTCTCAACTAAAAAGTTAATTTAAGAGACAAAAATGAATTGATAAAAAACAATGTCAAATCAATACAGGGAATGGGGGAACAGACTGAAAATTGAGCTTGGCCTCACAGTGCAAGCAAAATATTTGAAATTTGTTTCTTGTTATTACGTACCTGCTTAGAGCTGTATTCTGAACTCTGTTCCCTTTACAAGAGCTGGAGATATGACAAGGCATGTATAGGAATTTCCTTCAAATGATGCTTGTCACATTTTCAGCTTGAACTGTGGGAATTGCCAAGGTCAGAACTGGATCTTGGTGGGTAAGTGAAGATAGAGAGTTTTATGTAAAATGGTAAAACTGTTTTTTTAAGCCTGTGAACTGGGAATGGCTTCTTTTCTCCTCTCCTCTCCTCTCCTCTCCTCTCCTCTCCTCTCCTCTCCTCTCCTCTCCTCTGTACTGTCACATCAACAGATTTAACAGGTGCAAAATTGTTTGTTCTTTCTGCTTTCCTACTTCCTAGGAATTTGCTAGTATGTTTTTTCCTTTGCTTTGTTATCCACATCAGCCAATGACATGTTAGTGACTTGGACATGGAGTATTTTAATGAGCTTTAGATAGTTGCTGAGAATCATTATCCATACATCTCAAAATGCATTGCAAAGGTAGGTGAACATTCCTAGTTGCAATTTACAGCTAGCACAGAGAAGCTGAGAGGCTGGCCACAGGCACAGATTTTTCTCCCCTGAAGCAGTGTTTTATGCTGCTTTGGTGCTTATATAGTGTAAACTTCTTCCAGAAACCAATCACATGAACATAATGTTTATCAGGCTTAAATAATCCTTTTCCCAAGGAGAGGAATTATGTGCATAGTGTAAGGGTTCATATAGGTCAGGCCTTGTTTAAGCATGCACATTGAAAAGTGTTAGTGTTGGAGGATTATAAAATTAAGGAAGTGCACCTTGGGCATTCAGTGGAAAGCAATGAGGTGTCTCCAGTGTAGTTCAGTGTTGAGAGGAGGAACACAAATCCTGCCTCCTTTTTTTTCTGTCTATTTGATATATTATAGTTGCTTTATACTATACAGACAGCACAATTTCTCTGTAGGAATGCTTGCAGTAAGTTTGGAGACAACTATATGCTAAACCATTTTGCCAGACAGCAATGTATAAGGATGCGAGTGGGCAGTGGTTTTGCCTTGCTGTCAGATTGCTCTCCCAAATATGAGTTTATTGCACTCTGTGTCACAGAGCGCCCTCTTTACTTGGAGAGAAGGGCTTTTATTTCTTAAGCCTGACTGCTTCTCTTGAGTAGAGAAAAAATGTTTATGGAGGATTTCCCCTGAACATGTGGGCCTGTGTCTGCCTGTCTTCTCAGTTGGAAAATTCATTTCATGAGACAAATAATTGAGCTGTAGGCTAACTGGGAGAGCAAACAGATGTGCTTCCTGCAGTTGGAACATTTTTTTGTCTTTTCCCATTCTTCAGTCTGTCATCTGTCTCCAGTAACACAGTGATGAAAGTACTCCTCCTCCCCTGTGCAGAAAAGGTCTCGTATTGCTCCAAAGCCATATGGTTTGCCTTCCCTTTTTTGACATTTGACAAAAGCTCTAAGTCTGAAATACTTCAGAGACATCCAAATAATTGCTGCTAGGCAATGGTTTGAAGCTCAATGAAATCGCTGGGGCTGTTCATAAAGTAAAAATAGTTTTACATGCTCAAACACTTTGCTCAGATCCTATATGAACGTCTTCACTATAGACAAAGTATTGTAACACTTATGAAGGTCTTCACTATAGGCAAAATATTGTAACATTTAAGACAGATATGTTTCATTTCACAATGTCATAATGGGAATTTTTAGATAATAGTTCATCCTAGTTCCCTTTGGAGATACATTCTTTATGTTACCAAACATCACATGTTTTGTCCCAGCACTTGAAAGCACCTCCCTGAAAGAAAACAGTAATGTTCTTAACCGTATTTAATAACACACTACAGATACAAATCTGGATTTACAAATGCCAATAGATACTTGCACGTACAGATATACATTTTACTCCTGCAGTAAGAGGCATGAATAATATTGTAGACTTTAGAGGTCAGGGTCTGAAAGCTTGGTCTTATCAATCTGCCTGAAACCGGAGGAGGGCAGAACATTTGAAGTGGAAGTCAGTAAGACTCTGGAAGATGTTATGATGGGAACAAAACAATGTATCTCAGTAACAAGGTAGGACTATTTTACTATAAAATTGACTATTTGTAAATAAAACTATTCAGAACATTTTTAAAAAGGGGTTTAATGTATTCTTAGGGATAATTTTCAAATATATCAGTAATTAGATAACTGCATCTTTGTGCACATTTTAGTGATTTTCTTAACTTTTTATTTTATTATCAGACTTAAAGGAGAAACTACTGCTCTCTTTCAAGAGAGTGAGATGATTTCTGATCAGAATTTCTCCAATCATGAGTTTAATACAAAACACCAGTGTTACTGCATAGGCAGTTTTGTAGTCAATACAACGCATCAGGTTGCTCCCTCCAGTATTTTCATTTGTATTAAATTCCTTCTTTTTTTATCCTCTTAAATGATCTCAATCTTGCTTATGTAACACCTGAACCTATAAGACTGGAAGACAACGCACGAATCTGGATCTCTCTCTCACTGCTGTGTCCACATGTATGTGTTTGAATACAGATGTTTGCCCTGAGCCTTTTTCTATTAAGATCATTCTCTGCATAGTTAATGGTTTTCATTTTTTCTTCTGTGTGCACCATTATTTGATAGGATTTAGTCAACTGTGGAAATCAGTGCCATTTTTGTTAATTATTCAATTTGTACATAGGTTTTCCTTCAAGCAGTGACTGCAATTTTTCACAGGTACAATGGGAGTGCATTAACCCCAAGTACAAGGCAAAGAAGAAGAATTACAAGAACTCGGGCATTGTCATCCTTAACCAGTGCAAGGTAAATACATGTTTTACTCTTTGGCTGTTTCTTTACTAAGCTCTCAGCAATATATTTTAATGGTGTTTGGAAACACAGACAACAAAGTGGAACTGCCTGTAGGATAGCAGTGGAAACTGCTCCACTACAAAAAGTAAAGACAAGGACTTGAACCCCAAAGGTAAGCTGACTATCCCCAACTCTCCTCTTTCATTACTCTTGCCCTGTCCCTGCTGTTGTGCAATGGAGTAGGCAATACTACACTCTTATACCTACAGGCTTGCCAGTTGGTCTTTTGTGTGTTTCCCTTCTAATCCTTCCATCATTTCTACAAAATTGCTCTTGTTCCTCCTGAACCAATAGCAAAATTTCCACTGACTTCCCACTGAGAAGGAGCAGAACTTGGTTCTACTTTTGATGTGAATTTTCCTTTCTGTAGTTTTATAATTTTGATATTTTCTCTGTTTACGTTTTTGTTTTCTATCTCAAACTATATTTAACGCTTTCTTCCTTTACCTTATTTTCAATTGGTCCCTTTCCTCCTTCCAATTTACTTTTTTCAGGCAGTTCTCTGATGTTTTAGCAGTACACAGCTAATTTGAATGTCTTGCTTTCTTGTCTGCAGATCCACAAGATGCATTCTTTCTTAGATTATATCATGGGAGGCTGCCAAATACAGTTTACAGTAAGTGTCTTACTTCTCTAACTTGTTTTAAAGAAAGGGAATCCCCTTAGATACTGATTCATTACTTTCACAGAGAAATGATTCTTACATGCCATTCCTTGGTAAATTATTAAAGTCTTCTTGCAAAATGTATTAAACCCAGAAAATAAAACTATTCTAATGCAGTAGGATTTTTCTTGCACATGCTGACTTACTTTTATGTTTTGCAGCAGTGACAATCACATTGCAAAAAGTAAAGACAACTTCATACAGGGGCGAGAAGCTAAGGTGGTGTAGTCCTACCAATTCCATCTGAGCTACACCCAGTCCCAAAAGCTGGAGAACTGAATTAGCCCCTTTGACAGTGCTGACTGGCCTTTGGCTTTTGAGCCTCAGTTTGTTCACAAGAATTTCAAATAAATTCCCTTGTTGGGACTGTGTCACAGGGGGCGATTTCATCTCACCTTAAATGTTAGGTGCCCTATTCATCAATCCTATGGGCCAGTCTTCCTTTCCAGAATGAGTCCTCCATTAAAGCAAGTTGTTTCCCCTCTAATGGTGCCATACAGAAAGTCACAGGCAGAGCAATAGTCCAGCCAGGGACCTCTCTCTGTCAGTGTGGGGTAAATGCTAGGGTATATGCTGACGTTTCATACCTCAGCCATAGCTACCAACAGTAAGATGGCACTACAGAGGGACACAGTTGTAATTTAGAGTGAATTCAGAAGCTACTCAGTTCAAGGAACGGGATAAAATGATTTGTGGAGCTCCCCATAAACAGAAATACAATATTTTGCACTTCCAAGTAATCATTTTTAGAAACATTTAATGCTGTGTGGTTTTGATCTTTTCTTTTTCTTTTTCTTTTTTTTTAATTGAATCTGGGAAATAAGAATAAAAATTTTAAAAAAAAATAATCAGTATTTCCCATAGCGTAGGAATACAGATTGTGTCTCGGTTCCAGTCTGGTTTATATGACTTCTAATTTCATGCCAGTTACAGGGATAAAATCTAGTGCTCCAAGGTAATATTATTCTTCTAGAGATCTTTTATTTTCCTGTAGCACCATGCCCTGTTTCTGCTCCCAGGTATTAATGTCGTGGTATCAGATATTGGATGCTACTGAAATGTTCCATTTCACTTTTTCCAGACAAGCCTTCATTTTCCAAAAAGCTTTAACAGAAAAAGATTTTTTTTTTTTGTCCCGACAGAAAGTTCCAGCAACAGCAGCTGCTATAGACAGTAGTGGATTGTCTTCTTGTGTATGAATCAGCTTTTTGAGGTGTAAAACATGCACTTTGCCAGTACCCCTCACAAACTCATTGGATAACACCCAGAACTGAGGACCCTGCTTTTGGTTTTGAAGGAAATACCTACTGTAGTGGACAAAGATCTTTATAGCTGTCTTCTCTCAAGCAAAGCATTCTGTGTAATCACCTCTCTGCCTTACCCAGCTTCTTCTGTTACCCCCACATGCCTGCAATCCCCATTTCTCCTCCAAATCTGAAACTCACCAATCCCTGGAAACCCCTTTAATTTATCTTTCCTGACATTTCCTCCATAAAAATATGACTGGAAGAAAATTATCAGATGGGTTCAAGGTCATTAGCTGAAAGACAGTAATGTCTTTAAGTAATATTTAAAAGCCTTTTCTAATCAGGGCAGGTGCTTAAGCACATGCAGAGACTGGTTAATATGCATTTCCCACAACTCTGGCTCAAGCACAGGAGCACTGTAACTATTAGAAAGTGTCTAGGGATATACATGTTATGATGTTACAGCTGTGCTTTTCAAACTCTTTTTGATTCCTCCTAAATGTTTTCCAATGGAAGAGCAAGTCCTTACACAGTGCACTGAAGGGTCGTGGCAATTTGCTTGCCTTTTATTTACTTGTCACAGATTTCCTATTAGTAGACTGTGAACCACAAGTTGGAAACTGCTGTGTTAAAATGCATTAAAATGGATAGTATTGCTTCTACTATATTATACTATTTTAATGTTTCATTTTGCTGAAATGAAACAAAACCATTGATAATAGGAAATTTAGGCAAACTCATCTGCAAGGACGGGCAGTGAGGACATACAGGAAATGAAAGATCCATTCTACTGTGAACCGCAGAGATCCCTGAATTACTGCTGACCTCAATGGTAAATCCACCAGCTACAGGACTGTGTAACCTCATCACTATCAGTTTTCAACTTACATGGACTCAGGGGAAGCCATTGTGGATGTCTCTGTGCCTATAGCTCTGTTCATGCATAACCTAGTGATTCTACTTAAAGACTCTCCGCATGTTATACTTCCTCCTGTCTGAGTTGCACCAGGCCCCGGTGATGACAGCAGACAGGTTGTAAGATGTGTTGCTGCTTCCAGAAACATACCAGAGATTCTGCAGTGGGCACTGAAGCCAAAGGGTGCAGCCTACAGGGGAGATATTCAATGCTCCCTTGCTTTCTGCACACATCATATAATCTCCTTTTCACAAAGTCCTAATCTGGTTAATTCAGACCACTGAAATAGAGGAGGCCTATTCCTTCCACCTTCCCAGATTTCCGTTTATTTTAACTGGAATGGATCTGGAATTGTTTGAAACTCTCCTGGTACATGTGGTGGTGGTGGTGGTGGTGGTAGTGTCCTAATGACATTTCTATTGAGTTCATGCTGTGTACAGGCAGTATGATGCAACTGTGATTTGAAAGGGCACTTGCTGAGGGAGGGAAACTGGGATGCTAAGGATACATTTGATAACAAAAAGCTGTGGTATGATGTACCTGCTTATTTAAGGCACTAATGAAGGCTTTGGTAACATCATGCTGTGTGTTCTTGGGATACTTTGTACGTCTATTGTAGGAACATAGTTTGTAGTTAGAAAGAATGTCTCTGAAAAACGAAAGTAAACTTCTTCTTTACTTTAAAACCATTTATTAAGAAGCTTTCATCTATAGAGATCAATAGTGCTGATTCCAGTCCGCTATTTTTATGCACTGCTTATTGCAAAACCCTGTATCTCTTATCAGTGTTGCCTGCTGCAGAAGAAGTGTTCAGAAGCTGGCAGTGCAAATGGGTCTGTAGTCAGAAGACATTTTCATCACTTCAGGAAATACAGCAGAAAGGATGTGTAACATGCATAAAAGAAACTGTAATAGAAAGATATATTGGACAGATTCTCTCTCAGGCAGGTCACGGTATTGGGCAGGCTGATTTGTTGCTGACAGATTTAGCAGTAGGTCCAAGCTATGTAGGATGTTTTTAGCACAATGAAAAATCACCCTTTTACAAGGCTGAGTTAAAAAAGTACTAAGAGTGTTGTTATTGCTATGTTATGTTCTTATTTAGCTGTGGGAAGATGACTGGTACATTGGAACTGATACATTTAAAGATACACTGATAAAAATTAAATGTACGCACTGTAAGAAAGATTCCTACTTTGCTACCCACAAGATTAGCTCAGTTGTGATATTAGCCTAACTTCTGTGATATGTTAACTTAGTTTTACAAATCCTTATCCTAGGTATTTGCACAAGACCTTGGTACTGCTGGGTAATGTTAAAAGAGCAGACCTCTGCACTGTTATTTTGGAATCATGGCAAGTAACGCTAGCCACAGACTTTTTTCCAAGCTCTTAAAACCCAGTGCTCATTCCTACGCTGTGCTCTTCTTTTCAGTTAAAAAGCATTTAGCTGTTGCTAACAGCCATGAAGGAAGACTTGTCCAGTTCTGTCTGATACGTCACTCAAGTCTTGTTAATGTCTGTTTTGAGATTATCAGTAAAAACACCTACTTTTAACAATTTTACAGGAATGCCCTTTGTTTCTCTATCATACTGTGACATTTTCACTTTCTATAATCAGAACAAAAAAATAAGGTTAAATTAATACCAGAGAAAATACACATCTTTTTTAAGAAAATGCACACACCTTGGCTAAGATTTTTCAAGAACAAGTGTCCCAAAACTAAGCTAATGCATACAAGTGTCTATAGGTTTACTTTAGGTTTCACAAACCACTAGTGTTTCTTTCTTCCTCAGTTACATACATGCATAGAAGTGAGAACATGAGAGGTTTCCCATTGATTTATTCAAGTTAAATCAAGCTATCATTTTTGAAAAAAGATCTGTGTGGAAGACAGACTCACTTCTTCAGTGTATAAACAATGAGTAGGGAAGCAGAGGTGAAAGATTACTTTATCTGCAAGCCAAATCAAGCTCCTGTCTCCTGACTGAAATGCGAGGTGGTGGCAGTTCATAGTTGATCAAGGCGACGAAGGGATTTCCAAGCTAACTAGAGCCCAGTGAAAAATATTTTTCTTCAGCTGAGTTAGAGGTGGAAAATCAGAAACAGTGGGGAAAAGCCGTGTTGCGTTGGGCCCGTATGATTTTCCCTTTTAGTTTTTAGCAACGAAAAATAAGTTTCAGGAAGACTGTGTCATTTTTTTAAGGGAGAATGAAAATGTCATGTTTCATTTTCATTTTATAGCTGCATAAAATAGTCTTCCCTCTGCTCCAGCTGGGGAAGCTGCACATTCACAGAGGCAAGCTAGGACTTCAGAGTTCTTTTTGGAGCCTTCTGCAAGGCCCTTACCTGTCAACTCCACTGTAAAACTGAAAACTGAACTCTGTGCATTTGTCCATTGAATATCCAGGTTTAATGGGTTTTTTGGAGGAAGAGGTCATTGGACAAAATCATAAGGAAGTTTGTAACTGGCTTCATTGCCTCTATGAGACCCTTTGGGTTTCTTGTTGCTCCTTTTAGGAATTCCTAGAAAGCAGCAGCACAAATTCAGAAGACGGCTTTCTGGTCCATGATAGTCATATCACAGGAAGATGTGTGCCAGAGTATTTCACTTCAGTGAGAAGTATAAAGAGCATTTTAAAAGGGTGAAATTAATTTTAAGAGGATTCATTAATATTTGCTTTTGCAATGAATGCTTCCCACAATCTTATCTAAGCCTTTTCAACACAAAAATCTGTGCAGGGTTCAAGCTTTATTTTTACGCTGCAGCTCACCTTTAAGCTTGCTATCATCTATGAAATTGGGAGGGTTAATTATTTAATGCTTAGATGTTTTAAAGATAAAAAATACCAGACAGGCAGTATCTGCTGCTATTACTACAGCAACAGTAAGGTTTAAAATAGCTAAGAATCGTCCCTAACTGGAGTTTTTAATTTATAGTTTCAGTAGGCTTTTTAAGTCTCTTGGGATGTTTTTGCTGCAAAGCTCTTATGTCCTGAACATCACCTGAGCTGGAATAATTTAATTAAGTATGAGAACCTAGAGATAGTTAATTGGATTCATTTATATTAGAACATAGTTTTCCACATAGAATAATAATGCAGTTCATTTTTTTTTTCCTAATTATGCCATTTTAGGTTTATTATCTCTTATTTTATAAGCTGGCATTTACTTTTAGCCATATTTGTCAATACTATCCTAATTCAAATTTGATGAAGTACACTGTAAAATAACCTTTGCTTTAAGGCTGCAGTCTCTACGGAAAACTGTTTCTGGTAGATACATGGTTCGTGTGGGTATACTTACGCCCCGAAGAGCTCCACAACATACTGACTTTTCTTCTTTTCCAGGTAGCTATAGATTTCACTGCATCAAATGGTGATCCTAGAAACAGCTGCTCGCTGCACTACATCCACCCCTACCAACCCAATGAGTACTTGAAAGCACTGGTAGCTGTTGGGGAGATTTGCCAAGACTATGACAGGTAAATAACCACATTTGATAACAGAGTTGTCTTAAGAAAGTGTTTTCACAGTGTGAAATCAATGACTGCCTGTTGCCGGCTGCAGTAGCTCAATGTTTAGTTGCTTAAGAGAAATGACTGCACATCAGAAAGATAGTCTACCTTAACACACTTTTGAGTGGTTTAGATTAGCTTGATGGTAATGAAAGGCCCGACTCTTGGCTGTTTGGCTGGTATGTGTGTTAAGTTTCAGGCTTGTATTCACATGCCAAAATTGCGTGTTTGGGGAGATTTTTCAATGTGTGTTAAACTTGAAGCCTGTTTTGCAGATGCTGATAGCATCCTTACTGATATGCTTGGGAGTCTGGTTCTGTCCCATCCTATGGAAAAGTGTACAGAGATGTTGTGTTTGAAACTGGATTTGTAGTTGCCTAAACTGCTTAGTGGCCGTGTCTATTCATAGAAGTAAATGTGTGGTCTTTTTCAGTGTTCTCCTAGCCTGTTGAATATTACAGTCTCTTCTAAAATAAATATTAAAAGATAGTGGTAATGTGTGCACACAACATGCCTTTAAATAAATGAACAAATGCAGGTAATTCAGCCAAATATGCTTTGATTACATTATGTACTTCGGTTGCTTTCAAATGGGCTGCCTGCTTCTATCAAATTAATTGTCCATTATTAGTCTAATTACCAAGTGCATTTCCTTTAAATATTCTTTCTTTGTTGGTGAGCTATAGTATCTTACAGAATTATTCTTTCTAATCTTTGCACATGTAATAGACATCCACCCACCACTTTGCCGTATGTAAATACCAGATCTTAAAAAAACAGTGGTATTTCCAGGCAAATTTGAATTATACTTTGTGTATAAATTGTGAAGTGACTTAATGCTGTGGTTTCCATGTTACATGTCTCATATACCAATTAGCCTGCTCAGAGGCACTTCCATTTGCATGGTAATGAAATGTCTTCTCAAAGAAGAATGAGGAAAATACTGCCCTGATACAATTTCTGTAAGAATTTGATGGTCACACTTAGTCAATGAGTCTGAGAAAATTAATATTTTATTGTAAGTGAGCTGATAAGTCCTCAGTGATTATCCAGTAATTTAATAATTACTAGCAATAATTCAGAGGATTAATATACTTCAAAATAGGGAAAGGAATAAAAAGGGCTGGTTTTTGCACACAGATCTTTTTATTTTATCACTTAAGGTGTATTTTTTAAGAAAATGAAATAGTTAAGTGGCACAGTTCCTTCCTGTATGGAAATATTAATCCCAAATCAGGATTCTTCTCTCAATATAGCATATTCCAATCCATACAAAAAATAATGGCCAGTCATTTTTTAAATGAAGTCATCAGTGTCATTCAGTTCTATTGTGCTGCAGAAAATGCCTGTTGATGCTAATCAGCACAACTAAGGTTGTATGAGCTATGGACTAGGGCTGAACAAAAGACAGAATTTCTCTTCCCAGGGAAGTGTCACCTTTCTGGCATGTGTTTGGCCTGTCCATACTCTCAAGTTGTGACAAGATAAATATATTCCCATGGGCAAGTTGATTCAACATGGTCAGTGCTTTCTGATCAAAATGTCAAGTAAGGAGCTTTTCTTTATATTTGCACGTTTTGAATCCAGAAAACTGGAAATGAAAACTTACAATTTTCTAAAGAAAAGAAATTAGGAGGAGCAAACCTTCACATAAAATAATCTACAGGTTCTATATAGGAGTTCTTTCTGGTTTTAGTTGCAGCCTTGAGACATATGAGTATATACGACCTATAAAGCAAATCTGTATATACAATTTAAAAAAAAGAGTTTCAAATTCAGTAACAGTCTGAAATGTGGCACAGATCTGTAACTGCGGCAGTGAGCCCAGTTGTGCTTCAAATACTGGAGTAGGATTTCTGTTTCCAGGTTAAGAGCAGCCAGAAGTGAAAAGAGAGGGACCTGCTGAACCTAAGGGCTGTTCAGAGCCAGAGTGTCATCATTTGCATTGGGGCATGTCTTTAGTAAGATTAAAATATGAGGCCACAAAGATGGCACCGCTGTTACCTGAAGTTTTATAGTTTTTACCCATCAATTATATCAAATAGGCAGAACTGGCTGATTTCAGTCCAAACCAAGGAAAATGGAGTGGTTTTCTTTGGGTCTCAGGATTAAGGTATTTACATCAAATGAAAGAATAGTTAGAATAAAGTAAAATCTGTTGTTTGCAATTCTTTTTGCATTCCAGTAGCACAGCTGTTGTATGCTAAGTACTTTTGCTACACTTACATACCAAAAGACTGCTTTTTAATTATTTTTTTTAAAAGCCTATCGCTATTACTTAAAATATTTCTGTAATTAGCAACGTTCAGATTTATTTGTAATTTGGGAGGAATTGGATTGGCAAGTGATATATAGAGAGACCCCTCAAAATCCAAAATTTTCTTTTATATACTCTACTTAGTTCTGTCGATCAAGTCAAATCTTGTCATAATCTATGTTTCTGTACATATCAGCCTAATGTAATGTATTCCTAAGTAATTAATGCTCCAAATTAAGTGCTGCCTCACATCCCTTGATACAGTGGAATAATCCCTGCTCATCCAAAAGCCCATTTATCTGTATAGTTCAGAAATTCCTGAAACAGTTCAATGAATAGCACCATTCTGCATAGTTAAGCATGAAAGAATAAGATTCATTCTTTCATCAGCAATATTCAGAGAATGAGAAATAGACTTTGATTATTATCCGGATTGTAGAAATGCTGCAGTCCTGTAGGAATAGGCCAATCTGATAATGGTATGGGAAATGGAAGAGCTGTTCACCTGCACAAAAGACTTAATACTTCATCTATATGGCAGAATTGTTTCAGGCTATAACAACACATGTCATAAGAGAGAAGATAAAGTTTGTATGTGATATAATCAGTGGCTAAGCAACAGCAGCAAGGGATCATAACGGAAGGAGGAACTTTCATTAGTTTTAAGGAATTAGGCTCTAAAATGTAGTTAGAAATACTGGAAAGAGGAAAACACATTAAAAACTTATTATTGAAAATATTTGGTATAATAAGCAGACACCTCCATGGAGAAGAATTTATGTTAAGATAAATGACTCATGAATGTTTAAAGATGAACTCATGAAGCAATAAGTGAGAAATACATATTTCCATTTAAACATTTTCAGAAGCTTTCTTTTACATTAAGAATTATATCACTGGTATAATTTTACCTTGAAATTGAGCAAGTCTACTCCACATTTTTTGTATCATAAAGAAACATGAAAATGATGAAAAATCATTGGGTGCTGAAGTGTTTAATATTAAAAGGACCTGCTTCTGTATCATTCCATATTTATTCTTTACCTCAGTAATTTCAGTATTGAGTTCTCTGGATCAGAAGTCAAGTCAAGTGGGTTTTGATGACCAGCAATATCAGCCTAGCCAGGATCCTGAAAAATCAGCTGATCACTACCAAATGTGCGTATATTCCCTCTATATGTTTAGAACAATGAGCTAGCAAGTGTACATAAGGCAGATGAGATTATACCTGGCTCTCAGTGTGCTATGGCTGGCTTAGGAATTCTAACCTTCACCAACTCTGAACAATGGTTTTGGCCACCCTTTTGTTTTGGAGCCTGGTAAAGACCCCTTCAAGAGAATGCTGTTTTCAAAGGATGGATGGTAGGTGTCGAACACCCAGATACGGGGAAAGACAAACTCATTCACCGGTTGAAATATCAGACCTCTGAACCAGGATCGTATAAAAGCCATGGAACTCTGTAATTTATATACATTAATTAACTCTGTAATTTATATACAGTAATAATTTTGAATGTGTCCTGTTTTCCATGGGAACTGTTCCCCAAATACTTTTCATTTGTATTACAAAACTGTACCCTGCTCAGCATGGAATGACACTGCCCTGTAAGCCAGAGAAGCTCATGGCTAAACTGGGGAATGGGGGAACATCTCCTATCCCCTGTGTCCCAGCAGAAGGTCTGGCCATGTCCTAACTGCAAGTCAGGACCTGACCTACCTACCTCTTCCCCCTTGCCCTTCCTCATCCTGGCTTCCATCAGAAGGAAGGGGCAGCGTGTGGGCAGGGAGGAGCTCCCGTGCTCTGCAGGAGGGCGTACTGCCTGAACACTGCCTGCTAGACACTTGTATAGGCGAGAGCCAGCACCCAGAGAGTACAGGGATGTGCCCTCAGCACATATACCTGCACAGTGACAAGTCTGTTTCCATTATTATAGTCTGGAAACATCTGTGGAAACTAATACCTATAGATAAAACAAAAACTTTTCCCAACATAGGTGCAGGTGTGCTGTGTCTCTCTCATGTAAGCACATGAGCTATATACCTAGACAGACATATGTAGAGATGTATATAAAACTAGAGTTTTACTCATGTGTGTATAAATATATAGGTATGCATATAATATATAGGTATTATATATACTTACATATGTATGGTTAACACTTAACCATGCAGTAAAAAAATTGATACCTCTTTTATGCTGTTTATAGCTTTCCTCTCTGCAGAGCAAAGCCATAAGTCACAATAACAACAGTGCACACAGTTTGTTAAAATGGCTGGTCCTTTGATCTTAATGATTTGTTTTACCAGTGCTGGAATACAAACAGCTAGCCATGAGTGTAGCTCATCTTTCATTCTGCAGTGATTGCTGTCTCTGACAAAGGAAAAAGGGCTGGAATTGGACTGTAAATAGCTTGTTTGTAAGGATAAATGCTGTTACATGCGCACCCTGCTAAAGGCTGAAATAATTCTTAAATGATCTTACATTATCACAGGTTTTAATGATCATATTGTGAGTGAAGCCCATGGCAGGACTTGCAAATCTGCTCCTCAGTTTGAAATCTGATTTCTGCAGTTAGTAGCTTTCCTTTCCCTTCTGCATGTTAAGAATCTCATTATATTACATTAAATATTTATCTTTGCATTAAAACCTCTGTTCTGATTCAGCAAGACACTAGAGCTTATTATCTAATCCCACTGAATTCAGTCTGACTCAAGCTAACACTGAAGTATTATGCAAAATATAGATGGCACTAAGGTGGAGTTAGGAGTTTTACTGAATTTGAACTTTATTGTTAATAGTTTGCCCCACACCCAAATGTTCAGTGCCTCCCATATGCCTGGATGATCTTTATGATTAATTTTTACACATAGTTTTATATTTGTGCATACATTCAGAGTTCTTCACTAGATTAATAGAAAGTGCTCACAAACATGTGTGAGAATTGGCTTTTGCATGGTCAAATCAATACTCACACCTTGAAAAACGCAAAGTTTAGATGTATTTTATCAAATACTTTTAAGCATTTGTTGCATTGGATATTTGTGGAACTTCCCATTCTTGATGGGCCATCCCTGTTCTGATCTACACACTCAATGCATGATTCCATGTGTTTGACCACATAGTTTTGTAAAATGATGTCATAAATTGGTCTTCATTTTATTTGTATTCAAAATCTATTTCAAAGATTAGTTCTTAATTATTTTAAATCTCTATGTCTGTTTATTCACTCTTAAAGATACTGCAGATTTTTTTTTTATTTCCAACAGCCCTTGAAACACACAGAAGATAAATTCTATCTGTTTCCTGACACTAATGTCCTTTTTCATTTAGGCAAATAGCCTCCTTAACTCTAAATACTCAAGTAGCTCCTTAAAACTGACATTCACACTGAGATCATATGTTAACAAATAAACCGCTTGTGTAACACATGCTTGTCTAGCAACCTCCCTAAAGGCCACTAACGAGCCCAGAGTACATTATTCCTGCAAAGTGCAGAAATTATTTATGTGTAGAGTTCTGTAAAATACTTAAGAGTGAAAATGTAAAAGCTGGGCCACATTCCACAAAAGATATGAAAGTCCTGAAGTCAGTCTGAGTTTCAACATCAGCTTCTGCAGTCAGTGAATTGCAGCAGTAGCTGACTAGATGCAAAAATTCCTCTTTATGATCTCTTCTTCAGTATTTTAGGCCTAAGCAAGTGCATTCACTCTGATTGAAAACCATATAAAAACCTTCCTTCCCTCGTGCAATAAAGTACACTTGAAAATGAAGAAGGGAAAAAAATTAAAGGAGAAAATAAAAAAGACCAAGGTTCCCCGTCCAGCACATCCCTTTCTAAGAAGGGAAAAACTTACGTCAGATGAAAGGTCCATCTGTCCCAGAAACACATTTCCTGACGTACACAGCAGAGGATAGTTAGGGAGGAGAAAGAGGACAAGGTATGTATAATGCAGTACATGTTATGGAAGTCATACATCAATCAGTGCAATCGGTCCCAAATACAAAGATCAGTACATACTTAAATGCTGTGTTTTGCATTGAGGCTTTAAGTGGAAAAGAGATCCCAGAGTTTACACCTTGCAGTCTGCTTTATTAATCAGAGCCTCATACCTAAGAATTACTTAAAAGTTTATTCATCCTGAAGCTATGTCTGGGTTTGTGGATGAAGACTCAGAGAGTTACCCTGGCTGGAGGGATCCGAATTAAATACATTGAGGTACTTTTGCCAGACACAAGGAGAAAAGCAGAAACTTGCTTTCGTTTAGATAATAGTATAATAGTAGTTCATTAAAACTGGGGTGAAAGAATGTTCCCTAGGATAACTGGCACTATATGCAACATTAAATATTTCATTGAATCCCTACATAGAGCTATAGATGATAAAATTTAATCTACCCATACAGATCAATAAGTAAAAATATGCTTAATTATTAAGCATCTCTCTTTAGCACTTTAATTACAGAAACAACCTTTCTGGAGGCTGTTAAGCAAAAAAGCTGATTAGCATATCTAAACAAGTTTAAAAACCATGGGGCAAAGACATGAATCTTTTTATTTAGTGCTTTAATATGACCAAATTTGCATAGACATACAACAGAAGAAATATAGAAAAACAGTAACCTGTACAGAAAGACTTGTAGCTTATATGTTTATCAGTAAGCTCAGGTGCGGGTAAACATATTCTGAAGTGTTTGGATAACGAAGGACTAGAACTGCACTGGGAAAAACAAATTGCTAATACTTTAAATCACCAAACTGGATTGAAAATCCTTGAATTTAACTGTTGAGGACCTAGGCTGGCACAATTACGTAATATATACGTACACATATTTAGTATTTGCCTTTGCAGAACCTGTATTTGCAGACTGCTGCCACACAGGGATTTCTACAGTCACCACTTTTTATCCCAAGAATCAGTACAGGAGAATTAGTCTAGTACAACAGCTGTGTTGGGAAGCTGGCTTCGTAACAGCTTCTTTCGCGTATGTATGTACATACATACATATAAATATGTGTGTGTGTATATCTGTGTGTATATATATGTGTATATATGTATATATCTGCAGGCCCTTTATCTGGGCAGGTACCATCAATTCTTACAGCTCTGCCTTTTCCCTTGCCAAGTTTTTGCCATTGAGCCTTCTTTACTCTGCCTCTTCTTCCAGGAACTCAGTTCCTATGTCAGTGTATCAGTCACAAGCAGTCCCTTCCAAGTTTCTTAGCAAAACTACTGCTTCCTCCACATACTTTTCAGAGACCTCTGCTGCATTCTGTCAGCTGGTAGATGCATCAAAATCTGAACCTTCTGCATGGCTTTTCTATGCGGTCTTTACTATTTCTCGATTCAGCTCAAAATCTCCTCTGAGGAAGAGCTTTGTTCTGTGCAGTAGTTGACACTTCTCCTGGGCTGTGTAGCCTGGTACCATTGGGATTTCTCTGTCAGCATTTCTTTCTGAAGAGAATGACTTGAAGTATAAAACCCTACAAACTTTATGTGAAATTGCATACCACCTGCTGTAGACACTAGACCTCTGTGTAAATAAAGATTACTAAGTAAATAAGCATAAGTAAAGGAGATGATAACAGTTTATCTTGCCATTTTCACTGATGCCATCTGATACTGATCTGGTACATCTTTAGTCAACACAACCATTTCCACAATTTCAGAAGTGTGAATTTCCTCCTTGCATTGTTAAGGATGTAACTATTATAGTCATCCACTCCATTATATCAGCATATAGCTAAGAAGCAAATTATTCCCATTTGGAAACCCTTCTGTGGGGTAAATGAACACCATGTTCTAAATCTTCTCATGCAAGTTTCCTCCTTTACAGAAAGTGGACATCTTTTGCCTGACCTTAACAGGATGTTTGTGGGTCAAATTGCTCTCAGTTAAAGCTAGGCAATTCTTGTGAATTAGGTCCCATTTACTATCTCACTATCCCCTCCAAATTATTGTGAAATTAACCTTGATCAGAGATCCCAAATCAGCAGATGAACAGAGGGTAGTAGCCCATTTCTTCCTGTGTATTCAGTGATGCCTAACTGAATGTTTAGTCATCAGTATATTTCACTTCCAATTTTGCTCTAACTTGTTTTGATAGTGTTCTTCATTTTGACTTAACGTCATTTTGATTTTGGTAAAATTACATCAACAGTTCATTTGGTCACATTAGATCACGATATAATCTCTGTACCAGTTTTATCCAGCTCATCCTAGAAAGCGCATTTGTATCTTGAGAGCATTTTATGAGAAATTCCTCTCCCTGCACCTCCCTGCATACATATGCCAATGCAGTCCTGTGTTCCCCTCTTCCCAGCACACCCCTTATACATAGGTGTTTTCTGATAGAAAATGGTTGCAGAGGAAGGTCTCTGACCAACCCTTCCCAATGTAATATGTAAAAAAGGACAAAATAATGTGCATATGTAGGAAAGCTTTTGTTCTTGTGGTTGCTTAGTGCAATACACTCTGAAACTTGGAAGCCACCTTTGTGTTTGAAGAGGGCAGGGCCCCACCACTGTTCGGTTTGGAGATCTTCACCATCTGCACCTTACGTGATGGAATTCAGCCTGCTGCCTGCAGTGTCATCTTCAAGTTGTGTCAAGTTTTCAACATTTGAGATTACAGTCTGTGTGAGAATGACCTTTTCAGTGATGGTACAGTTCTCCATATATGATCCTACAGATACGCCAATTTACTATAGAGTTAAGGTTTTGGAAGGTACAGGGACATATGTGCAACCCCTTAAAATACATAGGACTGTCTGAAAACTGCCTGGTTTGAGAAGTTAAATATAACTCACCATAGCCTCTTGCAGCATCCCCTTCCCTAGTTTATTTCCAGTTATAAAGTCCTATTTCCTTTTCAAGATACATTTTACTGAATTGGGTCATTCATGTAGGTATAAATCAGGTCACTGCAATTTAGTTGTCATCTTGCAGGGAAGCTTGACATTTTTTCTCACCTTCCCGAGTATGCCATTTATTAGGCGATCCTTCTGGCAAGTGATATATCTCGCTGCCATTTCATTTTGTTTAACCTACTCCTCCCTCCCTCAAGCTCTGACGACTTTTTTTTTTCCTGTGGGTATTCACTTTTCCCAGTCTAGGAATTTCTGAGTTCACTTGATATTTTTACCCTGCAGAGCTTCTTTTGCA
The DNA here is from genome assembly GCF_964188355.1 of Buteo buteo. Lineage (NCBI taxonomy): Eukaryota > Metazoa > Chordata > Aves > Accipitriformes > Accipitridae > Buteo > Buteo buteo. Next base: position 54,687,991 of record NC_134172.1, on the reverse strand, counting down.
ATTCTTTTAATGTTAACAAGGGGAAGTTTAAATCCATTGTACCTGGATTTCACTTTGTTAGTTATTTCATGAGTTGATGCCTTTCAGTAGTTAGCTTCAGGGAATCTGTATTCCCCTGCTTCATTAACTATTTCCCTCGCAGGTGAGACAAGCATTCCCTCATATTCTTGAAACCCAATTACGTGACAGTATCTATTTCTCAGTATTCAGCAGATTCCAGCTCCCGTAAGGTGACTAAGAGCTGTAATTAAAGATAGCGAGTGAATTTTAATGTCAGGATTTTGCACATGATTGTGTAGCATCCCTGTGACAGACCAAACAATGTAGCTGTTGCAGTGACTTACCATTGATTTGCATGCTCCCAGCTCTCTCTCGTGACCAAGATGCATGATAATCAGTTCATTCTTGCTGCTCCGTTAAAAATCACTGTGCATTATGAACTGGATGCTAAGCCTTGTTAGGTACAGTGCAAGTTTGATTAAACATGCGGTAACCTGGCCAAAACCAGAGATGTGGTTTTATCAAACCAAGCACAACCACACAGTGAATATGTGGTGACAGCGTAGCGGTCCCCCAGAGAAGAATACAGATTAGGAGAAGAAAACACTGCTGCTGCTGAATTCTTGAGGTCTTCTGACTCTGACTGGGGCAGGCTGAGAGCTGGACCACAGCCTGGCTCTACCCCCAGCCCATCCTGGAGGAGCACAGATGGCTGTGCAGGACTGCAAGAGGTGAAGCGGATGGGCTCTGGTCCCTTCCACTTAAATGGTTTTATTTAGCCCTATTCAATCATACAGATCATGTCCTTTATTTACCTCGCTCTGCTTGCAAAGCAGGAACTGAAAATGTTTAAATATTTCAAATGATTTCTATATTTTCTTCAGAACTGCTGCTAATCCTTGTAAGCTTTTATGATTCAGAATTTACTGGCATCAAGCCCTTCTCAGATAAGTACTAAATAATACACACAGGAACATGATTCATTCATATGCTTTAGAAAAGAAACACTTAATTCAGCTCATATTCTTCCAGTTCACTCCCTGAACATGAAAGATTACAATTTTAATTGAGTTTAGAGATGACTCTATTTTGTTTGTGGCATTTGCTGTTTTTTCCTTTTTCTTTTCTCCTTTTCTCTCTCTTCTCTCCCTCTTCCTCTTCCCGTGCCGCCTCCCCTTCCTTCTCCCCCTCCTCACATTCACACTTTTTCAATTACATGTGTAACAGATACTTCCCTTTTATTTTGACAATTTGAAATTTCTTTCTAACAGAGGAAAAATATCTGATCTCATTAGGGGAAAAGTATGTGGAGCAGAGCAGATCCACGGTTTATTCTTTTATGATTGGTGTTGAAAAAGAAAGGCATAGTAATTGATTTTGCTGCATGCGGCATAGTACTTTAAAAATATTTCTCTGGTAATTCTGATTACCAAAAAAACTTTTTTTTTTTTTTACAAAAAAAACCAAAATTACAAGTAACAGCTTAATACTCAGGGATTCTAGTCAGGTGTATTTCTTGCAAGAATTTCAAAGAGCTGTAAATTTAAGATCCTTGGTCATTTGAAACTAAAAATGGGTTGTTAGTGTTTCTTTCTCCCCACCCCATGTTTCTTTCTTTTCCCCACATTCACTGCATCATTAGTACCACTAGTACTACTATATTGCTCTAGCATAAAGTGAGCAGGTTTTCATGATGAGGTTCTCCAAGGTCAGGTCAGTAGCATCCATACAAATTGCTGCATTGACTTCAGGAGCTTAAAGGTAAGCACATGTGTAGATACACACCAAAGGGCTTTTATGAGGATCAGTAGAATGAGTCCCAAACAACCTGTGTAAGTGGCTAGCTAGAAGTTCATCTTTCAGAATGACTAAATGGCATTTAGAATGACTTAGGCCTTTTTTCCCCCTACATTTACTCCATACAATTAAAAGCTTATATTCCAAAATTAGGTTTTAAAAGGAACTAATTTTCAGAGAACATAGTCCTGGCAGCTCGTGTTTCCCTTTCTGAATACAGATATTGCCACACTTGTGAATATCTGGCTCTATCTCCAGCATCGTCTATGCCAGCAGCTTCAGAGGAACTTGAAAAAGACTCTCCAATGTCTGACTGATTAATTTCACCCAGTGGAAAAGTTTTATCTGAATTCTCCTCCTTGTTACTAGGAATAGCAAATCCTTCTCAGAATAAGGCTGAACTCCAGGTTTCGATGATACTACACATCAGAGGGCACCAGTGGTTAACAAGACAAGATTTTGGAATTTTCTTTATTTTGCCTCTTTATAAACATATTTCTTACTTTCCAGTAACACTAGGCTTCCTAGTGACAAAGAAGAAGGTATCATTATCTGTATCACATTTACTAATTTACAAAACCTTACTATTTCCTCTATTCATCTCTTTTCCTGTCTCTGCAGTACAGCTCACTGAATTCTCTCTCCACTCTGCCCCTCTTAATGTATTGATTTGTCATTGCGCTTCCTCTGTTTCCACTAGATAGCTTGAAGGATGGGTGACTAAAACTCAGCAATGTTCCAAAAGGATAATATGGGATATTTTCAGAATTTATTTGCTGCTATGCGTTACATTATAGTTGAGGTTACTGAGGAACTTTTCTCTAACTGGTTGTACTTCAGTTCAGAAGACTGCAGTCTTGGATTCCTGACAATTCCTTTCTGTGTGCATTATTTTACATTTACCAATACGAACACTGAACCTGAACCATCTCCCTGATTTTACCTTTAGGGTATAACCTTGATCTGCTCAGTCCTTGGTGTCTTTCAGTAATAAATGCCTGTTTGACTGGAAAAAGTACCAGAAGCCATATACATCTATGCTTGCATGGCTACTCATGGCCCTTATGTAACCAGGTATAAAAGTCAAAGTCCAATGCTTTGGGGTTTTTTATCTTCATGTCAAGTACTTCAGCTTTTTTGAAAATTATCCCAAGTTTTAATTTTCAAGGGAACCTATGTAAAACAAAGAACAATATAAAATGTGAAGTAGACGTGACAGAGTAATTTTGTAAAGACTCTGCCAAGCCATAATCCTCTTTTTCTTACTTGATTTTGTAAATTTCAGGGTTTGCAGAACCAGCTTGTTTTACAGCTTCTGTGTTTCTCTCCTGTCCCTCTAGGAATCTGTCTCCAGCAGGACAGTGCAGGCAGTTTGCTTGCACGTGCCAAGGACTCTCTGGCTAGGTTTAAACAAAATGAGCCAAAGATCCTGATGTGGCCTGAGGCCAAGGACCTGACACTGCCCATGTCCTTGTATCTCAGCTGTCTTCCTCCCAGCACAAACTGGTGATGCTCAAACTGCCACTTGAGAACAGTCGGAGGCACAGCTGTCCCCAGCACCATGGCTGGGAAGTCTCTGAGGGCTGCTGGTTGGCAGGACCCAGCACTATGCCAGGGAGAGTGCAAACAGTCACATCCCAGTGCTTCAGCCAGGGCCCTCGGAGTTTTTCCTTGTATAAATGAAACCCAAATGCCTGAATAAGCAACACAAAGGGAAAGAGAACTGGTTCTCCCTTTTCTTCTTTTGAGTGAGTTTAAATTACAAAGGAAGAAAAGAAAAGTCATTAGAGCAGATCCCTTTCCTACTGAAATGCCAGGTTAGAAAACAGGACTGGTGTCTCCGATGCATGCAATTCACCCTTGAGGCAGGAAGAAACCCTTTCATTTTCTGGCTGTCGTTTCAGTCCCTGGAAGTCCCAGAAGCTGGGAAGCTGCTCTGCTTTCTGCTGCAAGCTGCCATGATAGCCCTGGGTCTGGCAGAGCAGCTCAGTCATGCCTCTATACCATAAGGGATTGTCCTGGAAGCGAGAGCATCCCTAGGTGCTCTTCTGGGTCACTTTTTCCCGCCTGTGTCCCAGTAGTGCAGGATAAGCAGAATGAGGGCAGCAGGCTCAGCTGCTGGGTTTTTTTCTCATATGACAGTGAGGGGTGGATGGGAAGACTAGAGACAATTACTTTGTAAAATACCAATACTTTAATACTAAGCCATTAAACTGCATACCTACTAAAGAGTGAGACCTTTATATTAGCTAAACACCTTGTTTTGTGTGATAGGAGAAAAAGCTGCTTACATTAAAAATCTGTTTTATTCTGAAAGCTGTCAGCCACAAATTTTGAGGGGTGGTCAAGGAATACATGATTATCTTATTTATGCAAGGGATGTCATGATTGATAATCAAAAGGTTCCTTTCCTACCTTAAAGATCAAGCTCCAGGAGCACATGGAAGTTAATTCCTTGGTCCCAGCAGCTTGAATCAGAATATCAGAGGTACATACCTAAATTCTGGAAAATAAGGAGCTTCCAAAGGACAGTGTGGAGCTATTCTGAGTGAGGCAAGAGGAAGTACTAAGCACAGGAGTAGACCCCAGGATACCCCTCCTCTCTAGAGTTCATGCACTTCCCTCTGAAAAGCAGCCACGTGGAGTCCCATCTTGAGGCTGCGCATGATCAGGCTTTACTCTTTCGGCAATGGTAGCAGTAATTAGCACTTGCTCAAAAAGGAGATATGGGAGATTCAGACATAAAGCCAGGTGTTCTGACTGTGGTGATAAGGTATTCAGGGTGCAGAATAACAGTGGGGGCTGTGCCACTGTGGGACTGGGAATGTGGGAGTCTCGACACCAGAAGGAGAATCCAGGCTGCCAGAGGTGCCCCTTAGTGCTGTCTCTGAATTGCTGCAGAGCAGAAGATGGAGCTGCAGATAGGAGAGTGCCTACACTTGTTTACAGTCAAGAAACATTGCAGTACAAATGCAGGCACTGTATGGATTTAGGCATCTCCCAGGTTGGGTAATTACTGCCAACATCAGCTTTTTGGATTGCTTTATTGAACTTGGGCATTTATGTTCTACCTAAGTAAAATTCTTTTTAGTCTTTGTTTGCTCTTGCCCAAAATCAATTAACTTGCAGCACCACAGGGTTTGATTTTCTAATCCAGCCATGCTTAATCATTGATGTAAAACAAGAATTTTTTTCTCCTCTCAGATTCTTTTCTAATGGCTTCTTATTTCTTGCCCTCTAAGTGTGCGCCTGAATTCTCTGCATCTATTTATAAGGGCTTCCCCACTTCCAGAAGTGTTTAATCAAAGAGAAGGCTATCAGCAGGTGGCTCACATCAAATGTCAGCATCTGCTTCATTTCTGACATCTCTTGGAAAAAATGTTTTATTACCATGCAAATGATGTTAGTCTTCCTTTCCAAGATCCATTGTCACACGCTGTAACATATGGTACACAGAATTGTGCTCCCAAGATTTATGCGGCAACTACATTTTGTAGCAGAACAACAATTGTGAGAGCTAAACCATCAGATGACAGTCATCACTGGTTCCCAATGAGCTGGTGAATATTTCTATATCTCATGGTTACTCTAACTACAGAGGGGGCACTTATTTCTGCTTTCTTTTAAACCCTTCAATTTTTCTTTAGCTTGTATCACAAATATCATGGTGCCTTTCACAGCCTATGCCAGACAGAATAGCCCAGCAGCTTTAATGGGTGCTATTATCTTTCTTGAGTATGCCTGGCAAGCAAATTATTCAGTTGATGCTTGGAGTGGCAATGTCTTGAACTACACAAAGAATATTGAAGCTGCTGGCATCTCTTGGGGATTTTTGAAAGTGCCAATAATGGTAGTAGGAACTCAACTTTTCCAAGGGCCTTGAAACCCTGTAAGCAGAATAGGATAAACCTATGAGGGGGTTGATTCATCAGAGCACTGGAGTACAGCCCTATGACTTCAGCAGGGCTTCAGGATGTGTTTAGAGTTAAGCATATGTTTGGGTGAATTGTTAACCTCAAGTGTGTGATCAAGTGCTTTGCTGACTCAGGGACGAGACGTTCCTAACAGCTTGTTGTTTTCCACTTTACCATCTGGGAAGAGGCAGCTTGACAGCACGTGGGCTGTGTGAGACATTATTGCATTTCTGAAAGGATATTAACAGCCTTGAAGTTTTAAGGTTCTCTGAATCAGGAATTTTTTGTCTCTACAGATCTAACTGGGGTAGAACAACCTCACTGTTGTGTTTGAAACCAAACTGACCATGCCACAGCATTTGCTAGGTTATCAGCCTATTCCTAATTAACATAATCATGTGTTTTCATGGAACTGCTAAAGATGCAGGTGGAAAGCTTTACAGAACCTGCAGGTTTGGGGGCATGAGCTTGCCCCTTTTGGATATTTTAGGAAGTCTCTTTTGCACCTGGACAACTGTAAGAACGCAAATTTGCAAGCACTTTTAATTACAGAGTCATCTCTCCACTACACCCATTTTCTGACCTAGGGGAGCACATCTCTATTTATATGAAATAAATGTTGTTACAGGCTGTTAAGACAACTCACCCTCATGCCGCAGCCAGGTAGTGCAAAAGAGTGGGTCATACAGACCTGTTACTTCATTTGTGAGAGAAGGGCAAGATATCTTGATACTTTGGTATTCTCCAAATTATTTTAACTTCCCAAAAATACTAGGGGTTCACCTGAAAAATCTCCCGTATCACTCCCCCATCTGGTCAGCACACACCCCTCCTTCTCTAATCTGATACTGTCCTGATTTCAGCTACCCTTCCAGTCTGCCATGTTAACACTCTTGATCTAAAAGCCATTTCTGTATTGTTGTGCTGCTTTGCATTTTTGATGAATGCTTACAGAAGAATGTTAATTGTAACAAAATGCATTTCTTTGTGGGAACTTTTCTTTTTTTTTATTTTTTCCAGTGACAAAATGTTCCCAGCCTTTGGATTTGGAGCAAGGATACCACCAGAATACAAAGTAGGTGCATAAATGACATTTTCTAGTTTCCTTGGTTTGTGAGGCACAAAATAAGCAACAAATGGTTCAGTGCAGGGCAGGGGCTAGGGGGAGCAGCTCCTACTGCTTGTTTTCTCTCACCTGGCTTTCTCACCCAGTGATATCTCACTGAAACCAGAAATCAAAGCTAGACTTAAAATAGTTATGTTACACCCAAATTATTTAATGGTATTGGCAAAGCTTTGTTAATGGATGCTAGTCCAGTAAGAGGAGACCTGATTTTTTGAACAATGCTTGCCAGGCATATTTTGAAGCTTTGCAAACCATGGTTTGACAGAACCCATTTTTGGAAGATGTGGTTCAGTGAGGGGCCTAATGTCCATGCTTTATGATGAAGAGCTTTAACATCTTCCTGAAAATAAAGACTTTTTAGAAGAGTTTTGCTCTGGCAAATTTCTGCACCATGGTGGACATTGTCAATACCAGGAAGAGAAATATAAGAGCATGCTGGAGAGAAGTGGTATTTATAAACAAAACAAAATGAGAGTGTTCCACAGTGATGGTGCAGTTGTAAGTGTAAATCTGCAGTCTGGTAGGGCTGGAGTGAAGACAATGGAGTAAAAGAAGGAGCATCCAACAGAGAAACGCCTAAGAAGAAATAGGCAGAAGTTCAAATCCTGTGTTGCACATGCAGAGGTAGTGTGGGCAGAGAAGTAGTTCTGCACAAATAAGTAACCAAAAACTAGCTGGAGATTCTGCAACTCAAATACTGTCTGGAAAAGAACAGCATTAGACTTCTGATCATGCAGGACATAGCCAAGATGCATGGGAAACAGAGAAGAAACTGATATAATTAAACGTTAACAAAGACTAGAAAAAAAGTGCTCCCAACTTGTCTCCCCTAACTTCTTATCTTCTGCTGCAAAAATATGGTGACACTATAGACACCACTGCAACACTGCAGATCTCCTGCTATTCAAACGTTCTTTTGAAGTTTTCAGTCAAAGGTATTACAAGTCATACATATCTTTTGTTTTATTAAAGGGCAGCAGTGTAATGACTGTAATAACTCACATCTTCAAATTTAGGTTGAATCATCATGAGAACTTCTAAGTTGTGACCCCATCATGTGGCTTTTCATTTTAATTTAGAGTGTCTGCTTTCGAGCCTGCAGCCCTAATGAGGTGATCTAACCTGCTTATAGCATGTTGGTCTCTGCACACCAGCAGCTACTCTTTTATTTCTTCCAGTAGACACCAGTTTGCTAGGGCTGTGGAAGAAATTACTTCCACTGCCAGGGGTTTCTTAGTAACCATGAGAGCCTTCACACAACTTCAACAACATAGCTTCCTTAAGAGTCTAAATGAAAGCTGCCCAACGTATGCATGGCAGTAACACAGTGAGGGAAGGCCAGAGGTAAGCAGCCTGATAAAAACAGGCAAAGTAAGTGGATTGAGTGGATTCAGGTCTAATTTATGTCATGCTCAGTCACAAGCTGTAGAAGAATGAGGCCTGTAACTCACTAGTCAGCATGAATCAATGCTAACATTGCTATTTAGGATCAGCTGTAAGCCACTGCTTTCAGGCTGGCCATAAGCTCTAGATTTGTTTGCCGAAGTTTCCTTGGTGCACTAGAGCACATGAGAGAAAGGTGTCCGTTTGCAGTGGTGTCAAAGCAGTGCCTTGGTTTCATACTTTCTTGAGCTCCTGCCAGTACCCTGGGATGGGTGCTGGAGGGCACTATTCACCTGTCCATTTAGTGAGATTCTAGCCTCCTCACATCCTTTTACATGCTACAAGAAGAGCAATGTTTGCTATGTGAACTATTATTACCCATGGAAAAATACATCATCGTCCACCCCACCCCCCCCCATTTTACATTAGCGCTTCAGAACGATGTCGGTATCTACCTCTGCAGGCTCTTCATGAATGTCTTGAGGTTGAACCCCTTTAAAAATGTTTTTATATATGCTTTCTACAGAATTTCCATTTCAAGAGCACACCGCTATGTTACGCTGACTTTATTTTCCCTCATTTCAGCTCCAAATAAAACACTTCAGCTGTTAGCAAAAAAACAGCATTTCTTAGTGGCATAAGGAATCTGTGGGAGTGAAGGATGCAAAACATGCCATATATAACATTCCTCACCAGTCTAGAGACCCTTCATCTAATATTCGCCAATAAGATCCTTTTTCCCCAAGGTCTGACAAATATATCACCCTGCTCCTTGATCTAAGTAAACCTCTGAGAGCAATATTCCCCTCCTGAGTTTTTATCAAACAAAACTTGCAGAACGTGCTGGTTATTCCACAGCAGTGTCTCCAACCATAACTTTTTTCTGCAATGAGAAGAAGTATCTGAGAAATCTGATGTAAAATGAAGAGGTGGCAGATAATATGGACTCAGACACTGCTGCAAAAGGTCACAGTGAAGAGGAGGAAAGAAAGCTTAATCACACACACTAATTTCTTAGCAGGCAAAACTCAAAGGAACTGAAAAACCACAGAGCAGCACAAAACTTACGGTTAAAATGAACAGAAAGTTAGAATTGCGTCAGCCCCATGACAGGTGTATTGCCAATAATGACATGTTCTTTTCTATAGAAATATTGCAGGCTGACACCTGAATAGGTACAAAACAACTTGCAGTTTGTTTTAAGACAGTCTTGGTTATTTCTGCATTTTTAATGAAAGCTTCATTCGCTGCTTATGCTGGCAAGAGTTGCTGGAGAGAACCTCACTGCAGTCACAGTACAGCATCTTTACAATCCTAACCTGCACTGTCTGGTTTGCTGCACAGGTAAGGGACTTGAAAAGTGCCATAGTCTTTGTGATTCTTGCACTTTTCAGGAGCTTGAGGGCAAAAATATATGCAAACCTAACAAAAAAAACCTGATAGAAGTATGTGTAATGGACCAAGGGAAAAAACAGAATTTGTCACCTTATCCATGCAACTTGGATTTAGATATGGAAACTGGGCAGCATGTTTGAAAATCAAGTACAAAGGAAAATAAATGGCCAAGCTTTGCCAAGCAGAAATGTCTACAGTGTGGTCTTAGCCAGAGACACAAGCTGTCCAGCTCCCAAACTATTTGATTAATGAGCATTCTGAAAATAATAGCTTTTGAGCAATGGTTCTTTAAATTAGTTAGTGTCTTCAGCTTTTGCAAAATATGCAGGCATTCCATATTTAATTTTCAGACTGGCAGTGGCTTAATAGCATTCAATTTATTCACAGATAAATGTTCAACATTGGGAATCTCAGCATTTATGCCTGTATGCATCTATTGTTCATGGATTTTTGACAATCTCTATTTAAATTAGTAGGAAAGCATTCCTAAACATGGCTGAATTTGTCAGATTGTTTGTCAAGTAGTCCTAGTACCATCACCATAGAGGTTTCTGGAAAGCTGGAGCTATTTGGGACAGGGAGGTTAATTTAAATGAATTCAACAATCTAGAGAGGGAAAAAAAAGATTACTAATTTTTGGAATTCAGGCATCCATATTCAGCATTTACAAAATGAATGAAAAATGTGGTTTCTGAGTCAAACCAGCTTTTTATTTAAAAAATGGAAGTTCAGTTAAAGTAAAAGGGGTTTAAAAAAATATAGAGGCCAAAATAGAATAACATGTTTCGATCCAACTTAAATAAAATGCCTTTGCGTAGTCCAAAAGCTTTCCAGCAATTTGCTTTATGATTTTGTGGGGTTTTATTATTTGTCAGATTCCAAGGTAGGGGTTTTGTTTGTGTTTTGAGGTTTCTATCTGAGACCAAAAGACTTTTTTTTTTAAGAAATCTCAAAAATTCTCATTCATTAGGAAATTCTCCTTTCAGTCTTAATTAGAAACCTGTTTAGTAAGGGCCATGCTATGAGGATGAATTTCATTACATCTGAATACGAGGGAAATAAGTAACCTGCTATGTTAAATCAAGGTGACTTTTCTACTAAACTGGTCATAAGCATGTGGAAGTATGGTTATGGTTCTTGAAAGAGTCTCACGGGTGCCATCACAATTGATGGACAACTGCCTTTCTGTATGCAGGTGCTTGTCACTGTGAGGTACAGGCAATGGAGGCATTGTACAGTGGTAAAAAAAAATACTATAATCTGCCTTAGCAAAAATATTTTAGACTGTTGATGTAGCCTCAGAAATGCTGTCATCATAACCTACATCATGATGTATGGTAAAGCTACTTATTTTGCTTGTTTAAAACCTTGAAGAAATTACCTAGGAAATAATATGTTCCTGGTGCAGGAAGTTCCTGGACAGCTGTGTTTTAATAATCCCAATCTGTGACGGTATCTGCTAAATAATTTATCTGGAGTCCTGCAGAGGGAAAAGATTAATACATAGCCAAGTGCAAGTACATATCCTTAGTTAGAGGCTTTGAGTGGTGTTTTGTGCAGCAACCCAGGTAATGCCAGGCTGATCACATGTAATCACCTCTGCACTCCAGAATTTCTCTCTCCTTTCTTTTTACAGACTGATGTTAAGAGAGAGGAGGAGGGCTGAGCAGGGGGTCATATTCAAAACTTAATCCAGGGTCTGTGACACACCATGGTTGTGAGGACATTCCTTATTGTAAGGCAGACTTTCAGACTTCCACCACAGGCCATGGTCTACAGTTCTTTGCAAAGTTCTCTGCCAGATACTAATGTAAAGCAGTCATTCAGTGTTTGCATGGCTTGACATATTCCAGGATTTCCTGACTGTTAGATTGATCCATCATACAAACCACTGTAGTAGATTATATAAACATGCTTGCTTTCTGAATGGCCAAGTGTTGTCTTGTTTCCCCAGAAGATTTCCCAGTCTTCAGCATCTTAGATGTTCACACTTTTGCCTCCTTTTCCCCAGTTCTGGGAGTGCATGAGGGCTGTGTCATTCAATACCAGAAAGATGCCATTTGATATACCAGCTTCTGGTCCTCTGTCATCAGCATGGTTTGCTTTTCAGTCACAAAAGCCCTTGCATGTTTGATTAAAAAAAAAAAAGAGGATGGCTCATTACCTTGCACTGTTTTGAAAACAAAAGCATTGAATGTTTGAGCCAAACCATCTTTTGACATGGGTGGGCTTTACATGGAGTCCTGTCAGGTAGCCACCCAAGTTCAGTAAAGCCTTCAGTATGTGTCATGTGCCTGAAGTCTCTGCTGGTTTGGACCCTCTTGAATTTTGGCCACCACAGGGGAGACGGCACAGGGGTAGGTTGAAGCGCAGCTGGTTTTACTTACCTGAGGGGGGGATGAGTTCTGAGCGTTTGGAGAAACTCTGCTTTAAAAATACCTGCTGTTGACTTGCCTTGGGTGATGATTTCCTGTTTGTGAACCATCACTGAGCAGCTCAAAGAACTTCTCTCCTTCACACTGTACTTAAATTTTGTTTAAATTGTGATATATTGTTCAGAGAGCATGGGAAACAACCCAATACTTCTGCACATTCATTGTGTTTCCGCTCCTGCCTTCAGCATACATTTTAACACTGTTCTTAGTGAATCAGGATTACAGTGTATGAGGGCCACTTGCTTTGGGAGGATAGCAGCCGCTGCTCAGACAGTATTATTTTTTGGATCATTGTGCACACTTACTAGACTTGGGCTTTCCTTATTGGCGTGAACCATTGTCTACATTTTTCTTAAATAATAGCCTGGGTGCCATAGCTCTGAACCAGATAAACTGTTTTAATAGTGTGATCCTGAAAGAGGTATAGTAACAAAAGCATCCACCCCATGCTTGCATGTGAGATCAAAATACTGTAGCTATGGAAAAGAATTGTGATACTCCTTTAGCTATAATTTCAAATGCATTTGGAATAAAGTGAAATCACAGAAGAGGCACAGTGTCGGAAGAATCAGCCTGCAATACATAAACATGCATCACCATATTTCTTGCTCTTGAGATGCAGTTAATACAAAATACAGAAAGCCTAGAGGAATAAGAAAGGCTATTGAACAACAAAAAAATCATCAGTGAGTGAAAACTCACAATACTGTTCTTGACAACTGCAATTACCTTTGGCCTGCAGCTGGTCATGAGACTGGCAGATAGCAGCTGGGCAAAGTGTGCCAAGAGACACACAGAGCAGCCAGACAGAAGGGCTCTGGAGCACCTCAGAAGCATATCTGACAGCCCTGCTCTTCTGTGCTGGCTCAGTGAGGAACACAGGTAGTGACTTTCTGCATTATCTTCCATGGCCAAGTAGGGTAGCCTGAAGGGCCCATGTAAAACCCTCTGTAAGAGGCAACTGATGCTTTGTGTAGACATACCAAATTCCTGGCTGGGCTGAGGTGGCTGCAGACTTCAATGAGTTTCTCCTTCCATCCTTTCCCATCATGGTAGAAGTCCTGCTTTATTTAACCTCTTAATAAGTAGTGGTAGGCATCACTGGTGAGCAAGGCCAGCATATGATGGGGAAATTCAATTTCTCTATGAGAAACTCTCTTTGGCAGTAATTAGCGAACTTACACCACTTCACTTTTACAGGAGCTTCTCTGTAATCACGTATTTGATCCATGGGTCTCTTAGTCATAGACCAGTTTCCATACTGTGCTGTGAAGTTGTCTAAACTAGCAAATAAAACAGCAACATCCAACAAATAAATCTCTTTCTGCAAATAATCCAGGTTCCATTTTACAGGGAGTAAACAGGTTGCTTTTCATATGACTAGGACTGTTGGTACTTCTGAAGGTCCTACAGAGATCTATAAAGTCTCAAATGTGTGTAATTGGAGTTAGCTATATAAATGCCTTCATGAATCTGGAATGATATACCTGAGTTCAACTTTAAATTGTGCAAATTGCCTGCTTAAGTCTCAGCCATATCCACTTTCTGCAAACAAACAAACAAAAAATATACATACACTGTGCATTGCAAGACAAAAGTCGGGCTTCATTCAAGACAATTTAAGACAAATAAGAGAATTAAGAGACTGAGCTTCAGAGCTGAAGAGAGTAAAAGGAATCAAGCCTTCTCAGTGATCAAAGAAAGGAGCAAAAAAGAATCTGGAAAAAAATGCAGGCAAGAACAAACCTTAAAACCAGAAAAGAGCATCTGAAGAAAGTTTCAGTCCCAACAGATTTGTACTGTGAATGCAGATCTCTAAGTGACAGACAGACAGAGGAAGCCTGGAACCTGAGACTTACATTGCCTTGCATTATTTGTGTATACAGAAGTCTGGTATTATTTTCCCAAGCCACTGAAGATACAATACATTGTTTTATTAGAAAATCAGAAACTTCTTTGTATTCACAGTCATTTCTTTTAGAAAATAGCTCTGTAGTATTTTATTACAGATGGATTTTGAGAGAGAGGCTGGGATATTCACTAAATTTGAGGAAAAACATGAGTTTTCAGGGCTTTTTCTGCTTAATTTCCCCCCCAGCCTAATCTACCTTCTTAACCAGCTTAGGTCCCTTACATTTCTTAGATTATTATTTCACAGTGGGTCAGGTGACTTCCTTGATCTCTTTGGAGAAAAAATTATTCTCCCAGTACTCCCATGGCCTTCAGATGAGGAACTGTTCACACCTGCGAGTGCAGGATTCAGAAGGGGGCTGAGCTTCTGCTGTCCCTGCTGAATCGCAACCTGCTTTCTCTCTGCTGCAAGCTGAGGTGCTGAGTGAGGGAGAGCTGGCATTTAAATCTTCTCAGCAATAGATCCTTCTTCTGTGCCTGGCATGGATATCCCAATCCTGACACCGTATTTATGGGATTTCTTATGTACTTGGGTCTTTTTTCTTTGTGCTATTTTTCTTGGTTTGGTTGTTGTTGTTGACAGGTTTGATTCCAGTTTTGTTACTTTGTTTCTGTTGGGACTTCCAGCTGGGACTGTATTTCACACTTAATAGCTGAAAGCTTGCAAGATCTCTGGTTTAACACAGAAAGAATGTAAAGGGTGTTTAACTCCAAGTCCTCTTGGAATAATTTTTCTGACTACAGTCTTCTTCTCTTCTTTCCATTTATCTGCAGGTCTCTCATGATTTTGCAATCAATTTCAATGAAGACAACCCAGAATGTGCAGGTAATGCTCATATTAGGACATACTGCCATATTTCTTCTGTGTGCAAAATGTGCTTGCATTTTTTATTGTATTCCCTGAGTGTTATTGAAAATGTTTTTTAAAGAACGCAGCCAGGATTTTCAAAACATGACAGGCTCCAAGCCATTGGGCTTATCTTTAGAAACCTTAGAAAGTGTCACACATTAATTTCCTGAAAAATAGGTCCCTTTGAAAGTACACCATGTTGGACATTCAGCACTTGTGCTTCCCCAAATCACTTGCATTTCTGAAAACTAAAGCCATGTCTTCTAGATTCGTTCCAGATCTTCAGCTACATCAACACCATAGGTTGTGCAGCTAAGAAGGGCAGGACATGCAAAAGCAGGCTGTGAACCTCAGTGATCAAAGATTCCCTCAGTTTAGAGCCAGTTCTTTGGCCAGACCTATAACAACAGTAGCCTACTAGTAGGCTACAGTAGACTACTGTGGTAGAAGGAAGCATGCTTTCATGACAGCAAATGCAGCAGGAGGCTGTTTTAACACAGTGTAAGATATTGGTATGTTCTAGCAACAATCACTAATCCTCGATAGTTGGATGCCAGATTTATGTAGCAGATGTTGCTGTATGTCTTGTATTTGTAAGTGAGGTCTGCAGTGACTGATGCTGTCTTTCTAGAATCTCCTGCCACAATGCACACATTTTGTAAAAGAGAATAACAGGACAATAATCTCTAAACAGCCTGACAAGTAATCCCAGACTAACACTTCGTTGAGAGTCTTGTTCAGATGATCATTGCTGTCTAAAATCCACAGGCTGTAATTCTCCCTTATCCTTCTGCTACCATCCAAACACTGAAATGGGTTTTTCAAAATGCTTTTACTGCTCAAATTTTCTAGCTGCTTCTTTCAGCCCTTCTCAGGCTTATTAGTGGCTTTCTCTCAGGCATGCTCAATGGGATATGTTCAGGATGAGAATTAAAATGCCAAGAAATAAAGTGAGGAAAAGAAGAGAGGACGAGCAATTCAAGGGAAAGAGACATTAAATGAATTCAGAGTTCATGTATCTTAAATGCAAGACCTCATGTTTTTGGTTCAGTGGGCATTCCTGCTTTGTTGTTGTGCTTGGACTGTTGGACTGCACCAGCCTCTGCAGATCATGTGCTTGAAATGGAATTGGGCATAAGTCCTACAGCTGCTTGGTGTGTTCACACAGCTTTTTACATTGTTTTTAAGACATTAAAAGAAGCAGAAATTACATGTATGCATCTAGAAGTGCCTGTAAGCTTGTAAGCCAGATTGAAGTTGAGATTTTAGTCATGCTGAGGGTGCAGGGATGAGGTGGGGAAGCAAAGCAGACCTCAGAATGTTGTTGGGACCATTGTATTTTAAAATGTGTTAGCTTGCCTGCTTCTGAACACAGACACATTGGTATCTACACAGGGCCTGATCTGTTCAAAACATCTCAGTTAACAATGGTCAGCATTAAGTGATAACACATTTATGCATGTAGTGTTCAAATACAGCTTCGTTTCCTAGTCTAAATGCAGGACACTTGTGACCTTCCGTGTACCTCAGAAAAAAGCTCTAACAGTCCATGCAAAGAACATTTTTTTTATCCTTCCTTTGCTGCCTCTTTTGAGTCCAAGGCTAATTCTTCTATCACACTGACATTGTTATATAATGATTTGTATCGATTGAAAAGGCTGTCACATCTGTGTAGTGCCAGCAGCAGGTCAGAGGTTGGACAGACAAACGTTCTGCAAGTAAAGAACTTACTATCCAGACAATACTATGTATGCAAAATAAAATGTAACAATGGAAATGAGAGGAGGTTAAAAGAAAAAAAAGGAGCTGCTCTATGAGCCTTGCCTTGGCGTATGTCACTTAATATTTGTTATGTATTTAAACTTTACTTGGCTCTTTGCATAAGACTCAGTTATCTGATAAGTTAACCCATCACCTAAAAGGAGTTTTAGGGCTAAGAAGACATAAAAAGATGGTTGCAGCATGAAAGAAGGCCAGGGAAGAAATTTTGCAGGATTCGCACATGCATCTATGAGATATAAAAAGCACTTCTTTGCCCTAAATGATCCCTTTTAAAATAATATCCATCTGGATGAAAGCAAGAAAAGGAGACAGACCAGAAAACATGTTGTTTAATCATCTGCTGCAGCTTGCTCATCACCTGCCTGTCATGGACGCTTGATTAGTTCCTACTGCCAATTCTTCTGTGATGTTTTCTAGATGTTCTCACTATATTTGGTGACATGGGGAGCAGTAACACCAGCATGTCATGCAGAGAGAGGATGCAAGAGTGTGAGGGAGATAAAGTGCTTAGTGACCACACTATTTTTCCTTGTAATATTTAGCATACTTGACAGAAAACAAAGGAAAATTGCTGAAGAGTATCTTGCTTTAAACTAAAAAACAAAGATTGGATCCAATATAAAAAGTATGTGTCTAATTTGCTTTTGAGGAATGAAATCCCTTTCTTTGTGGAAGTAGTGAGCTTTCGCTGGCACAAGGTAGTGTGAAGCATCACTCTACATTGAACAGGGCCTGTGTATTGATATGAAGATCACTGGAATTCATAAAACATAGATATCCTCACATTTCCTCCCTTGTTACCATTTCCACTCTTGAAAATGTTAGTATTTGTAGCCTTATATTTATAGTCTTATACTTAATATTTAGTCTTCATTGTCTGAGGAAGAAAGTGACAATCTCTAATCTGAATGAATGCTTCTTCTACACATGCATGTACTCTACATGCATCTTAAACCCATATATATATGCATACAGTGTATTTCATAAGAGCTATTGAAATTGGATTCCAATTGAAAATGTAAAGAGTTGAATTGTGAAGAAAAATGCACATTGGCTCTCCCTAAAATAAAGGAATCCAAGAAAAGTAAGCTACAAAGTAAGCCACTTACATATTCTGTTGGATTTGGATATATAAGGACAGTAGATACTTCTAAAAGATATTAATCTGAGATAACGAACAAGAAATTATGTTTCTAGAACATGTTTCTTTCTAAGATGAAAGCAACTTTCTGACATGAACCACACTAAATTTGTGTGGAATGCAGGGAGTGAGGTTTATCTTCTACTATTTTAATGCATACGAAAAAACTACAGTATATCTTGTCATCATCTCAGGGAAGATTTATGAGGCTTTCATGCAAGATCAGTAAGTATATGTAATGAAATCCTTAGCAGGTTTAAAATTGGGAGTTAACAAAAGGTCAGTTTTGCAATATGTAATTTAGCCACTGGAATTACCAAGGGAAATTTTGTAACATTACTTTACATTTTAGCCAATCATAGCTATAATTGGAGCGTGTTCTTTTGTCTGTGACCACTGCAATGGAAAAATATGTTTGTAGCTATCTATAAAGAGAGAAGACTGCATTCTCCACCATTTTTTCGCAGGACGTTCAGGTGTATCGTTGTAAAGCAATTACAACTCCCTGTGATTTGTTAGTCACTGATCTGCGCCCATATATCCAGTAAACATGGCTGAGTAAAATCTCATGAGTGAGCTAGTCTCAGTGCAAACTTAAACTGGCTTAGGATCTTATTGAAGTAATTTCATTCTTCAGCATCCTTTACAAAGCTCTTCAGTCTATCACTTTCTTTCCAACTTGAGACCTCTAATCCTTTAGGTCTGGTAAGCTGGGAGTTCTGAATGTGGAGGCTGACGTGCACCACTTCAAGAAATCCTTCTTCTCAATGATTGAAAACACCAATTTCCATTCTGTGATCTGTCAAGTGTGTCAGCAGAAGTCTGTTCTCCCTGGTCTGGCTATATATCCTGAAATGAAAAAGCCAAAAATAGCTAGTCCTCCATCAAAACTTCCTGACTAAAGCTCATTTTTCTGTAGACTGCAAAGCATCCTGCTGTTTCTTCCAAGATTTCACAGCTTTTTGGTCATAGTCGAATTCAATCTGTGAGCAATTATGCAAACTCACCCTGAAAAATTATTTTCTTAGCACAGGGGAGTCAGGTATTTGAAAAGATGTTTGAATTCCTTGACAGCTCTAGGTTGTAAGTACAAAGGGCAAACTTGTTGGTAACTACCACAATAAACAGATAAAAATATTTATCTGAAGAGGAGGAGAGAGAAGTGAAGTGTTTTTAATTTGTGCCTGCCCTTTTAGCATGAATCTTAGCTGGTGATCAGGAAGTGATCACTTACACCTTGAACTGAGAAGGATGGGAGCTATGGCATTGCAAGCTCATACCTAGAAAATAGACATTAAAAACTGCTGGGAAGGAGAAGCATGGTATAATGAATTATATATTACAGACTAGATTCAAGGCAGCTAGAGACAGCTTCTCAGAAATTATCTGAAGTTGTTAGTCCTTGCTAATCGTGTGATATTTTGAATTTATTCATTAAGAACCTGCCTTTTATTTACATTTTAAACAAGCACAATATTGGTGATGTACCACATTTATTTGTCTTTCGTGTGGCTTTTCATGCCAGGAATACAAGGTGTTGTGGAGGCTTATCAGAGCTGCCTGCCCAAGCTGCAGCTGTATGGGCCAACAAACATTGCTCCCATCATCCAGAAGGTGGCAAAATCAGCATCAGAGGAGACCAACACCAAGGAGGCCTCGGTAAGGGCATAATGCTGTTTGGCTTTTTTCTTGTCTTATGATGTACCTCTTGTAGACCATCAAAACAAGGGCTTTTCGTGTGTGGGAATCATGCCTTCACAGTTTTCTCTAACTGCCTTCACAGAGGGCAGCTTGAGTCTGTGTCAGCTGGAGCGGTGTATCAAGCCTTTACAGCTTCAATAGTCACAATTTTAAACTCTTCTCCCACTGCTTTTAGAGCTATTTTACTGTAACACACCCAGTTCCTCACTGTGGAAACATAAATGGCACCACTAAGGTTACAGAAATGTAGGGGCCAAGCCCTGAAAGTGTTGATCATACAAGGAGATGAGTTCAGATTATTCCCTACAGATTACCCCATTTCAGATCTCCTGCAGAGGCTGTACTAAAACGTTTTTGTTCAACTAGGGGATTTTTACAACCATTCCTTTGAAAACTACAGTGATAGAGTTTTCAATTTGCTATGACTGACATGGAGTATTATGTGCCTTTTAGAAGTCAGGAGACAAGTCTGTTAGCCTGCATCTGATACAAAATCCATGACAGATTCTTGGGCTAAAAGGCTTAAGCATAGATGGTGTTTTAAATGTACATCTTTGAAATGGATTAGGCTTATTTTTCTCCTGCCTTCCAAACAGAATAGGAGAAAGGGAGAATGAGAGAATTGGAGAAGGTACGGGAGCGAGGAGGTCTGAAACATTTACAAGAGCAGTACTGTTGGAGTCAAGGATGTAAGAGAGGGCTTGTATACTGCAGCAAGATAAATGATTATGTATAGGAACAGAATAGAGCTGTGCATTGGCATGTATCTCATCACCAGGCCTGGAGCTTTCTCTAAGCTTTCTTCATGTGCTGAGCCTTTTTTTAAGTACTATTAAGGCAGCAGTTCCCAAATATTTCTGTTCATGAGTCTGGGCTTGTGATTGTCACTCCACTGCTGTTTCCAGGATCTTGATACTATTTAGGGTCCCAGTCCTAAAATGGGGAATTGCTATGTTTGAATTTCCATACCCACCTAATCGTGAGGTGGCTCACTCTGTTCCCGGTGCTGCCTCTGAACGAGTATGTCATATTGAATAAGTTGCTTCATTCTTCCAGACCTAAGCTTCATTTGAAAAAGAAATTAATTTATAGCATGAGTCTTCAAGACGAAGTTTTCTCCCTGCATGTTTTGTTTTATTCATGGCAGGAGATAATGAACAGAACTCTGTGTGAGTTTATATAGCTGTGTATACATAAACCTTAATGATGTTTTGTGTGTTGGTATTGCCTGTGCAGAGTGACCAAATTCTGTGACCTGTCCATTTTTCCTATTGATGCACATTTGTTAAATGACTCCAGCTGCCTAACAATTCATAAAGGATCCAAGTAAGAGTCACTCTTCCCCATTACTAAGTGAAGATGTCATAGCCCATGATCCCAGTCCAGTGGACTTAGGAGTTTTGGGAAAGAAATGACAAGCACACAAAATTGCTTGCTCTCCTCTAGAGAATGAGAAAATCTCTCTTCAGGGCTCTGTATGAAGTGTTTGAAAATGGACATGTTCCTCCCTGCGCATGCCCTTGCTCTCCTCAGGGACCCCATTACTCTGCAGAATTCAGTAGACCTGCCATGGTGTGGTGCTTCTCCTACAGGCACCACTGGATCATCCTCCAGTTTGCAGACGGCTGCACCCATCCCACTTGCCTGTTAGCAAAGCTCCTCTGCAAAGTGCTGTCATAACCTCCCTGACAGCTCTGCTACAGGCTTGTAACGCTTCAATACCCCATTCCTTCCTGCCTCCCACTGGTTCCCAAAGGGAAAAAAAATGTAATTGGAAACTGTCAGCAGAAGTGATTGTGCAGCAGATGGAAAATAGGGCTAGTGAGGATCTCAGGACTATTCCAGACTTCCCAGCCAAAGTCCTGACTGTCCCAGCCCTAGCAGCTAGAAACCCCCTTTTCTACACTGTGCATGCCTTGGCTCCCTCCAGCTCCTGGAAATTACCTGAACTAGAGCTAAACTCCAGAAGAGGACAAATTAGTAGCTGAGGAGGTTTGGATGGGAAACACACTTAACCTTTGAGTCACTATTTTAAAAAGTCCATGAGTGAGTTACCAGAAGCACTTTTATACTGGAAAAGGGCAAGCAGCTTTGGAAGATTAACTAATGATATAATTTTTCACTTCTTATCCAACAACTTCAGCAATATTTCATCTTGCTGATTCTGACGGACGGCGTCATCACAGACATGGCTGACACCAGAGAGGCCATTGTCCATGCCTCTCACCTTCCCATGTCAGTCATCATCGTCGGGGTGGGGAACGCCGATTTTAGTGACATGCAGATGCTGGATGGTGATGATGGGATCCTGAGGTCTCCCAAGGGCGAGCCTGTGCTTCGAGATATTGTCCAGTTTGTGCCATTTAGGAACTTCAAACATGTAAGCTGACTTTTCCATCCATTCTGCAGAAGGCTGAATGTATGTAACATATAGGGAACAGACTCTGGGGCTGGGCCTAACTTTGTATGGGCATGAAGTGTTTAGTAATTCTATGGCATTACTGTGTCAGAAATTGAGAGAAAAAGGAGTACAGAATGAAATGTGCTTCATTAGTGAGATGGTGAGGGTGGGGAAGGAAGAGATGGGGCAGAATCCGTGTGCTTCTTGTGGTGCCAGTCCTTAGTTCCACTTTCTCCCTGATTTTAGTTTTGTTGCCCCTCCTGACTTATTTTTCCTGGTGTCTCTCTTCCATTCTCTTTACATCTGTTCTATTAGGACTACTGTATTCTGCTTTCCACCCCTTCATTTCCACAGGCAGCTAAAATGGCTGTGAATTTGTACTCACACTGTTCCCCAGGAGTCTGTTTCCTTATTGAAATTTAGGTCCCTGAGTTCTCAAAGGCAGGACTATCCACCCACAGCATCCTGGTTGCCTCCAAACCCTTTCCCCAAATTCTGTACAAGAACACAACGCAGAAAGTGGTGTTACTAAGAGCTTCAGCCACCTGTTCCTGTCTGAGCCCACTGTGGTGTAGGGAACACTCTGTAGGAGAGGAAGGGACAGACCCAGTGTTAAATTGCCAAACTTGAAATAATGCCTTGGCTATGTACTTTTCTCCCCAGTCACCTGCCCTACATTGCAGCATCTGTCCCAGGGACTTTTTCGGCAGCTGGGTAGAGACTGTGTTCACCCACAGAAGGAGCTTTCCCACACACAGCCAGGTTTTTCAGGGCCCTTTTCCTCCATATGGAGGCATGGAATGGCCACTGTGTTCCACAGCAATGCTGATCACATTGCTTTCTCTCTGTTTTTCCATCTCCCTTCCTTCCCCTCATTCCTTCTGTTATATTGAAGTGGTTCTCCAGACTGCTTTTTTGCTCACCTTGGTGTCTAGGAAGCATATCCTCAGTATTTGATTTGAAAATTTCTTTACCCCACAGTGTAACTGACTCATTCTCCTCATGAGATTGCCCTTTCCAATCCTCTCCCATACGCTAGTGAGCCTTGGATCTGGATATGTCACACAGAAGTTTTCAACTCTGGGTTGGTTTTGGTCTGCATATTGGTTGCAGTGCTTACATTTCTTTAGTTTTTCTAGGCTTTTTGTTACCACAGGAGATTTCTTTTTTCTGTTTGCTACTTCCAAAATACCTTCATTTTATTTTCCTCTTCTCAAGAGTTGTTCTTTTCTCACTTCAAAATACTATTTTGGCATATTTGTCTTAGATCTAGACACACTTCTTACTTTCACAAACTCTACTGAGGAGTAAGAGAAACAAACTTGTTCTTCTTTTCCCTATACCTTTATGTAAAAAATGGATCCTCACAGGAGGTGAACTCCCCCTGAGCTATTAGTTTGGTGACACCATGCCAAATGGCTGCAGATTTGCCACTGAATTGTAGATACATACATTTCTATGCTGCCAGTGCCACTCAGTCACCTATCTACTGCAAAAAAGTATGAGCACGACCTGCTCATAGCTTGTGATTCTCCTCATCAGATAATCACAAGTGCGTAGTGCTGCACTGTAGTCTATTGTAAAAGTGTCGAGAGGCAAGTTATTTATGGGCTAGTGCTAGACCTACTTTCAATTAGTTGAAAACCCGTTTCTGCAAGGAACTGGCAAAGCCAGCTGCACTTGTTATTTTTAGTTTCATTTTGTGATTTTTTAACAAAGTTGAAATCATCCTTGATTGAATAGATTAACGCCGACAGTTGCAGTTCTGGGCACTGAATATATTGTGCCTCTGGTGTTACTTGTGAGTGAGTTTATGTGTGATTTTAATCGCTAGCATTGGTCAAATGACAAGCATATATTATTTTTAGCTGTTTTAGATTAACTTCCCCAGTACTGGGAGAGGATAGCAACCTTAAAAATTTATTGCTCTTGTTAAATAGTGATACTTTTCTCCCCCTTTCTCTCAGTGGCAGAGATAATACAGACATAGAGATAGATAATTGTATTTGCTGCATCAGAAAAGTCAATATATCTTATATGACTTGATATTTAGTCTGTTTATTGTGATCTTTCAGCATTTCAACAAATGTCAGTGTAATGGATGAGTGCCCATATCAATAGCCATTTCTGGCTGAATTTCTTTATTGTCATATCTCAAACAATGTCTCTCAACAAAGTGACATTCACAGCTATCTTGCTTACTTATCCTCAGCACAAAGAAAAAGACCATGCCTTTTGCATCAACTAGTGAAATAATTTTTCATGGGAGAAATGAGTGTAATGTTTTGATTCAAACTTATTTTTCCCCACAGAGAAATGTGGATTTAACACATTTGGGTTATTTTTGTCAGATCAGTTCTGACCAAACACAAGTGTTACCATAAATCAGCATATTACATTTGACAGCTTTAAGTAAAAAATGTATTTAGTCAAAAAACACATCCCTTTTGCCAATGTACCTTGTGTTTAGCTTTAGTATTTCGGTCACTCAACTATTAAGCAGGAAAAAATGTTGAAGGACCTTTTTAGAAAGACTACAAATCAAGTTGTATAAGGTTTATAGGTTTTTCTGATAAATCAGGTATTTATTTATGCCTAAATCTGTATTACCTCTACTGCTGATGGAAGGAGGGAAGAAAATGTTATTTGTGAGCAATTACTTTTTGTTTTGCTGGAACAGTAAACCAAAATTCATTTGGAGTCAACCCAAACAATATTTTTTTTCATTACTTCAATTCTCAGGTCAGCCTGGAACTCAAAATCTCATATCTATCCAAAGAAATCAAAAATAATCTATCCAAAAGCTGCCCCTGTGAGAAAATTGAAAGGAGGGAGAAGGAAGTTGTAAAAATAACCTATAGAGTGAATCCCCTATATTTTATAAGTTTGACTTCAGAGAAGGTTCTGATCCTGCACAGCACTCATATAGGCACTTAACACATTTCAATTAGTTATAATTATTCACATACCTAAAACCTCACATCCACTCCAACATTTTACTGGCTCAAGACCCAATATAGACAGAAAGCTTTAATATAGGGGTTTAATCTCCTGCATGATGTAGTGCATCAGGAGTACTTCAGTAAAGTATCTTATCTTTTTTACTTTCTTTAAGGAATATCTTTGAAGCTATGAAAATAATAATAATTGTAGTGTTATTGGCAAATCCTGTAGTTGCAGAGGCTTGATAAAATCAAGGTAATCATTACTGCTTAAAAAAATGTCCCTTTGTATAGTGGATGACATGCAGTTCACTACAGGGGAACATAACAAACAAAGGGAAAATATTTTCCTTGAACCCAAGTGAATTTCTTCTGTCTGTAATGCTCACCACCCCAGCAATGTGAGTGTCCTTCACCTGAAACTGTAGAACTGTGATGTTCACAATCATTGAAATGTAGTTGAAGAAAATCACCTGTCTCGAGCCATTCACAGGCATATTTTAAGAGCTGAAATTCTCTGCCTTTAGGATGCATAATATATTTACTGTGCACAAATCTGATGCCACAGGTAGACTGTATTCCACTCTGCATTGTATTTAATCATAAAGGCTAACAACTGTGACTTAATAACACATATATCACAAATGATCGTGGAGAGCACAGCTCTTAACCACTGCAAGGAGCAATGTTTTGCACTATGCATTGTAATTAAAGATTAAGCATGGTGAAGCTATAGAACTGAATCAACAGTCATTTGTAATATACACCAATTATCATCATAGGGGATTATTTTCCTGCTGCTGGCCGATCTGAAGTGTATTAGCCATCAGTTGAGAGCTATTCATCTTCAGGTGTTTATTGCTAGGATACTCTTCAAGCAGAGCAGTTAAACAGTGGAGAAAACATTACAGTAAAACATTGATGTACCATCTATGTTAAAAACCCAGCGCAGGCAACCTTTACGCAGCACTGCTGAACTGGGGCTGGTTTTTAGCTCAGAAGTTACTGGGTCTGATTCTTACTTATACAAATGCTGCTTTGCACCATCTGGTCTAGAAGTGAGAGTGCTTTACCACCACAGAAGTACATAAGGTGCAGGTGGCCCAAGTCATCAGACAAGAAATTGCCCCAAACACTGGTTTTGGGATGCTCCCTGCTAGAAATAGCCCCAGGACCGACAGACATCACCGCACTACGAAACTCAGTGAAGCAACAGTTATCCGTGTTCAGACTGAAGCACGGAGTCAAGCCAGCTACCCCAGGGCAGCTCTGTGTGGGGCCACACATTGTGAGCCTGTGAGCACAGTAAATGTGTTAGCTTAAACCTCAGTGAAAGGCTATTTACTTAGCATGCACGCTGGGTACGGAGTGCACAGCTCAGTTGACTCCTCAGGTAGCGGTGGTTCAGCTGTGCAGCTGAGCCCTGGTAGAGCCTGTTCTGAAGGGCTGACCCTTCGCTCAGGAAGAATGGATGTGGCATCAGGAGAGAAGTGGCAGTGGGAGGATGATGCAGAGAGATGAATGTCAGTCCAGTGTTCAGACATGTGGACTACACGTGATCCAGAGAAGCTGGTGGCAAGTGCTCCTGCCCAGCATTTTTAAAGATAGAGCAGAGTGAAGTTTCCTGATTGCTAGGGCTTGTGTGTGCAGCAGTGGCCCAGGATGCTTCCCCCATTCCCCGTTTTTACTCTTTATGTAGGGTTGTATTTTTGGTAAGATGGCACAGAGGCGGGCTAAGGTATATACAGCTTTGGCACACTGGGAAGGAGATTAAAAAAAACAATAATTCTCAATAGCAACATAGAAATCAGCCATTTGCCTGACTCTGAGGGGTATTTTCTGCTGATTTCACTGAAAACAGGTTTAGGCAAGAACAGGACAACTGTGGAAAACCATGCATTTCCCTCTGAAGGATTAAAATAAATAGGTTCTGTTACTGCGTAACACCTGAGAACAGTTCCCACTCTGTCACACAAAGCATGGGCTCTGCTTTGCTAGTTTGTTCATGCAGAAATGTTCCAGACTTTTTTGCCTGCACAAATATTTTGGTATAAATGTCACAGTAGGGAAAAAGCAGTTCATTTTATTTGTTACTAATCGCATATGTGACTCAAAATACCAAAATACAAAAAAAATAGTTTTGTTTCTGGGTTTGCTAGCATTATCTTTGTATTTGTAGTACTATAAGATTTGATACTGGAATTTATAATAGCCCAGGGGCTTTCTGCACCCCTGGATTAGCTTGCCTATGAATAGTTTACCATTTACATCCTTTGTAAGCCTAATTTTAAGACTCTAAAAGGATAAGGATCCCACCCCATGAAACAGAGTAGGGCAATAAACAGTCAATACAACTACTTTGTGACATGGTAGTTTTGAAACCTGGCTGACAATATAACAGACAGTGAGGATGGAAGTGTTCATTAATGTGGGAAAAAGTACTTGGTGTGCAGAAGAAATGCGACCCAGCCTCCAGTTGAGTTCCAGTGCACTGTCTGAGCTGCCATGTGTGATCCATGTGTGCTCTATCTGGAGGTAAACACATTAGTTTAAACCTCTCAAACTGACAGTTAAGCATTTGCATTTTTACTGCATTTTTGTGGTGGGCTCAGAGGGAACATGGTCAGGCAGGCTGGCTCACAGGGGCTTGGAATCAGCTCTACCTAAATACTTAGAAACAAGCAAATCCAAAACACAGGGCAAGAGGGTGCTATTGGGCTGCATGGGAGAACAGGAGTCCAGTTTTGTCACTGCTGAATTCAGGAAAATCTCTGCAGCACACACAGGTAACAGTTACCCACAAAACAACCACAGGCCCCACTGCTTAAAATGAAGCATTGTCAGGGTGTGAGGCAGCAGCTGTGTGTTGTCAATGGAGGGCATAGTTTCTCATTGCACTGAGGAGTAGCCCTCCTCCCTGCCTGGGGTGAAAGCCAGTGGCCATCTCTATATCCATCTCTAGATTTCAGGGTCATCAGTTCTTAAGTCTGGTTGACACCCGCCATTGATAGGTTGCAGGAAGAGCTTTAAAGCCTCCACAAAGCCTAGGACTGAAGCTTTCTCTTGACCGCGGTTTAATGCCAATGAAAACAAAGTATTTTTTATTAATTAAAAACTTCCCCAGCCATTAAAACAGCATGTCAGATCCTGAAGAGCAGAATGGTGATGAAGGCCTCCCTTTCCCGGTGATGTCCTTTCATATTCAACTTGAAGCTCTGCAGGGTTACTCACTGAGTGCTGATGAATGAAGTCTTTGCAGCCCTTTTCACTGCGATGTGATGCTCTCCCAGAGCACAGGGAAGTTCAGCTACCCTGAACTTAAAATAGTCCAAACGGACCTGAAAAACATGCAGAGCACTTTTGGCTTTAGTGTACTTTCAGGCAGCTACAACTACATGCCCAAACTGACTCATAAAATGAGTTTCCAGCAACAGCGCCACACACTTTGAGTCTTTTTTGCCTTCCATTTTTGTACCATACTTCCTACCTTGATCTCATGGCACCAGTGCCTCTAAAACCCATGGCACTTCCAGCAGAGAGACAGGTTAATGCTTTTGTTTTCTACCATTTCCTGCAGGCTTCCCCAGCTGCTCTAGCAAAAAGCGTTTTGGCTGAAGTTCCAAACCAAGTCGTGGACTATTACAATGGCAAAGGGATAAAACCAAAATGTATGTCAGAGTACGAGTCTTCCAGGACACTAGCTCCATGAACCTGCCTGCACTCTTTTACAAAATTAAAAAAGAAAAATGCTACTGTCTACAACTACTGTACTTAAAAATGAAACAAAAAATAGCACGTTTTGGTGATTTTTGACTAAAATAACCATTTTTTTTGCATGTGTAGCCTAAAGGCTTAAATCTGTTAAGCAGTTGTATTGTTGAAAACTTTTTATGAGAAAAAAACATCCAGAAAAAAAAAAGTGAACTCTTTACATTACAGCATGTTGCCTTGAGATAAAAAGTTATCTGTATCTGTTTTTTATACAGGTTTGTTGAAATTTTGCTAAATTTCTTATCTTTACACTGTAAAGCATTTTGAAATATTTATTGAGAGTTGATAACCAAAATGTCTTTGGTTTAATCTGCTATGAACTGAGAGAATTTTTCAAAATGGCAGATGCATGAACTGTATTTTGCATGTTTAAAATAAAAACAACACGGTTTTGCAGTTGTTGTCTTTATGTCTCTCTGCCACTAGGCTGCCTGCTTTCAACTTCCGTATTCTGAGAAAAGAGTATTAAAGTGTTTCAAGAAGTATCTGGCCTGAAGCACAGGTATTTCTAATGTTAGCAGCTTATTATAACATGGGCACTCAAACATACCTACTCAGTCTGTGGCCTGAGTAGCAATTTTTCAAAAGCCTGACACATGCAGCTGTTATGAAGGGTTCAGACTGTAGCTGTAAACAGATCTGTCTTGGAGGGCATGATCTATCAGGATTGCATGTCTTAATATGTGCCTACTTAATCCAAATGATCTGGCTGGCTTTCGAATGGGTTGTATTTTGACTACCCAAATTTATAATCTGTTTGGGAACTCTTACTTCGTTTCATTTGTATTTTTTAATCTCACAACCAATATCCAACTTTACGTGACATGTTTTCTGAAAGAAATTTTGCATGGCCTGATTTTGTGACAACCAGTGTTTTGTAACTTCATGCACGCACAGATCACTTGTGTGTGTTAGAAAAACTAGGTTTGTACCAAAAGGATATTCAAGCCGCCTGTTTTTTTTTAAAAAGAGGACACACAAGAACAGATTGGCAGTGGATTGATCTTTCCATTGAAATATTTATGTATATAAAGGAAGAAATTAGATCATTATTATTCTTAGCGTTTGAATTTTGGCTTCTTCATTTGCTAAAAGACAATGTGAAAGATGTGACTTGTTAGAATTAAGGATAAAATTTGACCAAAAACAATTTGTGTGGGATTGTCTGAAGGGCACAGCTTTGGATGAGTTGTGCTCCCACTGAATGCTTGTTCCTAGTTCCAAAAGAAGCTGTTTTGGGCCAGTACTGAATATTTTGGAAAATCTCACCTATAAGCAAGGGTTTTTGTTTTAGAAATAATGTATTTTTAAATGGGTTTGCAAGTAATGTAGAACTCTAGCTCCCTGATTCTCCTTTAGAAGTAACTTCCGTGGGATCAGTTTTGATTGATGATTTTCTACCATAAAATGAAGGCAATGGCACAGCCAAGATGCATGGGGCTGTCTCACATTCAGTTCTGCTCCATCTATATCCTGCAGCGCAATCGTTCACACTTCCTAGTAAAGATTCCTTCAGCTGATCGGATATTGAACAGAAGTCAGTATTACTTGGTCATAGGTATAAATTGTCTGAATCTGTCCCAACTGATAGATCTCAAATCTACGTTTCCATTTAATGGCTGACAGTTCATTTGAGAGCCTACCCCAGCAGGCTGCACATCTCTCCCTCTGTGGATATATTTCAGCTGGAAGCTACTGTGTTTTTCCCTTATATCTGATACACCACTCTGCCAATGTACCTTAATTCTTACCTACAATATCTCTATTTTCTTATTCCCATTTCCTCCCCTTTTTCTTTCCTTCCCTATTCTCAGAAGGAGCATTTTCTAGCTGTTAAAGCACATGACTGAAAAATCAATGACTCCATGTTCTTTGCTCCTCCAGTATCTTATTTTGTAATCCTGGCCAAGTTGTTTAACTTTTCTGCACCTCAGATGCCTCATCTATGAAATGAAGGTTACTGCCATGTGTTCATAAATATCTCACAATTGTACTGGGGGACTTCAATATTTGAAAAGTGATTTGAGATCCTCAGAGGCATGATGGTGCTCTTGCCACGTAAAGAGTATTTCTTTACCCTGGGGGTGTGGATTTAGGCATACAGTGTACAGCTGAGGAGGGGTTAAGCCATTTCTTTATTATTTGGCAGACTGAGGGAAAGTAAAAGAAAGGTTTCAGCAAGAAAAACTAGGAATCAGATGAATTGTTCTTCTGGATACAATCTTTGGCTAAAGATTTCTGAAGTGTTTATGGTTACATAGAACTGGGCAGTTACAGCTCTTCATTAGCAGAGGTGTTACAAGGTGCTTCTGTAGTGTAGCATCACATAAAATGCAGAGATCAACAGGTTATTGTATGCTGAGCTACATAAATCATCAGTCATTTTCATGTGTGTAGGTGGTCTATGTAAGTGTCTCAAGAGAATCACAATTGCTGCAGATCTTTCTGTTTACTTCACATAATCCAGATTGTGTACTTAAACACAAATCATTATCAGTGGTAATACAGATCAGCAATTCTGAGGCAGCCCTCAAGGTGTTTGAAAAGACATCATGATACTGAAAAATCAATTGGAAATTTCCTTCCATCTATACAGATCCCAGCATGCAAAACAAACACGTCATAGTGTGGTGAGCTGGTGTAGGAGAATGCGCAGAAGACAAAACTAGCCATATGGTAAAGGCTTTCTAACGAAGCTTTGAATGTTATTTTCATTGCTCCAAGTTACTCAGTGAAATAAGATAGTATGGGCTTTGTGCAGGGTAGTATCGTTAAGTATATGAATGTATCTCTGAAATGGCATTTCTTCTCCTGTTTTATCTACCTAGGGTTTTAGCAAGGCCGTTCTGCCTTTAGGCTGAACCACCATCAATTTCTCTCATAGATTTTTTTCATGCAAATTTAAACTTCTACTGCCTTTTGATGGATCATTTTAAATTCTGAAAACTCCTTTAAAATAAATTATATCTTGTCCTTTTGAGGTGATTGATGATCTAAAATATCTTATCTTCCAACTGCAATCCTGCCTTCCTTTTTACTGTCTCTCAAATCCAATTCAAAACCCAAAAGTCCCAGAATACTCAACGATCTTCATGATCCCTATTAGCCCAGAATACATTAACATCCATAATTCTTGAACCAGATACTGAGCTGAGTTGTATTTTTAGTTGTGTAGGGGAAACTAAGTTTACAATAATAAAAAAAAAGCGCTAATACACTGCTAATTGCTTATTACCCTAAGGTAAAACCTACCCATGTGAAGTTCTTACCCTGATAAGCAATATAGTGTTCTATAGCATTTGATGAAAAAGTCTACAGATATGAAATGAAAATGAAATTGTAATAATATTACTTTAAAATATGTCTTTTCTTTTAGTCTCTAAGTATCAAAGGTACACAACTGATGACAGCTAAAAGGTTTACAGTTTGATCTATTAGAGACCTGCTGAGTGTGATGGAGAACACTGGCCAAAGCCAAGGCTTGCTGCGGGTTGCAGAGGTGATATTCCAACAAATACACAGGTGGAAGGCCCCAGTTCTGAGCAGATTTGCATGACAGAGCCCTGCCGCTCTGCAACACTCAACGACATCCCTTGCCATGCACCAAATACTGTGACAGAACGGTGTGTGGTGTAGTGAGCCTCATTATTGTATTGCAGTAAGATCTTTGCTGACTACTTAAACAGAGCTACCTCCTTCAGCTTGGTTCTCCGGCTGCACAAACAGGACACAGCTTACTCCCAGAAAGTACCCAACTGGTTATTCAATTTGACCTTTCTCACTTTGGTTTATAGGTCTTGCAGTCACGCCTGCTGTGTAAATCTAAACCTGCATCCAATCTTTCCAGAGTGAAAGAGGTACTAGACAAACTCCCTTTACTCCTAAGTAGCATGGACATTTCAGGCACAAAGAATTGGGACATTTACATTCACTTTTTTTGGAATGGGAAGGATGAGCTGGAGGACACCTAGGATAAGGTTACACTTCTCAAGTTGTTTTTCCCCTTTATTTACAGGCAGTGCCATTTTGCCACAAGGAAAATACAGTTTATAGCACCATCTGTCCTCCTTCACTCATAGGTCTTACTTGTACCTGCAGTCCCGGGCTGAGGAGTTGCACTTTACTAGAGGCAATTTCAGCAATTAGAGAGCTATGTGAGTGATACTGGTCAGCCCAGCTGCCCATTTGCTTGCAACATTCACTGCAAACCATCAGTCAGCTGCACTCACACCCCCTCTTTTCTGTTTTCTTCCAATTTCATTGCATAGTTGGGGAGATCTGCCAAACTGATCAGGTGAAACCTAGGTGACCTCTCTTGTGAAGGCTGCCAGTTCAAAACTGGTGTTTCCATTTCCTCATTCCTGCAATTCTGAGGACTCCCAAGGCAGCAGACTGGCAAGGAAGGTTATTTTGTAATGGGCATTGTCTCTTTCTTTTCCTTCTCTCCAAAAAAGTGCTAGTCATTTCTACTGCTGTGCAGAAAGCCTTTTACTGCTGTGTTCAAGAGGCACTTGAATTTTTATTCCACTGATTAGAGCAGGCAGTTTGCAACCTGATTGCATTCAGAGTTGCAGCCATCTTGCTACACACACACACACACACACAAATTGACAAGAGTTGCCTCTAGCATCATGAAAAGCTGCATGCACCAAGAAAAAAAAAAAAAAAGGTTTGCTGTCGATATTAAAAAGGAGAAAAGAAGTACAGCATTAAAATTTTTCTCTGCCAAATGTGTGCGCCCCCATGTATTACTTCCAAGTTACTGGTACATGAAATCCTGCGTCACCTCAGCTGCGCAGCATGCTAGATGAGAAAAGCATCATACTGTGGCAGCAAGGCTAGCTAGCACCAAGAGAGCCCTCTTCTCTAGCAGGGAACATCCATCATGACTTGGCAAGTCACTTAATCTTGCTGCGTGCCTTAGTTCCACATCTTTAAAATGGGGATAAGTAGCATTTTGCTACTTTCTGCGGACTTTGGTAGGGTAGGGTAGTGCAGGGTTGTCACAGTGCTTTGAAATTGGGAGGTATCACTTTTAACATTTTTAGATCCTTTCTTCCTCCTGGTATAGAAATCCCTGTCAGAGCAGCAGCAT
The DNA here is from genome assembly GCF_964188355.1 of Buteo buteo. Lineage (NCBI taxonomy): Eukaryota > Metazoa > Chordata > Aves > Accipitriformes > Accipitridae > Buteo > Buteo buteo. Next base: position 54,654,347 of record NC_134172.1, on the reverse strand, counting down.
AACCTACTGATGGACCCTGCTAGAAAACACGTCTACATGAAATTTAGCAACACCCCTGTGGTGTTGCTGTTCTTGATGCCAGGGAGAGAACAGAAAGATGCATTGGTCCCTGTGATAGCAGAGATGATTAACCAGCTTCAGAGAGGGAGTATCAGTTGGACTCTGAACTTGAAAGATGCATTTCTGAACACTCTATGTGTTTACTTCTTAAAAGGACAAGAAGTAAACATGAGGACAAGGAGTGTGTGTGAAAGCTGCTGGTAGTTTTCCAGATCACAGTTTTGGGTGTGAACACCAAAATTCTGCTCAGTTACCCACTCTGAGGTGCCTACAGCCTGTCTCGGATCTGGTTAGCTGGCCACAAGCCTCGAGTGCAACACCCCCACACACACATACTACAGGGGGGAAGAAAACAGTGCAGCAGGGTAAAGAGGAGAAGCAACAACAGACTTCAGCTGGCCACACTGAAGGTTCATGTATCTTTAAAAAAGATGTGTCTGTTGAAACCAAGAGGGAATCTTCAGTTCATGCCCATTCACCACCTCACCCAGTGCACTCTCAGCTGTGCTTGTGCCCTGCTCAGAAAAAAAGGGTGAATTAATTCTGAATACTGACAAAACCCATATCTCACTGGAGCCGGAGTCAGAGGTACCAGCCCTGTGCCAGACTGCCCGGAAATCCTCTGCCTGGCCCACATACTCTAACTTTACCAGTAACTTTGCTGGCTACAATATTAAATATACTTCCCATAAACGCTGCCTTCCCACCCTTACGTGGCCTAACCGCTTGCAGGGAGCACCTGAAGCAGTTCAGCCCCGCAGCAGTTTGATACAGCAGGGACCCTTCTGCCCCAACCCTCCGGGCATCCGCTCCGCTCCGCACCGCTCCTCCGGGCGGAGGAGTCTTCTGAATCCGTGCAAGGGTCCTGCAGCCTGGTGGGCCTAAGCGGTGCTTGCCAGCGATACGCTTCGCCCTTACGGACGATTCCGGCGGCCGGAACGGAGGCGCGGGAGGCACGGCCGTGCTGGCGGAGTTTGGGGGACGGGGTGCCCGTGGCTATTTCTGCGCGTCCTCTCCCCCTCTGCACCCCCTCGGGTGAGGGCTTTCCCCCCCGTGTCAGAGAAGGCCCATCGGCCACGGGTACCGCAGCCCTGCCCCGCGGGGCCTTCGGGCACGCAGCGGCCCAACCGGCCGCCGGCCAGTGCCCAGGTTAAACCGCGGGCCGCGCCGCCGGGCAGGCGCCTTCACCGGGGGGGCGGAACCTCTACCCCTGGGCCGCTGCGGGAAGCCGCTGCAGCCAGCGGCGGGGGGGGACGGGACGGGACGCACGACCACATCTTCGGGTCGGTTCGGGAGTTTTGAAGTTAACTGTTGAGGTAACCGCCTCCCCCCGCCGGGAGCGCCGGCCGGAACCTTTTTTCTGAGGCAGCACGGAAGATTTTCAGCGTCGGACCGGGCGGCGCCGGAAGCCGGCGGCGGCTGCGCCAACGCTGACGGCATGGCGGGCTGGGGGCTGCTGGGCCAGCTCGGGGGCCGCCTGTGGGCGGCAGCGCCGGGGAGGCCGCTCTGGGCGGCGGGGGCGGCGGCGGCGAAGGGGGCTTCCGGAGACAGGTAGCGGAAGGGCTGGGAGGGGAAGGGGCTGCTGCCGGGAGGGGCGGGAAGAGCGGGGATGGGGGGGGGGTCGGGGTCGCCCCCTGTGCAGCCCCGGGATGAGGGGCCCCTTCCTCTTCCCTTCCCTTCCCCTCGGCGGCCCCTCCGGTCTCCGCCGTTCGGCGGGGCCGCTGGGTGCAGCCCGTTGGCAGCGCCCGGAGGGTTTGCGAGTGCAAAGGTGTCAGGGCCCCGGTTCAGTGGCGGGGCACCCAGGCCTTGGTAACAGATCCAGCCTGCGTGGGAGTTACGGCAGGACACGCGTGTTTGCAACTAAAGCGCCTTTGCTTCGGAGCGAGCGGCTTGACCTGCCGTGTTTTGAGTCACCTCGGCCTGCTGTTACAACTAGCCACGTGCTTTCGCTGCTGTATTGTTCAATACTCTGTTTGGTTGAAGAGGATTGAGGAGCGCTCAAGCTGTTCTTAGCACTCACAAAAGTCACAACAGTACAGCGAAGTGTTTAGCAGTGAACGTGAAATCGGAGAGTTGTTGGGGCTGGAAGGGAGCTGAGGAGCTTTCTCATCGAAGCTCCTGCTTGCACTGTGGCCAGCTCTGAGGTCAGACCAGGTTGCTCTGGGCTTTGTCTGGTTGGGCCTTGAGAGCCTCCAAGAACAGTCTCACTGGGCCCCTGTTCCAGTGTTTGACTGTCTTCAAGCTGAATGTTTTTTCCTTATGTCAAATCAGAACCCCCTTTTCCAGTTTATACCAGTCCTCTCGTTCTGCTGGCATACACCTCAGTAAACACAGCGTGGCTCTGTCCTGTCAGTAACCTTCTCTTAGCTATTGGAAAGCTGCTGTCAGGTCCCCCCCTAAGCCTCCTGTTCTCCAGACTAAAGCCCAGTTACCTCAATCCTCCTCCCAGGGCAAGTGCTCCAGCCCCTGTATTTTTTTGTACCACTGCTGTACTGGCTCATTTATAAACATCCCTGTTACACTGGGGACCTAAAACTGGATTTAGTATTGCAGATGTGGTCTACTTGGAGTGCTGAAGAAAGGATGATAACTGCTTCCCTTTATCTCCTGAACGTGCTTCTGTTGATGCAGCCCAGGCTACTGTTAGCCCTCATTGCTGCCAGGAGCCTGCTGGCTCCTTTTTGCCCCCCAGGACTCCCAGGTTCTTTGCCAGACTGGGGAGCAGCTCTCCTGAAGTCATGGCCTGTACCCTTGCAAGAGGTTATTCCATCCCAGGTGTGGGACTTTGCATTTCTCCTTTATGAATTTCATCGGGTTCCTTGTTGGCTTGTCTCTCTGACTGGCAGAGGGGTGCTCTTGAGCGTTATCAACTGCTCCCTTCAGTTCAGTTTTATTGGCAAACTTAAGAAGGGTGCGTTTGTCCCCTCTTACAGGTCACTGATAAAGTTATTAAACAGGACAAGTCCCTGAATAGGCTCTTGAGGAACTCTACTTGTAGCTGGCCTTCTGGTAGAGTGCAAACCATTAGCTGCGACTCTTTCAGCCTGATGATCCAGCCAGGTTTTTGCCCATCTGCTAGCCCTCCAATCCATGCTGTAACATCCCAGCTTGGATAGAAGGATGCCACAGGAGACTGTGTTGAAAGCCTTGCTAAAGTTAAAGTAAACACCACCCACTGCTATCTCTTCGTTCACGGATCTAGGGTTTTTTTATTGTAGAAGGAGTGGTCATTTGATTTGTTTTTGCTTACTCCCCTTCAGTATATTTTGCGGTACTTTAAAAGTTAGATGAGAGTATGACAAATAGTTAGGTGTTGTAGGTCAAGGGTGGCCAGTTTGAGTGATGGTAGTTGAATAGCTTGCTAGTATAATTTCGGCCTTTATGATTTTATACTCTATTATGTAATGATATGTAGTATATATTGCATTACAAACATGCATCTTATGAGACATTATTTGAACTGATAAGACACTTAAAACTTTCTCCCACGACTGGAAAGGAGGCAGCTGGGCTTTGTAGTCAGGCATGTTAACAGTACAACATGGTGGCATGAGCATCTTTCTGAAGAGAATGTCCAGTTCCTCAAGAAGATAACTGCAGAGGAATACAAAGCTCAGACAGCCAGCAAGCTGTGCCCTCTGAAAGATGAGCCGTGGCCACTGAATGAGTGGAAACCAGGTGAGAAAGTATCTCTTCTGAAATACCAAACTCTTGCTGAAATTATCGTTGTTGTGTTGTTGCATTGAGTCATATCGGAAATGTGTCTTGTATTCTCCTTTTTGCTTTTGCCTCAATCATACAATACATCTCCTAGTAAATAAGTAAATGTAATTCATCAGCTCTCTAAAAAGCATTTAAAATATTACAGGGTGTTAAGAACCTTGTAAGAACTTTGGGTTTAGTCCAGATCAGCACTTGGCCAGTCCCACTGCTGCACAATGACAAGGTAATAAACTAAGGATTCATCAAAAAAGACTCCCTGGAATATAAAGTATAAGAACTTGAAAATGTTCTTGTAAATTTTGCTGCACTCTGGAGAAAAAGTGTAGTGTATAATACATCCCACTTCTATTCAGTGATTCCAAAGTCCTATGGACTAGAACACAATATAAAGTTTTTGAGCCTTCAAAAGGGTCACATCATTTGACAGCAGACCTGACAGTCTGCAAATCTGTGAGCAGATCCTCAGGTATGACGGTGGAAACTGGAACAAAGAGCATTTTTCATACTTTAAAGCATTTATTCTTCATCTTACATGTTCTGTTTTTCACGCCACGGACTGTCAGAAGCCAGACAACGGGTTGCCTTTGCTGTACAGTTACAGTGACAAAAATGTGCAAAAGTTGGGGTGGGAGGAACCTCCTACAGTAAACTTTTCAATAGTTAGTTTGGCTCTAATACTCTACATGGGTGTTGTATTTTCTAAAAAAAAAAATTAGTCTGAAGCATTGGTTGCTCTAATCTTAATGGAGAACTAGTTTCCATGTTCTATCAAATGCAACTGGAACAGATAGACCTTTACTGCTAGTGGGATTAAAAACAGTGAACAGGTTATTCTCAGCCTACCTGCAGGGAGTCAGCAATGTTTCCTCTCCTTTTTGAACTCCTTAGGAAAGATCAGAGTTAATGGGACTTTGCAGGTTATGAGATGGGCTTTTTCAAATATTAAGTGTGGACTTGCATCCATGTTCTGTTTTGGTCTACAGGTTCCATCAGAGTTGGTGTTGTTGCAGTAAAACTGGGAATGATGCCAATATGGACCAAGTCAGGAAAAAAACATGCTGTCACACTACTTAAGGTGAAATAAATTATAATGAATTTTATCTCCTGTACTATATTCAGATCATTAACCAGAAGTTTCAGGCAAAAGTGAAACTTATCACTTGTACAGAGTACGAGTCCCTAAAGAAAGATTTCTTTCAACCCTGCATAGTACACCAGGCCAATTCTGTTTATATGCTGAACTTTCTAGGAGCAGTCTGCCTTTTGCCTCAGCTATTCAAGGGCTGCAGAACTGTGCATAAGTATTACCTAGGTGAGGGAAGATGGGAGGCAGCATAAAGCTGGGGTTAACTACCCCACTTCACTTTTTTTTATTTTTGCCACCTGCGGGCACTTTGGGATTAATTTCACTTTGGTTTCTGAGCCTTTGTAGCCCTGAAGCTGCTTCTTCATATTCTCTGGCAGCTACTACTGTGATGAAGCTGTTCACTGACGTGCCATGTGATGAACCATGTTGCTGCCATGTGATGAACTACTGCTGTGAAGGAGATCGGGTTTACAGGGCAAAGGAGCAGGAGTCTAAAATGTGGGCTCTTATTGTATGCTTTGCCAGTAGGGATTTTGCAGATCTTGCAGGCAAAATATGACTATAAAATTTCATTTGATTTCTAGAGCATTTATGAAAACATAGTTTGCGTTCCACAAATATTTTTTTCTAAGATAAGCCTTTTACTTTTTGGCAAAAGAATGTCTATGGTAAAAAGGTAACATGCTCTCCTACTTGTAGGCCCTATCTCCTGTTAATATAGATACAAATGAAAATAGAGACTGGCTTTGTTTCACTTGTTTTTATAATCTCTGTGGTCTCAAAGCATACACATCTGCTTATACTCAAATAAACACTATCTTTCTTTTCTTAAGGTGCAAGATTGCCATGTTTTAAGATACATTTCAAAGGAAGAGTCGGGTGGAAAAACATCTAAGCTACTTGTTGGAGGCAAAAACGCATCTCCTTTTTTTGTAAGTGAACCACTTTGGGTGTTTTTGTTAGAATAGTTATTTCTGTTGTGATTACAGTACATGATTAAAGTAGCACAGGTAGACTTCTTTAAAAGATTAATTGACAGACATGCATGCCTTGGAACTGATCTTTTGTCACATTGACCCTTGCTTATTTCCTTAATTCTAGTGTTGATTGTTGATTAAGAGAATAGCAAGAACTTTTTGAAAGTTTTGCCTCTTGATTCTCAAGGAGAGCTGTGGGTTTAGGAAGTTGCTTTGATGTGCAGTGTCCCATGCTGACGAAAGGGTCTGAAGCGCCATTAGCAGTGTACAAACATGTATGTTCCCCATCTCTGTGGAGATGCAATATGAGACAAGGACTGCAAGATACATACTTTAATGGCCTTTTGTAAACTTACCCATCTTCATCAGTTGTTTAGAACACTTTGTTCTCTAGCTTACTCTTCCATACTGTTTTATTAGCTTTAGCTGTAATTTTCCCACAGGCCTGTTGAGATTGTTTAATTTGCATATCATTTTACTGATGAATAAGTTTAAGACTTAAATTTTCAGGAAGGTGGCTTCATGATTATAGCTTATCAACAGTGCTGTCAAAACCACTCACTTGTTTAGACACCCCAAATGCCTGATGTGGAATTCCCAGACACCTTCGGGGAAAATTGAGTTATAGATCAAGGCAGGAACAAAGCTTTCCCTTGAAGGACTGACATTTCTATGATCCATTATTTCTATAAAATATCACTTTTCACTTCTTACAGTATCCTGACACTCATTTGTTTGATTTAGGCAAGTAAAAAAAAGATAGGACTCACAATCACTAAGCAGATTATCTCAGTTGGTGTTTGTGGCTTTTTGAGGATATATATTTCCCTTTTTCAAACAGAAGGTGGTCCCAGAGCCTCAAAATTAATCTGTGTACTTGCGTTTGCTTTAGTGCAGGTGAGGGAAGAAGGAGCTTTTTTCATTTGATAAACCTGTTGGCTTTTATAGTATATTCTATTGATTTTGAACAGGCTTCTATTTTAAGGTATCTTTCTTTTATTCAGTGAGTTTATGCTATCATTGCTTGTACTTTTCAGGTGTCCATCCTGTCACTTTAGTCTGTTTCCACTTTCCAGGTGTGACATTTTTCCTGGAGAAATTACAGCTGTGTTTTTTCTTTCCTGTTACCTTGGTTTAAGACATGCAAGAATCATGTGAATAATAATTTTCAAGTTGTATTATGCACATCAGACTGCTTACAGTTGATGTTTTCATAAAGATGATGCCATCAGTGATTAAATATGTTGTCAGAGTAAAAATGTTCAGGAAGCAAGGAGATACATAGAAAATTTCTATTTAAACAACTCTTGTGAACTAAGAAAATCTCTTCAAAGCCAAACTACCTAAAAAGTCAACTCAAGGATTTTTTTTTTTAGTAGTTTGAATTATGCTAAAGACTCTCTTGGACATTACTTTTTTCAAGTTAGCTCCTATTAATATGGTTGAACTTAGACTCATTTTAATAAAGAAATTAATGAAATATCCTTAGACCAATCTGTGGTGAGGACCTGGCCTGAGACTGAGCTCTGTATTATTATTATTGTTGTTGTTGTTATCATCATTGTATAAACTAGATAATTTCTAAGAAAGAATTTGGCAAGCCTATTCTGAGCAATTCTACTTGTTAAGTTACTAACAAATTAGGTCTTTCTGTGGTTTAGCTGCAGGTTTGCATCATTGCTCTCCTGTGTTTATCAGTCTTTTTATGTGTTTCTTTTTTCTCTGAAGTGTCTAAAAGTGAGAATTAAAAGAAAGCTGAATGAAACTGTATTGTATTAGCATAAGCAGTTTATCTTCTGTTAATTCCTCATAGGAACATCTGTCTTTCTCAGATTCCTCGCAGCTACTGATTTTTAATTAATTCAATCTAATGATTCCCTCAGTAATTTTACTAACAAAGTGTATTTCTTTTGAGCATCAAATTGCTTAAAAAATGATAAGGGGTATCGTGTTTTTAGCAAGATTATTTTTTTCCCTTTTTAGCTTGCTGTATGTCAGTCTGTTACAAGTGAACAGATTTTTTCATGATTTTTTAATGCAAAATTATTCTCAAAAGTACAATTCTGTCAATGTTCTAATAATTTTTTGTCAAAAATATTTTACATGCTTCCCTTAAGTGAGGGCATATGGATCATTTTCCTATAATACTGGAAGATATTGTTGGTCTTTTTAAAACTAAGAACATCTGAATTCACTCAATGTTCTTCTCTTTAGTATTGCTCTTTAGGAAGGCTTTTTAAAGACTGCAGTGTTTTCTTTGTAGAAATACATCTCTCTGACTTGACTGTTTGAAGAAAACTTGTTGTTGAAGTAGAAGAGTGGAAGGCTATAGTAGGACTCTTGAGATGTAAGCGGTTTTTACCCTTTGACTTCACTATGCTTTCCTTCAGCTGTGGTAGCTCTTTCCAGGCACCCGTGCTGAGCACAGAGCTCCCCTCGCTGTCATCTAAGGCAGCAGTTTTACTAACAGTGGCAATAAAGGATTGATATGAAGGCATTTACTAGAGAGGGGATTTCTTTATTTTTAATTCTTATACTTGGTACTATTGTTTAATACAGTTGTCCTCTATTGATGCCTCAAATTTTTGTGGTCGTAGGGCAGATTTTGTATTTAGTTGATGACTTTTTTCTTTTTTTTAAAAAAAAGGTATTTTAAGTGTTTTGTACTATGAACTCAAGTTAACAAATCACTCAAAAACCCGTTTTAACTCTCAAAGACTTTGCATCCACACTTTCTCCTCAAATAAGGACAGATTCATAAAGCTAAAATTTCTGGTTTGTGTCTAAAGTCAGAGATCCTCATCATCTTGCTCCCTCATTCTTCACAAAACTTCCTCTGTTCTCCTAAAACTTTTAAACAGATTTTTAAAAACAAAGGGAAGGGCAACATGCAGATTTTCAAAATAAACTAAGTAACGATTTTAAAGTTATTCAACTTTTTTTGTCTTAAAATACACAACATTATTTTTGAGAGAGAGAACTGCACAGAACTTTTGAGAAGTGAACCTCAGAGATGTAACTATCCAAGTGTGACAGTATCGTCAGATGCTTAAATTGCTTTCTAGGAGAATTCATCTGAAGAAAAATCAGCTGCATTGCTTTTTTCCTATGGCCACAATTTTCCTGCATCACTGTTTCCATTGCTTGATATCATCTTAGTGGTCAGCTGTTCTGTGAGTTGTCTTGTTTAAAACAGCAGAGAACAATTTTAAGTACTTTAGTCAGACTCCTAAAAAGAAGAGCCCTTCTTTGGTATGTCAGCAGTGGTTTGACACTGAGTGTATTTGGTATATCTTAAAAATACATTAATCATAAACTTGTTGTTCTTCATTTTTCCTTTTCTTGTCTAGAGACTCTAGATTCCCTTCTGTGGGAAGTTAAGCATTTCTAGAAGTTTCTGCAAGACCAGGCTTTATTTCTATGGTTTTGTTAGTTAAGTCAAATATATTTATGGTGGTGTGGAACTAAGTCATTTGAAGCTTTGAAAAAGAGAAAATGTTTTAAAATTACTACAAAACTCTTTGAAAGTCATGAAAAAACAGTAATATATTTTATGTACATTCTAAATAATTGGTTTCCCTTTTCTAATCTTAGAAATCTTCATATATCTCTTCTTTATATGATGTAGCTGTAGGGTAACTAGTTGACGGAAAATAAAATGCAGACACAGGAATTTTAAATTGATTTTATATTGCATTAAAGTGCTAGTCTCAAGATAAAAGTGTAGTATAATATATCTGTTTCTCTGAGTGGTGCTGAGAGCCTGTAACCACTTTCTGTGCTATGTTGATCCTTGGGTATTTTAAGATCACTTCTTTTTTATGGCTGCTCTTTGTTACAGAAATCAGAGTCTGCCATGAAAATTTTTAAAGAAGCTGGAGTACCACGGAAGCAGAAAGTTGCAACATTTAATGTAACTGATGATGCCATAATCAAACCAGGTAATCTTTTTGAGCTAGTGAATATTATATGCATAATCATTTAATGTCTGCCACTTGTAAACTAAAACAAAGTTATGATATGTCTTTAATTTTTGTTTTGTATGGAAATTGCTGAATTCTTATTTCTTTGTCATTGTTGGAGCACAAACTTTTTTTCTTAGGGAAAACAAGTCTCATCCAGACTAGCTAATATGAACATTGATTTAAATAAATGTCTGTAAACTTCACTGACTTGTTGGGAATAAAGATGAATGCATTTACAGGAAGTTCTCTGATTATGAGAGGAGCACCGAGGATTTAGTGGTAACGTTTCTGAGGAGCCTAAAACAGCAGTTTGAGGTTTGTTTCTTCTTGCTGCATTCAGAAGTAGGACTGATGGCTGTCATATATGGCGTTTTTTCTGGCAGCTTGCAAAGTAAAACACATTAAAACATGTTGTAACAAACGTTCTCAGTAAAAAACAGTATTAGAAGTTTGGAGATTTAATGAAAAGTCTTGTGTTTTTAAGGTTTTATTAGCTAGTGTATTTAGGTTGCTTTCATTTTGTACTTTTTGACAGTTATAGGTATTTTCCCAAGAATTAGGTAGGATAGGAAATTCTAATGTATTACATCTTTATTTGCCATTAGAGAGGGTTTTTGCAAGACTTTTTTAAGACTGATAAAAATGAAATCTGACATGAAGAGGAAGTCAGGACTGATAAATGGAAGCAAAAGCCTGAGATAAAGCAGAATTGCAAGTTTTCAATAAACTGATTTTACAGTGTGTGTATTTTGTACATAACATCCTTCATGTACGTGATTTTCTGTCAGGTGACAGGCATCTTATCCCAGGTGTGTATGGATCATATAAATATAACATGAAATAATATGAGGATTTTTATGCTTGAGACTTAGCAGAGGTTTACATCATTTCAGTTTGCATTCGTACAGATTTAAACAGCATGAAAATGGTTGTAGACATGAAGCAATTAAAATTTCATTTTTTTTAGTTCATTTAAAACAGGCTGGAAACTCAGAGATGCCGCTTCATGGATCTTCAGATTAAAGTTAATTTATAATGAACTAAGTTATCAATTCTGGTTTTTTTTTTAAAGCTGCTAATAAAAGAGCATTGCACTTGGATGAAAAGAATTGCTGAAGAGAAAATAAACCTTCAATTAAAATTAAAACTTTGAGGCTACAAGCACTTAGGGGAGTGAGTGTAATTGCAGTCAGGTGAGTGATTTCACTGACTGACAGAAGCACTACTTCTACTAAAGGCTAGTGTACAGGTCATTCCCCAGTGGATGAAGCTGTACTTCTGCCACAGTCTTTAGCCTGGAAACACTGTGTCTTAACAAAGAGGAAGCATTGCAAAACTTTTCTATTATCCTTAACCCCATTTTTTATAGGAAGCGTTTGGGGGTTTTTTGTTTGTTTGTTTGTTTGTTTTAAAAACCCTCCACCTTGTGAAGTACTTGTAAGTGGAGCATCTTCTGGTTTTTTGCCAAGTTTGTTTATTGTGAGTCTTAACTAATGAAGCATTTTAGGCTTTGTCTCTTTCAGTGTCTGAAGTGCAATATATCTGATTAAAGGCCCCACCCTTCCTTCCTCCTCATCTGAAATTGAGCTAGGAACTGAGAAATGTGCTTAAGTCGAAACTACAAAGCATCTGTTTTACACAGTGAGGTTTTTAAAGAGGAACAAATAATATGTGAATACAAACAAAGTTTTGTTTCCTTTCCTGTGACTGTATCTACCCTGGATAGTAATGACTGGTTAGCAGTTTGAGGAGTTCAGCACTTAATTGAACATGATCTCTCCTCTTCTTTTGAAGGTACTCCTTTGTACGCTGCTCACTTCCGCCCAGGGCAGTTCGTGGACGTTACTGCAAAAACGTAGGTTCCTAATGATTTAAAGTGTACGGTTAATCTTTTAAATAGACTGGTTGAATTCTTCTTCCCTTCTACTTTGGCTTGAAGTCATGGCTCGCAAGCTGAAATAAATTGCCAAGGGTAGTGGCAGGAAATAGAAGTCCATTCAGCCATTGGGTCAAGCATATAAAATTATTTTTCTTTGCTGAGGCTTACTTTTGATTTTGAACATGGTAGGTAAACCCTCACAGATATATTAGGGCTATGGTTCCACATGTGTTGTCTGTTGCACATACATGATTAGCAGGAAGGGCTTGACAAAGAGCTTGAGAAAGAGGTGCTCAAGCTTAGCATGGGTGAAGAGCTCTATAATGCAGCATCAGTGATATGTAGAAGTGGGGAGCAAATGTGGAAAGGCATCAGTTCCCAGAAAGACTGCTTAATTTTGATTTGGTGAAGAGATGTGAAGAGAGATGCATCATGTGGATCAAAAGAAAAGCAAAAAGATAGTGAATACATTTAGCACAACAGAGCTGTGAAATTCCTTTTTTTGTTTTCTCTCATATTCCAGCTCATCTCCTTGCCAGCAGTGGCTAATGATCTTTTACTTCAACGTGGGAGGAATGATTTCCTCTCAGACCACTGCAAATGCCAAATTAGAGCTCAAGTGGTAGAGGGTGTCAGAAACTGGCATCTTGTAGCAAAGACTAGTCACGCCTCTTCTGTTACATCCATGATTTCCACTGCCCAAGAGAGCTGAGAACTCCTATCTCTGTATTTCAGTGAAGTGTATTTTTGTTGTGTTGTATATACAAATATAATGTTTTCCATTTGATGTTTTATTTTTTGCATAATGGAGATAATACCCAACTGGGTCTTGTTGAAATACCATCCATTGTAATTGTCTCACATATGTGTAATACTTATAAATGTCTAATATTAGTCACAGGGCTTTGTGTATATGGGGAAACTGACCGTATCAGTACAGCCGAGTAATCTGTTCTAATATAGCTACACTTGACTACACCTATGAGGGCATCCTATTGAGAAAAGGAGGTTGAGGAGTTGACTGGAATTAGTATTTTTCTGTGTCAGACTTCCTTATGTAATACTAGATCTGGTATATTACTCATTCTGCTTCTAAATTGCATTCAGTGAACAGCCTATAGGAGACAATAGCTTGTTTGCAAAGCAAAGCACAGTGTCATTAGTAATACAGTCATTCCATGTAGATCAAGTGTCACGTTTTGTTAATGCACAAAAGCTTTGTTTTTCTAGAAGTATTTCAAGAACTAGGGAAGGGGGTTTTTTTGCAATGTAGAAGATACTGGTAAGCAGCCACAGGGTATTGATTTGTATCTTGCTATTTGTATTTGAAAATAGTACCGAGCTAAAAATAAACTGGGTCATGTTCAGTGAATCTATCCTATCTTTTAATTCAGTATTTCTAATCTGTTTTCTTCAGATATTTGTATGTTCCCATTTCAGAAATCAGCTTTTTGTTTGTACTGTTGATTTTGGCAGCATATTACATGTAATCCTACTATACAGGTGAAGAAAAAATTGTTCTGCTAAAGAGAAAGATCAGATTTATTTTTTTTTATCATGGGTTTTCTGTTAATATGATTTTCTAATCATTCTAGTCTTGCTGTATCTCGGGGGTTTTAACCTTTTTCTGTGACTTACATTCTGATTTCTACTTTTAATGTTTCTTCCTTCTTAATTTCCACTTTTCTGGAATGCTGCATTTATTGTATTCCCTTAACTCGGACAAGAATTAAATTATTTTACTACATTTCAGTTTTTCTTTGGGTCTTTTACTTTATTCCGTGCAGTTTCATCCAGTGTTGCTTAGTCTCATACTTAGGTGTGGTTTGGCTTTTTGATATTTTTCAGAATACTGTATCCGTCATTCTAAGTTATTGTGCCTGTAAGTACAGATTTCACACTGTCCCAAAAATATCCAAGAAATGCTTCAGTGAAGGGCAGAAAAAGTTATCTTGGGAATGATTATAGCATTCAGCTATGGCATTTGGGCTGCGCCTGTGAGGGAAAAATGAGGACGTACTTCGTGTTAGACTTGTGTTCTGAACCCCCCTCAAGAGGAGCCAGCTTCTCCGTACTGAACAAAGAGGTTCGGTCCACAGGCTGAAATAAGCCTTTGTACATTACTCTCCAAAGGCCCATTTTCAGAAGTGATGTAGGCGCTTGAAAGATCCTAAGCTAGAGGGGCATTTTGAAAAGGCACTTTAGGATATAACTCTGGGTTACAGTAGGGAGCACAGTTTCACTTCCCCTCCTGCCTCCTGCAACTTCCATCTTCCTGATTCAAACCATTATGGACTTAAAAGATAGTAATTCCTAAAAATTTGCTATCATCTCTAGTAAAGTTTTTAGAAATATTTTTACATGAACATGTGCTTTACATTTTTAAGATTGTCAGTAATTTGTTTTACTGGAGGAAACACTGAAGTGTGCAATGTTTGAAATCATATAGATGAAAATAGCAGTGCTGCTGTTAATACCATGATTAATTCTAATTATTCCTTTAAAAGGAAAGAAGGAAAACTAATGTCACCTCAATGAGGAGATACTATGGAATATAAAGGATATTTTAATTTTTTACCCACTCCTAATGATTGAGCTGAGCAAGATATCCTTTTGTATGCCTCCTTCTGTCAAGACGTAAATAAAAAGTATGTTCCTTAAAAATGAGCAAGCTTTTCTTAGTTATTGTAGCTTGAACAAAGTACTTGCACTACATTTTAGAAGTCTTGGTTAGCATCTTGATTTGGTTACCAAAGTGTAGGGTGGTTTTTTATGACTGTCTGCTTTTAAACTTTCCTTGCAAATGTTTTTGTTGAAGTCTTTTGAAATGTTTTGATTCATTTATACCTCTGTGAAGAAAAACACTTTGAGAGAAATGAGAAGGTTCAGTTAAAGATGTATGCAGTTTGTTTTTATTTGAAGTCTTCTAGTTTGTTCAGCACAGTATGAGTAACTTTTAGAGCACTGACAGTAGACAGTGCATCTGCAGGCTGTTGGTCGTCTTCAGTGCTGAATTTTTTCCTTGGTACCTATTTTCAGCAGGTTAAAAGCTCAATCCTTAATTTTTACAGCAATCTTTAATGATAAGACTTTTCCTCGGTGCTTCAGAAGTATGTTTCAAAAATGTGTAAAGGCTTAGTGCCCTTTTTGGGACAGCAGTAAACTTCAGAATTCCTGTGGCCTGATGATCTGGTTTGGCCCTGATATGATCTGGGCTAAAATACATAGCACCTTCCAGAAATGCTTCTCTCGCACCTCTTTAAGCTGGTGTAGAAGAGGCTGCTGCCCAAAGGGGAGGTGGTGCTCACTCCCTTAGAGTTCCCATCGACCTTCTATCACTGGTACTGGCATCCTGAGTTGCATGAAGGAGAAGATCAGCATGAGATACCTGTATTCTTCACTGGGTTAGTTTTCAGCAGGATCAACTGGTTGCATGCCCCATCTTGCTGATCAGCTGAGTGAGCTTCTGCACTAGTACAAAGATGACCAAAACATGGGGATGAGGAGAGGTCAGACCATGCCTTACAGTGGTAGCCCAGTGCTGTATGAAGATGCAGTTGTATTGAATCTCCTTTTTCTGCCACTTCACGACCTGTCTCATGAACATTTCAGGAAACCTTTGGAACATCAGAAATTTTGTCATTCCAAAGACAACAGTAGTTTTGTTTGAAATGTGCCAGAATTAAGGGGTGATTCTGATGTGTTTATGGTTTATTTAAGCTTTGCTAGGTTAACAGTGTAATCTGAGCCTGAAAGTATGTTCTACAATTGTCTGAAATTACTTGACTAAGTAGTTGGAATCCTTTTCCTCTACAGCATCTAAATAATTGTCTTTTAAATTAGCTAAGTTTGAAGAGTTAGCAGCAAACTAAATCGTTGCTTAATTTATTCCAGTAGCTTTCTAAATGAAAGTTGGCTCATTAGGTACTGGCATTTTACTTGTATCAAACCTGGAAAATGAGGTTTTGTACAAAATTAGGTGGTTGACCTGAACAGCTGCTTTCCTGCAGGTGAGACTAGAACAACTGTGTGTAATTAAACTTTATGTTTAATTCTACAGAAAGATTATTTTCCTTTCATTTAACATTTGTGTGTCTTAGTTTTGCATATCATCATTGCTGCCTGTGATTCCTTTCTGGGAATCAGGTAATCACCCTTCAGTGAAACTAGGTAAAGTGACTGAATTCCATGTATTGAAGAACAGTGGCATTATACATATCAACTCTAATAAAGATAGGTCTCATGCATGTTTTTTTGTTCAGATATGATGTTTAATGTTGTCAGAACAAAAATATATAGTCCTTGATTCAAGCCAAGACAACAGGTAGAAGATGTCTTAGCAAGAAATCACAACAGTGTAAATAGGATGACAAATGTTCTACTTCAATGTAGGTTCTTGATTATCATATCTTAGATACTGCACACAACTTGATTGTTTCAGAGTGGAATCTAGATATTAATTCTGTTTAATTAATATATGGTTCTGGATTAATATCCCACTTTGACAAACCTTAATGTTTTTTGAAAATATCTGAAGTTTTCAGTACTATGCCTACTAAAAGATTTTGGAGTTATACCTCTTCTTACGCATGTTTGAGTTTGTTCTAAATTAGAATTGTATTGTGTTCTTTTTTTAAAGATTTCACAGATTTTAATGAACAAAGTGTAGTAGGATGTCAGTAGTTAGGACTTTTGGGGGGAAATCAGGGATTCTTTTGATGCATTCTTAAATGAAATTGTGATGCAGATCATCATAAGAAAAGTAACTTCAGGAGAGGTGCATGTTTGGTTGGAATCTTTTATACGTATGTTGGCTAATGTGAAATTACATGGAGTAGTGTATATAGTATACTAAAAATAGTATATAAATATATAGTATACATAAAATCATATGTATTGCATATGTGATAACTATATGTTTTAATCTTTTGATTTTGCTAGGACACACTAATTTAATGTTATGAAATATTTGTTGGAAATGAACTCATGAGACTTTTTAAGTAATAAAAGATCCAATATTCTTTTGGGCAATTTTTCTGTTTCATTCACTTTTGCAAAATACTGTTTTAGGTTTAGTTTCAGTAATTATTTTTCTTGTATTTTATTGGTGATATTTGCTGAATGCATTCACACCTAGTAATTTTTAAGAATGGCGAAGAGGGCAATTAAACAATTTGAAATTAGTAAGTGATACTAATAGCTGACACCTGGCATCTGTTCAGAAGTCAAGAATATATTCTTACAAATATTTGTTAATTTTTCGGCAGAATTAAAAAAGTTTAAGAAAACTGTAAACTGTATAAACTCTTCTCTGATTTTCTATAGTATTTCTTGAACAGCATGTATCTTAAGTTCTCTTCCTTGTTTATATAAAATGAATATTATTTTCAAAAGCACTTTGCATTTCATACAGTTGGAAGAATGTAAAATCTTTGCCTTAGAAATACAGATAAATTTTGAGTCATGGAAAATTTATTCTTTTTTTTTTTTTTTTTTTTTGCATAGAGTAGAGAAATCCACCTCTTGTCTGAGAACAGATCACCATCACATCAAGGTGGACTTAGGTTGGAAAAACACTGTTCTTCTAGAATGATGGAGGTATATTGGCTGAGCTACTAAGTGCCAAGTTGAACAGTCCTCCTTTCTAAATTTGATTTAAACAGATATTAGTAGTTCCTTTATTTTAAACTTTACATTTGATTTACATAATCCTGTAGTTTTTATTCTGGTTCCAGCTTTATTTCAGATAGAGCATGAGTCTAGGAGGAAACATACACTGTCTGTGTAGTTGTTTTTCATCTTGACATGTGTTTAAAGAGCTTTATACATTGTTTATTCTTTTAAAAAAATCAGAAACTCCAAAATGAAATAAAACTATAACTTCTTATTTAATTAATAAAAACTTGTTTTTATTTTCAGTCCTGATGGTGACTGTGTCATGTTGAATAGAAAATTAACATTCAAAAAATCATAAGATAAAGTGTGTTCGTCAGTAATTAAGAGACCTTCAATCAGTTTTCCACAAATAAAAAATGAAACTATTCTAAAACATAATTGAACTAATATGATAAAAGAACCTTGGTAGATAGTAAAGCATTATACATTATGAAATACTCTAATTTCAGCATCGAGATAACTTTCCTTGACTTTAGCCCACATATTTCAGAAGTTGGAGATTTGTTTTCGTATTTCAGATCAACAGATGCATGAGAATTTTCAGGTTTACCAGAGTGCTCTTTTTTAGTCTGGCCACACTTTCTATAAATTTCCTAAGGCTTTGAGTATTGTAAAGTCTGAGTCTTTGTTCACAGAAAATATGTGTGTAATTGGAATGACCAAGTAGTAGATGAGCGTAGTCTATTGCATAAATCATTAAACACTAGCAACTCTGCCTTGTGATATAATCTCTTCTTTTTGAGGGTATCTTATAGCATTTGATGAAGTAAACATCTTTTTCAAAATGCATCTCTTAGAAGTATTAACTATTTCTTATATTTTTATATTTTATTTAAAAGTACAATTTACAATATTCTAAATTGTTCATGTCTAAAAATGAACAATCTGAATGAAATATTTAAGTGGTTTCATGATGTCAGGGATTTGTGCTTCTTGATTAAAGTTGAAAGTACTGCTTTCTTTGAAATAGTAGCTTTCAATGGTTATATGGTTTTCTCTGAATTGCAAGTCCATTTCTGCAGCTAAAGAATTAATCATGCCCCCAGTCTGCTCATTCTGGTAACTGCACAGCTGTTGTTATGCAACCCACTTGCCATTGGTTTTGGAGAGTTTGCTAATTCCATCTTCCAGCTAAAGATGCCAGAAGTAGTCTACTTGGAAAACATGGCCAATAATAGATAGTTTCAAGGAAAAATATAGCATTTTGGCAGAACAGATATGAGTTTTCATATAGCTTAGTTTCTGCTATGTATTTCAAAGTTATTATTCCCCTAGCGATCTGCAGACATAGAAAAAGAAAAATTTTGAGCCTGTCTTAAAGCATGAGTATTTTTCAAACTGTTTTTTTACAACTATCGCTGTTCATTACTGCCAGCTTCTAAAATAAGCTGATTCATGAGAAACTGGTGTAACAAAGCCTTGCCTCCTTTACATTTCTGTCTTGCATTCCCGATCCTGGGTAACCCCGGTCCTCCCTCTGGCAGATGCCTTCAGCTCCGTCTTGTAGCCCTCTCCACACTCCTGTGTTGCACCACTGTCTGCTGGCCTGGAAGGACTCTCTTGCTGGCACTAACCACGTGCATGGCTGGCATGTGCAAGGGAAGAGATCACTGCTTTGATCGTGTTTCGGCATTTCCTTAGTCATAGGAAAAGAGAAAAAAAAAATCAGGACTTTCTAACTGATAATTTTGATTTCAAACAATTACATATCTTTCTTGTGTGTCAAATTTAACTGGACTTGACCACGAGGTTCTGAGCAGGGAAGAAGAAAAGCAAGAGAGCGACCCTGTGGTTGCATAAGTCTTCTTTCCTTATGGTTCTGTGGCTTTAGAGAATCTTTCCATTTGTGGCTGGTTTTGACTGTAGTTTGGCTTACTCTAGGCAACTAGGCCAGCAATCAGAGGAGGATTATTCAAGTGGGAGAGGAAAGAATTCAGGTTTTGTGAATGTTGGTGTTCTCTGCATTTGTATGTTTTTGCTAGTTTTTAATGGTAGTGCTTTTCTGGTCAGGGGAGTCAGCAAAATGTAGTCCATACATACTGCGTGCTGTGTGCATGCTCATACCTGGTTTTATTTTCCTGTGTTTGGCTGGATGGTTCTAATACTTGAATTAATAGGACCATGACATTGCAAAGGGCATTAGCAGAGAAAGGATTTCTGTATATTGGAGGAAAAGGATTATCTTGTTAAATTAATTCAATAATCAGTGCAGCCATAAATGCTGTGGTCAGACTTTTCCTTTTGGAAATAAACAATGCCAGTTTAAACACACGCTTTAATGGGCTTTTCTTTTGTGCAGTGGTGAGGCAAATTTTCCTATTGAGTCTGTCCCTGCAGTAAACAAGAGAACTCTAAAGCCAGTAATTCTACCATGTGCCTCAAAGATTAAGGCATGGACTCTGAAAATGTTTTATTCGTTCTTGTGTTTTAGACCTTATTTGTCAGATGAGTACAGGTCAAAAGCGTTAAGTGTTTACACATAAAACTGTTTTCAAGTGATGAGTCTATTGTAGTTTGGAAAAGAAATGTTCCTCAGTTTATGCTAGTCTAAGCAGCCATCTCTTTCCTTTCTTGATGCTTAGGGCTTGTCACTAAGTTTTGGTATGTGTTATTATACAGTTGCTTTTTATTTGGTTTTTTTTGCTTGGTTTCTTTGTTTGTTCTGGTGTCCACTTGGTAAAAGGTTCATTACAGTACCATGTATTTGAGGACCATCACAGGAAGGAGCATTTTATGTTAGTCTTTTTTACCTATTTGACTCTCTCCTAGTGCTTCTTATTCTGTGAAGCAACCTTTAAGTATTGCATTAGAATGTTTGTAGTATAAAATACAGAATTTAAAAAAAAAATACATATTCTTCTCCCGGCTGAGCTTTGCTAAAGGTAAAAAGATCATGAGCCTAACTGAAATTATTGGTTATTGCTAGAAACCTTAAGTCTAGCAAAAACCCAGGTTTGTTTCTTAATTATTTTTCTTTTCAGAATTGGTAAAGGATTTCAAGGTGTAATGAAGAGGTGGGGATTTAAAGGTCAGCCTGCGAGCCATGGCCAGACGAAAACTCACAGACGTCCTGGAGCAATATCTACCAATGTGAGGATTCTTATTTCCTGTTTAAACATTCTTCAGTATTTTTGGAACTGCTTACTAAAAATGAACAATTTCAGAATAGCTAGCTGTTACCATCTACTCCGTGGTAGCAGAGAATCCCAGTTGTTTCAAAGGAAGTTCAGAAACCTGTATTATGAGCAATGCAGATAGCTGTTCTCTTATGCCTCAATTTATGAATATTCTATATTGCTGGTAAGTCAGCAAACATATTTTAACTGAACAAATTGTGGTATCTTGTAGTATAGCTGAGAGAAATAGTCCTAATGCTTCAAAGAGAGTTCTAAGAATCTTTTATCACAACATTTATAGATTGGAAAGGATTTACCCATTATTTTATACTTCAGATACTGTACTATTCTTTGGAACCTTAGTTGCTTTTATCACCTCGCCTGGCTTATGTAGCTGCTTAATGAACTCTTTGATTCCCAGAATAGTTTGTTGGCTTCTAAGCATTTTTAAGCAGAGTACAGAGTAATATTTTTAAGTTTCAAACTATAAACATTATTAGTTTAAAAGCTCTTTGGAACAGATTTGTCTCTATAAAGGTTGCACAATATTTAGGCTGAACTAAGAGGGATTTTTGCAAACTAGCTTCATTATACAGAATTAAGACCAACTGAGTCACAGTACTGAACTCAAGAGAGCACCTGCACTGTTTTCTCTGAAGACTGAAGAACGTAAATATTTGAACACACAACACTTTGTTTTAGCAGATAGGTTTCATCATTACAAAATGACCCCTCTTTACTTTTCTTTAAATTAGAATTTCCGAAGCAGTAATGCTGGATGTAATTTCACAAAGTACATAGAATGAGAAATAGCATTGGTAATAGGTATGATGAAAAGGAAACAAGGTGAAAGGATGCAATAGGGGAAAAACAATGCCTTGATTTTTATTTCCCAGTCTAGTGTTGACCACCTCAGCTATTTTTGTAATCCCGCAGTGCTCAAGTACAGAATTCTGTCCCTAGAACTTCTTTGCAGCTGATTTTCTGAAATCATGATTTTCACACAAGTTTAAAAAAAAATAAATTAAACTTTATTAATGAATAACCGAGTGATGCAGGAAACTGAGACAAATTCCTTGATAATACTGTAGAACTAACAATTACTGCACTTAGTCCTGCATTTTCTTTTCCACCTTTGTTCTTCAGGTTTTACACAGCCAGACAAAAATGGGATACGGAAACTAAGCAATAGCAGGGAATATAATTTAAAAGTCCATTCTCAAAAATACATGCTTTAAAAAATCCGTTTTACATCAGTATAAAACTTATGGATTAGGGACAGGGGAGAAGCTATGGCATATCTTCATTTTGGTAGCCTTCCAGGGCAGGACTGCTCTGGAGCTCTGTGGTAGCATCCACAAGTAGTTTAGGCGTTTCCAGTTGCTGTGGTCTGTGATGTAGTTGAGAGTCTTGTGGTGACAGGGATTTTAGGAACAAAAAAACTTTTCTTGATTTTCATGAAGTGAAAGTATGGGATGAGTGCAGATTTTGCTTTGAATCTATACACGTTAAGTATTAAGCAAGCCTAGAACAGTATTTATAGCAATTTTATGATTGAGGTCAAGTATTTCAGGTAACATGTAGAGTAATACCTAACCTCCAGCAGGAGGTATTTAAAATGCTACTCGATACTAGATATTTTCAATATTAGATATTTTCAGCATTGGAAATACCAGCATATTTTCTTTCATGTTCCTCTTGAGTTTGTAAGTGTACCTCTTGCAGTTACATTATTGTTTTGGCCCTGTTTTTATCTAGAAAGCTGCCAAAGTTTATCGTGGAAAGAAAATGCCTGGTAAAATGGGTAACATCTATAGGACATCTTTTGGATTAAAGGTGGGTTCTGAGTATACTAGAATGTGTATAAAGTGGTTGCATTGCCACGCAATGGACTTAGCTATGTAACCTTGTGTTGGTGTACTGTCTTGTTATTTCTGTCAAAATCCGGACAAGAGCATCTTGAAGTAAGCAAGCTAGAAAGACAAGAGTATCAAATGTGTGCTTCTGGCTTTTCGTGGGTTACAAATAAGTTATCTGAACTCCTTTTGCATATGCGTACCCTGGGAACCAGCATTTCAGGTGATACTTCCACATCTGATGTGTTTTTCTCTGTGTCCCTTTGTTTCTGACTTTGAAGTGGGAGAACAATCAGGCTTTTGGTGACCTTCAGTTACTGTTTTCATGCCTATTCCGCTTGTTCAAACCCAACCCAAGTCTGAGTTGTTTGAAGTCCTAACTTTGTCATGGTCCTTCACTTTCATGTGCAAAAAAGGGGATTATATTTTCCGTCTAGATCTAGCAGTTCTTGAGCTATTACAGCTACTGTTCTCTGTTTCTGAAGGCAACCTCTGCAGTTTGCACAAAAAAGCATATTAGCCTCTAGTTTGTAAAAAAAAAAAAGGGTGCTGCTCCTGCTCTCTGCTAACTAAAACTATTTTTTTGTAACAGAAAATGTTCATGTTCAGTTGAGCATCTCATATAATTAAGAAATTAACAAATGGTCGCAGCATTGTTTTCATGAGCATATTTGTTTTAATTTGTCACCTGTGATGTTTTTCACACATTGATGTTAGAGGGAAAAGAGACTTGGGAGCTTCGGCTGGTGTTATGCTGAACAACGAGCTGCCTTACCAAATATAGCTTGATCACAAGCCCTTTAAAACTGTTTAATAGACTCCTGCATTAGAAAGCTGTGCACTCAGAGTAGCAAGTGACTTAATTTTATGGCAAGTTTAGGCCTGTGCAGAATATTCTTCTTCCCCAGAGTACCACCTCCAGTTAATCAGTTTGTGCTTCACTGGACAGTTTGTAAAACTGGGAATAGTCTCTAAAACAAGCTCCATGTCTGTTTTTTTTCTGTCTCCTAGGTGTGGAGGATCAACACAAAACATGACATTATTTATGTAAATGGGTCTGTTCCAGGTCACACAAATTGTCTGGTGAAGGTATGTTTGCTAGTTTCCTAAGATCTCTACAACTCTCTTCCTACAAAAGGAAAAACATTGGTTGAATGCAATCTTAATTTCTTTAGAGTCCCATCCTGTACTATTGAATTAAAGGGCCGTAGGATCAGTTCTTTAAAAGAGAGTTATTAATAGGGGCAGTGGGTCACCACTTACTCTAAATGACTCATTCTTAGCTTTGCACTGGCATTGTGAACACATGTAGCGTATGATAAACCAACACAGTCTCTGTAACCCTGTGGTAAGTGTCTCAGGGCTAGGTCCATCCCCACACTAACCTGAGTCAACAGGATGGTGGCGAGGCTTCCAGAATATTATTTAAGGGCTGTATTCATGAACAGAAATACACAGCAAGCACTACTTTAAAGGTTATTCAAAGCATTCCCATACACTGTAGCAGTTACCTTTCCAAGGAGCAGTTGAGGTACAGGAGAAGACAGCTGGCGTTCACAGTAATGTTACTGTGTGTGTGTTCGGAAAGCAGTCCTGCTGTTATCTTAAAAAAATCCTTGAGGCAGCAGTACTGCCATCGTCAACAGCCTTGTTAACAGGAGACTGGTGGGCCAAGCCATCTGAGCATATGCAGTAAAACAATGGCATTGACATCTGTGATACGAAGAAGATAATGGACTTTGATTGCCACGGCAGTCTGCTGCATATCGTTTAAGTGCTTGCCATGTCCAGGAGTGATTTCTGTTCAGTTCACTTGCCATGGATGATGATTGGAACTTTATCCTAAGACCAAAAGTTAAAATGACTCCATCTTTTTTTTCCAAGGAAACTTAATCTGTCAGTATTAACTGAGTGGCACAAGGCACTTTTGTGACTGCTTTACTAATCCTTGTACATGATTTCTACAAGATACAGAATCTGTATTAACTGTATTTGTAAGTTACGTATATTTGAACATCTTTCGAGTCACAGTTCTATACAATTAGAAGTCCAAGTATCTTCAAGTGTGCATTTTGGCATACACATTTGAGAGCTGCAGCTAATTCCATTAGTGAGGGTTGAGGATTCATGGGAAGAATGAGGGATTTTGTCCCTTAGAGCTGTTCAATTTATGTAATACCGTATTCGAAAGATCTTGACCAAAGTGCTCCAGACTCAAACTTTCATGGCTTCTTCGTAATAAATAACACTGTTTGAGATGAAGGCACAGTAGTAGGTATTATTACTATTAAGAAATAGATTTTTAAAAATTGCCTCCACTCACATATTTGGTGATTGAAGGGAGTATGTAGTCAGCAACAGTTTACTCCATTTCCTCAAGCTGGTGAATCCATTCTGGGGTTTTTTTCTTCCATAGGCCATATGAATTACATGTATTAATTAAATTTTTTCCCTTATATTTTCAAATAAATCTCTGAAAGACAGAGCAAGCTTTAATTAAATAAGCATGCAAAGCAATACTATTTGGCATGTGTTCTTTAATATCTGTTTTTTTCTTTCTCCATTTAATCTTGCTGCACTCATCTGTGGTGTTTTTAGCTTGTGTCTTACACTTTGCTTCCAGGGTGTTTTCTTGTTTGCCTGTAGACTTTGACTTTCTGTAATTGTTGTATATTTGTTTGGATCTGTAGTTGGGGAGAGAAATTATGGGATATTACAATTCATAATTACTGTTTGTTCCACTAAATACCTGCCTATAATTAGGTAAGACTAATGTCTAGGGGATTTGGATACATATGTCTTTGAGCTCAAAAAGTGAAATATTGCATAATACTTTTCTCTTAGTGTGTCTCTAAGAGGAAGGCATTTGTGCTCAGTACTCACTCTGTGTTGCTTGGTAACCATTAAAACCACAGTGCACCTTAAAGCATATATTTATTTTGTATGTTATTATTTTTGGAAACTTAGTGCATCACCACTGTATCCAGACAGAGATAAAGCACTTGAAAAATTTAAGTTTCATTTTCAGCAGAGTAAAAGTGCAGAATACTACGATCGATGGATTCCTGGTTTAATTAGAAATCAGTTTTCATTTGATATTGCACGCTGAAGCATGCAGGTAAATAACTGACATAAGTAATGTTCATAGCCAGCTAGAAAACTAATCAAAAAAGCTTACTTTAGCTTGGATTTCTTTCTCAATGACAAGGTCTAATAAACTTAAGAAACTTCAGCAGTGTGCTAGAATGTATGGATTTTTTCTGTTACAAGAGTAACATTGCAGAATAAGCATTTGTAAATTAGTGTGTTGTGCCTATCAAGATAGCCTGCCTCAGGCACTACCTGTTTCTCTTGGTGTATTGTCTTAGATCACAGGGCCTGTAGTTACTGTCTTTGGTGTTGATCCTCTAGAAAAAAAAAATAATAATAGTTTTCTCTTTTGGAAGCTTATGGCTCTCAATTTCTCTCCCAAGTATATTACCAAAAAGTTACCTCTTCTGTCATTCAAGAGAGAAGCACAAGACTAATTCCTGATGCTTCATAATGGAGGGGATACTGTAATATGGTATATTATAATTCAGGATGTTATAGTTTATCTTTGATAATGTTTTATACTTGTCCTAATTTTAAGGCACTTGATTTTCTTAGGACATTCAGTGTTGATCACTTTGAATATATCACTTGTAGTGAAAGCAGAAATTCTGGCAAATCGTGTAACCCACAGGAGTTGCTTAGCAAGTTAGATACTGAACTGGCCTTTTTGTATGCTAGAATTGAGTTAAACCTGAAGTATACCGTTGCTTTAGTGTAGTATTCTGCTTGAGCTAATAAACTTAACTTTTCAGTATTCCCCTACTGCTTCTTTCCCTTTTTGCCCCCCTTTTTTCCTTTTATTTTCTTTTTTTTTTCTTTTTAGAGAAGTCTGTAGTTGTCTGCATCCTACTTATTTTGTATCACACTTGCCAATGTTACTGTCTGTGTTTCTAGCTGCTGATGCCTGAGTTGGGTGTGCTGTGCTCAAATTGAGGGCATGCAGGAATAGTGTGATGCCTTCACTTCTTTCGTGTTCCCTGTCCTGTACCTTGGGCCCCATGATAGAGTTGTGTAGAGCTTTTTTTTTTGGTTGGTTGGTTTTTTAAGACAAAATAAGGCTGGTCAGAAATGGATATAGTTCTTGAATTCAATTTTCTGTCTAGCTTCAGAAGTAGAGAAGCTAAGCTAGGTAATATATGACACCTGAGGAGATTCTTTCTAACATTCTGTATATTTAAACACATTTTTCTGTTTTGCAAACAACTTGCATTCTTTGCTGTGGTTGCTAACACAGCCTGAAGCCCCGTTAAACTACAAATGTGAGTTGTGACTTAAGCATCAAGCTTTAATGCCTGTTTAAGACCATGTGAAGTGTTTTGTGGTGATAGATTTCTGAATTTGTATTTGTTTGTACTACCTGTTACGCTGTCAATATATGGGACATACATATGTGCAGTTTATGAATTGTCTGCAAAACCCCTTATGACTGTTTTAAAGATTTAGTGACAATCTCAACCAGCTCTGGTTTCAGCTTCTTCTAGTATTTTTCTTAATAACAAACTTCACAGAGAATATACTGTTGTGTATAGACACTACTATATATACCATCTATCTGTAGTATAGTGTACTACAATATATAGTAGTATTAATATGGAAGTTGAGCAAATCAAGTGATTATAGAATCATAGAATCATTTAGGTTGGAAAAGACCTTTAAGATCAAGTCCAACCATCAACCATGCCCACTAAACCATGTCCTGAAGTGCCTTGTCTATGTACTTTTTGAATACCTCCAGGGATGGTGACTCGACCACTTCCCTGGAAAGCCTGTTCCAATGTGTGACAACCCTTTCAGTGAAGAAATTTTTCCTAATATCCAGTCTAAACCTCCCCTGCCGCAACTTGAGGCCATTTCCTCTTGTCCTGTCTCCAGCCACCTGACAGAAGAGACCAGCACGCACCCCACTACAACCCCCCTTCAGGTAGTTGTAGAGAGCGATAAGGTCTCCCCTCAGCCTCCTTTTCTCCAGGCTAAACAACCCCAGCTCCCTCAGCCTCCCCTCATAAGACTTGTGCTCCAGGCCCCTCACCAACTTGGTTGCCCTCCTCTGGACACGCTCCAGCAACTCAATGTCTTTCCTGTAGTGAGGGGCCCAAAACTGAACACAGCACTCGAGGTGCGGCCTCACCAGTGCCGAGTACAGGGGGACAATCACTGCCCTAGTCCAGCTGGCCACACTATTTCTGATACAAACCAGGATGCTAGTGGCCTTCTTGGCCACCTGGGCACATTGCTGGCTCATATTCAGCTGGCTGTCAACCAGCACCCCCAGGTCCTTTCCCACCAGGCAGCTTTCCAGCCACTCTTCCCCAAGCCTGTAGCATTGCATGGGATCGTTGTGACCCAAGTGCAGGACCCGGCACTTGGCCTTGTTGAACTTCATATGATTGGCCTCTGCCCATTGATCCAGCCTGTCCAGATCCCTCTGTAGAGCCTTCCTACCCTCCAGCAGATCAGCCCTCCCTCCCAGCTTGGTGTCATCCACAAACATACTGAGGGTGCACTCAATCCCTTCATCCAGATCATTAATAAAGATATTAAACAGAACCAGCCCCAACACCGAGCCCTGGGGAACACCACTAGTGACCCGCCGCCAACTGGATTTCACCCCATTCACCACAGCCCTCTGGGCTCATCCATCCAGCCAGTTTTTCACCCAGCAAAGAGTACACTTGTCCAAGCCATGAGATGCCAGCTTCTCAAGGAGTATGCCATGAGAGACAGTGTCAAAGGCCTTGCTGAAGTTGAGGTAGATAACATCCACAGCCTTTCCCTCATCCACTAGTTGGGTCACCTGGTTGTAGAAGGAGATCAGGTTGGTCGAGCAGGACCTGCCTTTCATGAACCCATGGTGGCTGGGCCTGATCCCCTGCTTGTCCTGCACATGCTGTGTGAGCGCTCTCAAGACAAACTGTTCCATAACCTTCCCCGGTACTGAGGTCAGGCTGACAGGCCTGTAGTTCCCCGGATCCTCCCTCTGACCCTTTTTGTAAATGGGCATCACATTGGCAAGCCGCCAGTTGTCTGGGACCTCCCTCATTGACCAGGATTGCTGATAAATGATGGAGAGTGGCTTGGCAAGCTCCTCCGCCAGCTCCCTCAGTACTCTTGGAGGGATCCTGACTGATTCCATAGACTTGTGAGTGTCCAGACGGCATAGTAGGTTGTTAACATAGTAGGTCACTAACTATTTGCTCCTGGATTAAGGGGGTTATATTCTGCTCTTCGTCCTTGCCTTCCAGCTCAGGGGGCAGAGTACCCTGAGGATAACTGGTCTCACTATTAAAGACTGAGGCAAAGAAGGCATTAAGTATCTCAGCCTTTTCCTCATTTCTCGTGGCAGTGTTCCGCTCTGTATCTAATAAAGGATAGATATTCTCCTTGGCTTTCTTTTTATTGTTAACATATTTGTAAAAACATTTTTTGTTGTCTCTTACAATGGTGGCCAGATTGATTTCTAGCTGAGCTTTTGCCTTTCTGATTTCCTCTCTGCATGACCTAACAAGATCCCTGGACTGTTCCTGAGTTGCCCGCGCTTTCTTCCAAAGATGGTAAACTCTCCTTTTTTTCTTGAGTCCTAGCAAAAGCTCCCTGTTCAGCTAGGCCAGTTGTCTTCCTTGGCGGTTCATCTTGCAGCACATGGGAATAGCCTGGTCCTGAGCCATTAAGATTTCCTTCCTGAAGAATGTCCAGCCTTCCTGGACCCCTTTGCCCTTCAGGACCGTCTCCCAAGGGACTTTCAACCAGTGCCTCGAAGAGGCCAAAGTTTGCCCTCCAGAAGTCCACAGCAGTAGTTTTGGTAACCCCCTTTCTTGCCTCACCAAGAGTTGAGAATTCTATCATTTCACGGTCGCTAAGCCCAGGACGGCCTCCGACCATCAGGCCTCCCACCAATCCTTCCCTGTTTATAAACAGTAGGTCTAGCAAGGCTCCTCCCCTGGTTGGCTCACCTGCTGTGTCAGGAAGTTATCTTCCACACACTCCAGGAACCTCCTAGACTGCTTGCTCTCTGCCATGTTGTATTTCCAGCAGACATCTGTGTAATATTGAGTTATACAGTGAATGCTTTTATGGATTGTAATAACCAGTTGGGCTCTCAGCCTGATTCCTTCTGTGGGCAAGAGCTAAAGTCACTGGATTTTAGTAACACAGAGCATTAAAATTTACTCCTTTATTAGGGATGCTCT
This sequence comes from Buteo buteo, assembly GCF_964188355.1. Classification (NCBI taxonomy): domain Eukaryota; kingdom Metazoa; phylum Chordata; class Aves; order Accipitriformes; family Accipitridae; genus Buteo; species Buteo buteo. The sequence continues at coordinate 54,624,728 of NC_134172.1, read as the reverse complement.
CAGAAGGTTACTGGGAGAACAGGAAGAGCTGTGCTGGGTCACATGTACTGCTTGCCTTTGTACAGGCTTATACAGGCAAGTGTAACTGATCCTGCATACCATTTAACCCCTTTATAATATTGTGAAATTATTGTGCAGGAATCTGAGGTAATACATACAGGAAACCTTTGGTATACTGTGCCCTTCATAAATGTAGAGTCATTCAGTAATTCTCTTGAGAAGACAGATAAATCATACCATGTTTTAAGTTGCTAATAGGTACTTTCAGATGTGAAATGAAACTGAGTTCTTCCTCTTGATAGGAATAATAATATCTGTCTGACAACTTTTGAAGCTTAAAAGGGAGAAAGAGGCATGTTCATTCAGTTTGGTAGTGATACTCTAAGATGGTGCTTTAGGAGTAAAACTTAAATTGCATTTGAAAGCAACAAATGTAGAAGAAGATGGAAAAAGAGCAGTATTTTTCACCAGTCAAAAGAAATACCATGTCAATTATACTGATCAAAAGAAAGAGCATATCAGAAGAAGATAATTTTAACATTAGATGTGGCTTGTGTTTCTGGGATCTGCCAAGCTTCTGAGCAGTAGGAGGGGGCAAAATGAAACAGTATTGGACTCCTCTGAAAGCAACAATTGTCTGTTGAAAATGTTTCATAAGAATCTTAAAACTTCTTTAAAAATTCTCCTTATCACACAAGAGGCACTGTCTGCAAAATGCCACTTGACATTAATACGTAAAATACAATGTTAAGGCTGAACTGAAATCTTACATTTATTTACATAAACTAATGCAGGACTAAGATTAGACTGTTGGGTTTGCCTTCAGTTAAGAGCAGATGTCTTACTCATAAGTCCTGTGATAAGTTGTTGTTTTAAGAAAAGGGAGAAGGGAGGGGGGGGGAGATGAAAACAAACACCTAAATTCCTTTCATTTTCAGGTGTCCAAAACTGCCTGTAATGACACAGCCTGTATGTAACAGCACATATTATTTCATGATGGGAAGAATCAAAAATATCAAAAAAGTAAACATGAAAAACATTTTAATAAGATATATGTGCAATGAATAAGTTATCAGAAATAAAATTCTAATCTTCCTAATATTGTTGTAGCTCGTGTAGAGACCACGGGGATTTTTGGTGTTGACATAGAAGGCTTATGATGTGTAATAGGATTAGGGAATAAAAGAGAAAGGGGCAAGGGGAATAATAGCCAACTGAAGTTATTAAAACATGTTTTCACATAGTAAAAGAAACAGCAGCAACGTATTGAAAGCTGGAAGGATGACTTATAAGCCTCAGCAGTTCAGATGGCACTGTTAAAGCTGTCTGTTTCCTCTGAACTCTGCTGCTGGAACTGTTGCAGCAAAGGTCTTTGGACTTGAACCTCAGCCTAGTTTATTCCACGTAGACACTTAACGTAAATTGCTGTCTGCCAGGACTACAGGGACTTCAGTAGTTTCGCATGGCAGTTTACAAGTGAATAGAGAACACTTTTCATAGGGAGGTGTCTGGCAGAAGAGGAGTGATCTACTTGAAAAGCTAAGTAGCCATCCTAAGCAGTTGAGCCCTTCACCCCCTCATTCTTAGCAAAAGGTTTTCTTTCTTTATCAAGCCTGCACTTAGAAAACTGTTGGAACTTCCTCAGGGGGAAAAATAATGAAACAGTTTTTTCAGAAGCTGAAGTTTAAGTCAAATTTATTGTGCGTTTCATCTGGGGGAATCCTCTTGGAATTTGGGAAAGGCTCAAGTAATAGCAGATATGAATCTGGTAAATACAGTGCTGCCAGAACAGACATTTCAGTGGATATAAAATTGTTTTATTTAATTTCTGGTGTAAATGTGAGTTTTATGATCAACCAAGTAAGAACAAGCTTCCTGTTCTTTAAAAATCCACCAAAAAAATAAGAGGAAGAGCTTATCTTCTCTATACTAAAATTTTGTCTAATCTATTGGTACTTTTTTTTTTTTTTTAATCCAGTTGAGTATAGTGGCTGAAAGGGATTATTACAGCTCAGGAGGAAGATCATCTGTAACAAGATAGAAATGAAGAATTTCATTTTAAATAAAATTTCATCGCTGGAGAATTTGTAGCTCTTTTTTTCTTCAGAGATACCAGCTTCCTATCTTCACCACAGACAAACTGCTTTTTGCTGATAATTCTAGCTACTAATTTTCTTCAGAGATTGGAGTTTCAGAGGCTAGATTTTAAATCTTTCCATGTGTAGAGAGGTCAGCAAAGGAAAGTAATTTCTCTGTGGCACTACAGTTCTTGGAAATTAACTTTCTTAAAGGCTCGTGTTCGACAAACTTGAGTAGTGATTCCTGGGTGAAGAATTTTAGATGCTTAACTCTGCAGTCACTAAATAGCTCTGCAGTAGCCAGAGGGACTGAATACAGCCAATGCACATATCTTTGCAAAATTAGTTGCCATAATTAGTTTGCATCGTAAATACAAAAGCATGTCTTGGTTGTTGAAGAGGTGATTACACTGCATAATATAACTTGGAACGTCATGTAGGAAAGTGCTGTGGGATATAAACACAGTTTAAACAAGCCATACTTAGACACATTATTTTAATAGCATTTTAAAACATTGAGCAATGAATTCATGGAGTAGGTTTTGATTCTCTCACAGTAGTGATAAATTTATCACACAAATGATAAATTCTCTTTGGGTTTTGCTGGTCTTAGAAACTCCTTAATAATAGGTAGAAAAGTGTTAAATTCAATAGCTCAGGTTGATGTTAAAATAACTGATGATTATACTTGGAATTCTTCAGGTAAAACAATTGTAATGTGAATGCCGTTGGGTTTTTTTCCTTATGCGTGCAAGATGATTTCTTTAATTTCTAATGTATTGCTATCTGAAAGTCTTCTGTAAGACTTATTAACCCCACCCTTCCCCCTCCTGCTTTTTAGGTCAGAGATAGCAAATTGCCTACTTACAAGGACTGCAATAAAAACCCTCCGTTCCCTACGTTTTTTGCTGATGGAGATGAAAAACTACCAGAAGACCTGTATGATAAGGAGATTTTCCAGTTCACAGATCCGTCTGTCACATATGCATAATGTTCTTCACGTCTTTGAAAACACAGTTTTGTTATTTTCGTGAACTTTGCAATGCTGTATTAAAGTAAACCTATGGTTTGCGGTCTGGCCAACTGACTTGAACACTTCAGATATTGCCATTTTGGTCAGGTAATAAGATTTACCACTGTAAATTTCAAACCTGTATTTAAAGCAGCAGGTGAGTCTGAGGGGCAGGTTATAAAGCACACCAAAGAGTTTGTCTTCAGTGACCTTTTGCCCTCTGTCTCAGGCTGTGAAAACTTAACTGTTTCTGAAAAACTGTTGTTTTGAAGGTGGTTCCGTTTAATTTCCTGAATGCTACCAAACTCTCTTTCTCTTTTGTGGAAAGTATTCTGGCCAACTCTGATCAATCAAAAAAACCTTCCAAATCTGCCTTGGCATCTGGGGGGATCCGTGAAGAATAATCCAAAATAAAACAAGAAAATGCATTGCTCTGTAGCAGCATGAGCTTGTTTTGTTTCCTTCTTTTCACCAGAGCTCTTTCTCTCCTTTCACTTTAATATTGAGTTTAACGTAGCAGGTACCCAACCAATTTTCTAGAGGAAAGATGATGCCAACCGCTGCCTGTCTCTTCAGAGTTCTGGCAGTGTGTATGGTGAGGGGGTGTTCAGATGGGGTATGTTCAGTAACAAAGCAGCACAAAGACTGCAGTGGCCGCCTGTTTGTTGCCTTCGCTGACAGCTGCTTGTGAACTTCATAGAGGATCGCTTGCATGCTCTCTGGAGAAATATCTCCACATCTGCAGTTGTCTCTGTATTGGGTTCTTATGCTGTTACAGAAGAGCTATTACAAAGAGAACAGGCCAAATGTGAAGGCCTTTATGATAATGCTCATTTTTGTTTTACCCCACCTTTCAATAATAGCTGGAATCAATACGCTCCCTTTAATTTCCATCTTACGTGATTTACTATTTATAAGTCTGATCTTTTGAACACTGTAAATCTTCTGATGTACAGAAGCAAGTACCTGGATAACTCTCAGTGCCATCTGGCTGCTTGCTTACAAGCCCTACATGCTGTAGTTCAAGCATTTGCATATACTAAGCTACCATTGATACAGTGGTGGTGCTATCTACTCGTCTTTGCAGCTTCATCCCAAGACATCAAATATCTAAAGTAAATAGGAGATTTTGAAAGACCTTACTAATACTATCCAATTTAAAAGGTCACGTCCTTGTCATTACGGTGTCTCTCAGTTACTGAAGATGTTTTGAATTTTTTTGTAATAGCTTGAAGAAACCACATGCCATCTTAAAGAGGCTGTATATAGCTACTGGCCTGTAGTAGACTGGGAGGGATCATTAGAGATGGAGATGTGAACTGGTAAGTATATACATTGTTGGGTATCCTTGTTACCGAAATCTCGGAATAAAAACTTATCAACACCAATTTAGTGTAGATAAGCAGACACTTCTTTATTGACGGCCGGGTGCATGGGCGAGTCCTCTCACAAACCACGCACCCCTGTAACCAAAACAATACACCTTATATTGAACTCACTTATGCATATTCATAAGATTACAAAGATGTCATTTGCATATTCATCAGATTTCCAGGAAATCATTTGCATATGTTAATGTCCATCACGCAGGCGCACTAAAGGTCTCTGGTGGTCTTCTAGAGTCCTCTGGTGGTCTTTCGTAGTCTTCCTCACTCGTCCGCTTCTTGACCTCTCAGGTGTTTCCAAGCAGCAAGCTGGTGTCCATAACGGTTTCCTTAGCCTTTAAAACAAACACTATAAGACTACCAATCTTTGTCAAAACTTCTGTGGTTAAATGATTTTGAACAATACTTAAATTCTTATGGTTACACATTACACATTTTCTAAGCTCCTAAGTTCCTAAGGCTACATTTCAAACTTAACACTCCCATACTTATACTTCACAATTTTCTACTTTTTAGTCAAACCAAACTCTTTTATAATCAGATTTTAATTTCTTTTATCTTGTTATCTAAGTTCTAAATGTTCCTACTAGATGATCTTAGCCAATTTCTCCAGCCTTGGTACAGGGCTATACAGGGGATTTCACAACAACACTGGTTGTTGGTTAAATATATAAAATACAACATACATATAATTTTGCTAAAATATTAAAATTAAATATGATTAATTCTAACTAATAACAAATCAATGACAAATCAGTAACATCCTCTTAGCTGGATTCAATCGAATGAAAAATGCCATTCAAATGAGAGCATCAGAATGCTGCATAACAGCACCGCCTTCATGCTTTCCCTTCTCTTCATTAACACGGGCTCTGCAAGTGCAGACATCAGGCACACAGCAGATGTGATGCAAAAAGCCCATGCAGGCAGCAAATACCCAGTGGGGTGTCATGTTCTGACCACGATACTAGTAATGACTGCAACCTGCCACCTGTTCCAGATAGCTGCTGTTTCCTGGGGAGGCGTTTGGTGTTCAATCTCCTGGTTACAAAATAGATTTTAAAAGTTACAGCATTTCAAGTTTACTTGCTATTGAACACATGTAAATCAGGGTGTGTCCCGATGTGTAGCCTGCTGTTCTGCTCTGGTTTATGGGATAATTCTGGCACACATATGCTTTCCGTGAGGAGCCTTGTTGTTATTTATATTTTTTTTACTTAATCAGTAACAATCCTGGACTATCACTGAGATGACCACACAGAGAGATGCTTTCTCCTACTTGGATTCTCAGCCAGAACTTCCAGGGCTGTGGGATCCTTTCCTGTAAATTGTTCTAGTTTGGGTTTGCTTTCAGCATATGCCTTGGGAAGTACCAAGAATCAAATGTGAGTTCAAAGGGAGCCACAGGTTTAAAAAAGTAAATTAAGTTTAACTCTGTATCAATTGAGATTTCAGCTTGAGGGGAAGATTGACAACCTACTTCAATTCCTGTCTCTGAATCCCGTAGGACAACATCCTACCCAATATTGCAGTCTGGTTTGCTGTCTGAGGAGGTAGTTGTTGGCAAGCTCTGCTACCACTGCCATAACTTGTGAAGCAGCTGGGATCTGCCATGAACTGCGCACCTGTTTCAGCACAGAGAAAGAACAAAGTATTGATCTCCTCTGGGAGTATAATGCTTGGAAGTCATGCACGCTGTCCTCAGCCCCTTCTGTGTCCTTGGGCTGGTAAAGGGCCTGTGCTTTCCCTTGCACGTACAGTTTTGCCTTGCGATGCTTGAAAATCATAAGAGGGTCCAGCAAAAAGCATGAATGCTTTTAAAATCATCAGTGCAAGTAGGTTTACTGTGTCCTCTACTTTATCACCATCTTAGCAGGAAACCTGTCATGCAGCTTTTCTTTTCTTGTGTTTTCTGGCAAAACACATACACCGGTGCCTGGAGCTGCTGGTAACAATGAGGCAAAATGTGGATACCAAGCAGTTCCTTCATATTTGGTCAGTTTTCTGCAGGCATTTGTGAACATAAGGGTCGTGGGCGAGGTGCTGAGCTGGGGTTTGCATGTCCAGGATCATGTTACCCCCTTCTTAGGCTGTTCTGTTTGTTTGGGCTAGCGGAGTGTTTTTAACATCACTAACATGCTGCTTTGGAGGAGGATGTAGGGTTAGGCTTTAGCTGTATCTATGGCTTCATGGCATGACTGCTTTGAAAAATAAATACTCTTGATTAATACCCCCTCTCAGTGGTTCAGTAATAGTACATGAATAAACAGTGGCAAGTTTACAATATAAGTTGAAGGTAAAAAGACAGCAGGAAGAGGAAATCAAAACACTCGTCTGTCACGTGACAACATAATTGCAGTCATTGATGATAAACAAGGAGAATTTATTTCTCTTGAATCCATACTTTTAAATACCATGGCTCTGTCATTATGTGAGACCAATAAACATTTTCCTTTGCTATTTTCACTTGATGTGAAAAAATGTGGTTTGTTCTGTTAGCATTTAACAAATATTACTCTAGTAAGCTGAAGGGATGACAGGAGTTTCTATGTAGAATTTCACCTTCTTCCACTCTCCGTGTGCATTTTGGAGCCTGGTATGGCCCAAGCTTTTCCCAAAATTACTGTTTCCTTGCTGAATTCTAAAAATTCTGGAGGACTGAAAGAAGACGTATTACAATGTAAAGTGTGAGGGAGGCTGACCTGCGTAACCTGGCAGCCCAGTGCAGAGCAGGCAAGTGTGCCGGTGCAAGCCCTGTACCTGTGAGCTCCGGCACACGGGGCTACCCCGTGATGCCAAGGTAATTGCTATGTAAAAGAAGTTGCTGGTCCAGTCCTAGGGTGCTTCATAGAGTCTGGCTGATAGAGGGGTGTTTCCTGTCCTGATAACCACAGTGAGGACAGTGGTGGGGTTCATTCATTTTCTGAGTGCTGCATCTGTAACTATCACTTGGCTTAGATCATTTTGATTTATGTCATTCCTACATCTCCTTGAAATTTCGTGTGGAAGTGCCTGTTTCATAACCATAAGCATTACTTGTACACTGTGTCTTCTAGTAATTAGTTCCTATGCCCTTCAGTGCACAGATAGTGCTTATTAATTGCATTTAATGAGCACCTCTCACCTGCAGCAAATTGCCCTGCACTGTTACACACCTTAGTGTGTAACATAGCATAGTGTGATTTATTTATATAACACTCTTGATGGCACTTAACAGCTGTAAAAACACGCAAAAATGCTGACCTTGGTCTTGGCTATTGGTTTTGGAGAAGGTGTGCAGTTTCTGGTGGAGGAATTTAAGTTGATTACATGTAGCCTTAACGTTATCACACTAGAAAGAGAATTAATTTCAATTGGTACAGCTCTGCTGTGTTTGAATGTGGCAGCCAAAAGATAAAAAGCTGGCAGTTGTTCCTGGGAACTATGTATTGCAGTAAGGTGTGGTATCAGGTAGTAAAGGGGTACATTAGGACTGATAGTCTCCAAATTAATGCAGCCTGCTGACCTACCTCATGAAGTACCCCGAAAGATGGGTGATGTGAACTGGGGAGGACTATCACACTGGTTCAGACCCCAGTTCTGTCAGTGCACTCTTCCTTGCTTCTCTATCTCTCCCCTCATTGTACAGAAGAGGTAAGTAAGTAAGTGTGAATGTGTCACTGGAGTGGGCATCACAAGAGTTCCAGCAGCATCAACATCCACGGTAACATAAGGGCTAATAACGTCCTAGTTCTCTCTGTGTTTGTGCCACATTCCTCTTTCCAGCAGAATATCATGCATGGGTTCCCACCTATGTGCATGGTTGATGTGCTGTAGACTCATTTCTATTTGAATACTAAAGACCCAAGGTATGTTTTTGCTTTCTGATCTAAATCGGCAACTGGTAATTCACAGAATTAGAGCTTCTATCTAGCTATTCACTGCTAGTGAATAATTTGATTTGGGGGTTAAATTAATATTCACTTCCATAGCACTAACTTTGAGCACTAGAACAGAACCCAGAAGAGGCAATCAGCTGAGAAAGCGAGGGCAGCTTCCAGTGCAAATGCAGAAAATGGCTTGAATTATTTGCTGTAATCTAATGAGTACACACTGGAGATGGAGCCTTCTGTGCTCTGGTGTTTACTGCTGTGTCTTGAATTCCAGTGTGTAAAATCTTCTGGCATAAGCTGTAAATATTGAAGTCAAACTATGGATGAATCCAGCTTTTGGGAATTTGAGAGCGGTGGGATTGCCAGGGGAGGTTGATTAACAAAAAATTGGCTTAAACCAATTTCATATCATTCAAATTGTGCTATATAATTTGCTTCACATGTCCCTAGGTGACACAGTCTTAACAGTCAGCTAAGTCAAGTTTTCATCTGCCTCTTCCCATCTTCCTCATTTCATTTCTAAGTCGTAGAAAACCTTAAAAATGTGGGTGGTTTTGCAGGTACTCAAAACAATAACCTTGAAGAGGGTCCCTTGGCAACCTGCTGCTCTATTGAAAAGCAGTATAATTCATCTTTCCCAGGCAAGACAGTAATTTTATAAAAGTTTCTTTTTTTATTTCTAGAATATCAAGAGGAAAGATCAACATTGCTGATGTGGAGGCTTTTCTGCATGTGTCCTCTCTGAAAGCAGTGTTCCACAGATTCTTGCCAAATCCTGCCTGAAACATAATGTTGCTCCATGCAGCAATGAACTTGCAGCACAAATTACAGCTTTGGTGCCTCAAGTCTTGTTTAATATGCATCTGTCCAGCACCACAAAAAATACACACAAAAGAATTTGGCAGCAGGTGATGAGAGATTTACCACATGGTGCAGATAGTTCAAAATCATGGTACCTTTCTCTGCAGTTAGCAAGAAAGGCATTTTTTGTCTGCTGGTTTGTTCTCAAATTGCACCACCTGTTTCCAAAGGGAGATCTTCCTCAGGAGCGTCCATGTTCTTCCCTAGGCTAGCCTGAAATTTTCTTTTATTTCACCTGAAAGTTTAGAGCTGCATATGGAGAAATAGCCTGATAGGAAAGAAACAGATTTGATTTCTCTTCCCTCATCTTCCGTTTCCCTTGATCACAGGTCAACAGAGAACTGCTTTCCCCATATGCCACTTACAGAGAAAATCAGTTGTTTTCTATGAAGTTGCCAGTTGATTTCTAAACTGCTATTTCACCCCCCGCAGAGAAGGTGCTGTGAAACATCTGTCGGCTCTTTGTCACCAGATTTTGGATCCATAAGGCCACCGCTCTGAGCCCAAAGGCTATCAGCCTGCAGGTGCCACAAGCACCAGAGGCAGAATGTTTTTCAAGCTTTGTTACACGAAGCTATTGGACAATTTAATGGTGCAACTGCTGAAGCCTACCTGTTACAGGGGGCCCACCTCCGTCATACACGTGGTGTGGAAGGAGTTTCAGGGAGGCTTTGGCTTCTCATGCTATTGAAAAGCCAAGAAGTGCTTTCGGAAGCACTGCTTGCTAAGTACCCTCACAGTGGCTCTTCTTATAGCTGTGAACTACCCACCCTGAGTTAGTAGCTGAATAATCCAAACAACACGGTGTATACACTCTGTGTATGTGTACATGCCTGTCCTCCAGTGCTTGCTGTTTGTTCATTTCTGATCAGGAGAAGCAGTTGGCAAAGCAGTCTGTTCTCTGCATTCTGTGAGGAGAGGAAAAAATCAAACATTGAGTCCTGAAACTTCAGTGTAGACATGTAATCAGAAGCGTTGGTCTTCTCCTGTATTGCACATCCCCCACAGTCAGATCTATCATGTTTACTGATGTCCGAAAGGTGTGCTTTGATGTGAGCACAAAACTTCCTCTTGTCTGAAATGCAGCCTGTACCAGAAATATCATCAGGTGGTGTCATCTGTTCTCTTTGAAGCCAGCGTTTTAACTGGTCATCTTCTCTTAATCACTTAATGATCTTTATTGTGGATGATTAAAAGTAATTCCTTATTTGGAAGCACAGAGCGATTTTGACAAAACAATTTCATAGTTATTAAACATCAAGTTAAAATAATTGCTGTTTTATAAATGTATAAGCAGCTCACCCGTTAATTCACATTTAGGAAACCTAATGAATTATTAGTGCCTAGTTCTTTATAAAGTATTTTTACAACCACAGACTCTTACCTTTCCAAATGCTATTACGTGTGTTTAAATTTTTGTTAGTAAGCAGTGGCTTCAAGAGAGCACAAGTCTGTGGGACGTTAATAAACCTCAAGAACGAAACACCACGAAGGACAAGTATTTTTTGAGGTCCTGGAGAAGTAGGGGCTGCTCAGAAAAGGGGTTTGAACGAGAAGAGAGTAAACACCCAGCAGCTGAGGACTGGGCAAGTTGCTACAGCTGGGCTGCACACCTGAGAACTGATGGTGGGGAGAGAGGAGGAAGGTGTGTGAGGAGGAGCAGGGGGAGCTCGGCATCGCAGGACTGGGGGAGCAGCATGGTGAGGAGCGGCTGAGGGAAGGAGACAGTGGGGGCCAGCAGAGGACTTTGCAGAGGAGCAGTTCAGCTGACAGGAGAGAAACATGGCTTTGTGCTGTAGGTTGGTGGGGGCAAGGGGAGAGACTGTAAAGCCAGGATGGATGTGGGCAGTGAATCTAGGAAGTGCTTGTAGCCAAGGACTGCATTGGAAGGATCCGGCTGGGCATTGTCTGAGCGAATGACCCTGCAAAATCAGATAGATGAACTCTCAGAAGGGCAAGGTTGGAGGAAGATAAGGGCATAAAGATGCCCCAAGCCCACGGTGAGCCTGCTTTAACCCAGCTGAAAAGATAAACAACCCTCTTGAAAGGAGAAATTTGGGCATGTAATATTCTGAAAAGGAATCCAGGCCCAGAATTATTTTCTGAGGAAAGTGCCTGCCGATTGCCCACAGCTAGGCTTTCGGTCCCTGATTAAGGGCAGGATTTAAATTGAAAACCCATCCTTGGTGATTCCTATTAGCTGTCTTAAGTAGTCCCCTGCTTGCTGTGCCAGCTGCTGCGTGCTCTTGGTACCAAGCATATTTAGGTACGGGGCCAGCGGGACGTGCAGACCTCGCATTTTGAAAGCTGAAAGCAATGTGAGGACGATATGTGCTGCCCCTCTGTCCTCCTCTCATTTGTCTCTATTTGCCTCCCTGTGGCAGTGGCTGTCAGTCATTTAATAAAAAACTTAATTACTGACAGTGACGTATTGGGTGTGTTACGGCAGTTTTGTGCAAGGAGTTTGATAGAGAAAAGACTTCATTCGGCATCTCGTACATTCCCCAAATTAGCTACAGTGAAATATTTGAATAGGGAGGGAATGCAGGACCAGGCTTAGATGTAATTATACACCTGGTGCTTGATGTCTGTGGGGTGTCAGGTTTTATAGTCTGGCTCCTAATACTTCGACAGGTTCACTTGGAATTTAACGTGTGTCTGACAGGCTCTGTGACTGATCACATCTGTGCCTTCCTGGTGGTTATTATACAGCACAGGTTATGTTAACATGTCCAGAAATCTCTTGACAGACAAAATTCTAAAAGGTGATAACATCTTAATAACAGCTAAGGGGCCTTCTTTCTCTTTTCTTTCTCTTTTTTTTCCTTTTTTTTTTTTTTCCTTCAGTACCTCACTGTAACTGCCAGCCAGGTCTGTAAACTCTGATCATCTATTGTCAGGCACTGCAGGTTTGTTGTGACAGCAACAGCGCTTGGGTTCTGCACATGGAAGTCCAGTGGTTCATTTCTCCTGTGAGAAGCAGAGGATGCTTGGCTCCTTTGTATCCTCTAGAGAGCTGGAGGATAGATTTTCTTTCACACTAACCTGCTTTTCTTCAGCTGCCTCTTTCCCTCTCTACTTTATTCAGTTTTCCTTTGTATTTAAAATAGGGAACAGCAGGGCAGGATCTGACTATTTTTTGCACTCTGTGGGTTCGAGAATTCAAAGGCAAAACCTAAAATCCTCCAGGGTTGATCAGTTTACAGACTAGAGACTGGATCCTATAAAATATAGCTCCAAATTTTATAGCTTCACAGATTGAGTAACCAAATAGTCAAAGTTAACTAAAATCTACCTTGTAAATATAGCTCCTAATTTCATATCATTTTGGTGCAAAGCCACACTTTTTTAAAAATCCCTGAATATAGAAATATACATTTTTGCATGTTCTGCTGCAAAGCCAGACCCAAGGGAACCTGTGTGAAAGGAGTGAATGTGGGTGTACCATCTCCACAACGACAATAACTCAAAAGTGGAGGGCAGGCTTTGGCAAGGCAGCTTTTCACCTGAAGGGCTGGGATAAGTGGGGGTGACTGGGAAAGCAGTGACTGTAAGACATGGCTTGTACTGGAGGGCTGCAGGACCACATGTGCTTCTAGCTGTGGAGAACGTGTGCTCCTCTCCAGCCAAATGCTTTCCTGCCAGCAGGAGGTGACAGCAGGGTTGTGATTCCAACCTCAAAACTGATCCCAGTGCTGCAACCTCCGGTGAGCCCTATGGAGCCAAATATCATGTCCCAACCCTTGTCACATCCTGGGAGTGCCTCCCTGCTGTAGCACAGGGAAGCCTTTGGACCTAAATGTAACTCTGGTCTGAGGGCTCTGCCAATGTGGTGAGCATTATAGCAAGTTCTAGACATCTGCATTTTGTTCCCTGAGAGCTTCCCATACTCAGGTTACTAAGGTTAATGTATATAACAGCATCTGCGTGGTCTCACTCCCAGTGGATGGCTGAAGACTGTTGGCCCCTTTTGTTTGCTATCTTGCTATTTACTTGTAGGACTCATTTTAGAAATGCAATGAGAGAGATGGATATCTGGGTGCTGCATCTCAGGAAAGTTTGCAGCATTGTTTTGTTTCAGTTTGGTCAGTGAAATGTTTATTGGTTCCCGTGGGAACACAGGTAAGCCGATGCCAAGTGTGTTGGAGAGGTCTCTGCCCTAAGTAACATTAGTTATGCCCACAAAAGTGTGTGTGCCATAGACAATTTGAGTCAAATTCAAGCTGGGAAAAAATCAAGCCTGGAAAAGTTTTGTTTGTAACCAGGAAAATTACCTAACTCCTACATAAAAAAATTCTATACTTTTCTGCAAAACTCTGTAGGCTACTATATTAATTTGAACTAAGGGCTCAGGTGCTTGGGTTTTCAGTAAGTTCATCCATCTATAAACCAGCCAGAACTTTATGAGAAAGAGAGAGAGAAATTTTCGTGCTGATAATATATTACTAACAAAAGCAGGAGACCTTATGTACATATTTTGCATGGACAGATGCAGACCAGCTCTTCTTTGTATGCTGAGGTGATGTAGTGTAGTTTTCAAATGAGTTGCAGTGGCACAGACTGCAAAGCAACAAAGCCAAGTGAGTCCTAAGGGACTTACAATTACTATTCAGAAAGTCAGAGCAAGCTATTCTTCAGTGTGGAAAAATTTCAGGCCATCTAATTATGGAGTATGCACTACCGGCAGCAACAGTAGGAACCCAAGTGCTTGTTGGAAAATTTTCCTCACCTCCATTTTACCCTTCAAGATCTTGTCCAGTGTTTCAGCACGTGATGATTCAAGTTGGACAGGCAGGAGCTGCCATTAGCTGTGCCGCCCCTGCAGCGAAGCTGCTGCCAGTTATTGACTTTATGGGGAGCGCTGGCAGCTCTGCCCCAAGCTCAGAGCTGTTTCCCATTCCTTGCAGCCCACGATTGGCTCCCGCTGCCCCAGAGGTTGTCTCAAGGTTCACTAGCACGTTATACCAGCCAAGCACCATCTTATTTACCAGGTCCATTGAATAAATGGGTATGAAGGCATCAAACCATTTGGGCTGTCCCAAGAGGTTTCTGTGCAGCAGCTCCAGGCGAGGCTGGAGGCTGGAGCTCCCTGTGGACAGGGTGGAACAGCTCACCCTGCATCGGCGGTGCTAAGAGGGCTTGTGCTGCTGTCTGTATTCATGCCCTGGACCCCAAATTCCTTCAGCAGAGCAGGGAGTGATGCAACCTCTTGGATGCAAGAAAAACCTAATAGATTTTTGCCGATGCCTTAGCAAAACCATGTAACTGGAGCTGCTGTAGACTTGTGTGAGGAGATTTATTTGAATCTTTGAAAGAACCAGAAAGGAAAAATAAGATGTTAATAATTATTTTCTTCTTAAAAAAAGGAAACTGTTAGCAGCTTCTCACTATCTTTTGCTTTAATTAGACTCACGTTCCCACATTGTGAAATTCAAACAGCATATGAAGTATCTTGTTAAATGCAACTTGTATCCAATCCTAGTCCCACAGTCCCCCAAGTGTCCAAGCCAAGAAAATGAGAGAGCAGGAGACAAGCTCTATTTGCAAGTTTCATTAACACAACAAATCTTAATAATCCATTCCTTTTTCTTGCAGGCTGACCACACTTTTTTTTTTACCATCCTACACATCACTGTCTAATTAAAGTGCAAAACAAGGTGGAGACGGTGGCCCTGTACTTTCAAATATTCACTTTTCATATGTCTTTTTTTGCTTAGGTTGAATGGGCTTCCCTCACAGAAAAGATGATACCTCTGCCTTTTAAGCTAATTTGACCTATCTGCTCACTGTTGAGGATCATCTCTGGAAATCCTTATTCAGAGTCTAATTACTACTACCTACTATCATTAATAATAGCAACTGCAGCAACAGTAACGAGTGCTCCTTATGTAACCAAAAGGCCTGAGGGAGTCCAGTTGCAAAGTGGCCTTCTCCTTTGCTTCCACTGCTGTACCTCTAGGGCGGTCTTTGCCTGGAAGAGCTACTAAAGTCTGCAAGAGAGCAGCCAGAGGAGCTGTGCCTCTCTGCTGGGTCAGCACCTCTCTGTGGAGCTAACTGAGCTGAACCCCTGGTCCGTGAAGGAGTATCACAAAGGCTTGTGGCCCCTACAGAAGAGCTGCGTTCTCCAGGTCCAGGGTAGCTGAAGTTAAACCTCTATCAGTTTTAGGATCAATGAAGCAAACCAACAGAATGAAAAGGCTGAACAATGTGAAACAGAAAGCTTAAATGAAAACGAAGAGCCTGACTGCGCTTCATGTTCTGTTGTAGTGACAGAGTCACTTAAAAATAAGTACCTAAATTTAGTCTCTTAAATTCAGTTTTGCCTGTTTTCCACCTATGGACATCTCATTAGCTAGGTGTTTCAAATTATTTGTCTATTTATTTAGGTACCTAAAATATAGATGTAAGAAATTTAAGGCAGTCTTGAAAAAAGCTCTGACCAGCTCTGTTGGATTTAGATCTTTGCATTCTGCTTCTCATACGTGAGCTAGAATAATGTCCACAAATTGTGGCTTGGGAGGTTCAGGATGGACATTAGGAAGAAATTTCTCCACACTGGAAGAGGTCACTGAGAAGCTGTAGATAAAGCAAAGCTCAGACTAGTGTCTGAGGGAGAGTCAGAGGTGTGCAAATGACAGAAAGGCAAGCAGTGCCTGACAGAAAGCACCAGCAGTGCTCAGCCAGCATTTCTGGGACTGTGAAAACAGCCCAAGGCTGTCTGTATTTCATGTACAGGCCAGCAAGTAGATCTTCATGTCTATGAAATGGCCAAAAAGGAAATTATAGAAGACAACAAATTTTCTTCTACTGCGTATTCAGAAGGGACAGGGATTTTTATCTTCTTTTTATGAAAAGTGCTATCAAAATCCTTGCTGTGTGTTTCCCATCCCCAGCAAGTCAATCTCTCAGTTCCTGACTACAGCTGTAGTTTAATCACTAGCTGTGTTTCATATAGAGCAAACCATGTGGCTATAATCATGTTTTCAAACATAAACTCAATCTTAAAGATAGCTTTATTTTTGCCAATAATCTTTAGCAGCACTCGATGGATCTGCCTAGTTCAGTGGGCTCTGTCTTCAGGTTTTCACTAGTCCTTCCTCAGCCTGGCTCTCACTGGGTGCATGAACAGTGGTGCTGGTGTGAGTTCCTGCTCTGGGCAGGTGGGACATGTGCACAGGCTGGGGCAGCTCATAAAGGATTTTACACCCACAGAAGTCACAAGCTGTATGATTATTTGCTCGGTGCCATAAGATACAGCCTAAGTTACTGATAACGTATCATTTCTGATGGAAGTCCCTAGGTAAGCTGTTACCTCTGAGCTGCCAAGCTCCAAGTTGTGTTCAGACTTCCAAATTTTTGTTCCAGCTTCTTCCCCCCTGGAGAGCAGCTGTTTTTCCCCCATGGGAGCAGAGCCTGACACCCCTCACAAACAGTGCTGTGGCACTGCACAGTGTGGGGCTGGATGGCAAAGCCTGGGTCACTGTGAATTGTTTGGGATACAGCCTTGTCCTAGTTCTAGTAATGCCTCCAAGTGAGAATGTCCCTTGGTAAGGCTTCCAGCCCCAGACATTTGCCTCTGCATCTTTAGTGAAGGGTGAACTGCTTTTATCACACTGGTCCATCCTCCTCTGGTTCCCCCCTGACCCCAAATATTTATTTCTCCCTCTCCTGATAGATGACTACAGCTTAACATATGGAGGCTGGAGATTTGGTCTCTGATTTTTCACCCGTGTTGGATAAAACTGGCTGTGAATTATTTATAGCACCAATCTAAGTCCTCACACACACCCCCCTTTATACTCGTGAATTAAGCAGAGTTCAAATGAATGTCTGTGAGAGAGGTGGTGGGAGGTTTTAAAGAGATGAAAATAACAGGAAAGCAGCTGCGGCATGTTGTCTCCATCGGTGCAGCTCAACAACCCCCTGTATATCAGGGGACAGATTTACTTGCATTAATCAAAATGCAGTTAATATTAAAAAAAAAGCAGAGAAACTCTTCTTCCTGGGTGCTGGGTTTCCATTTGTTCTGCCATTTAGCTTTTTCCACAGGCTCATCAGAAATAGAAAGCACCATTGTGCCGATGATTGCTGGGTTTCTTCTCAGAGGAGCTGAAGCGGGGGAATGAGACACAATTTAGGCTTTACAATTTGGAGGTACAGAAAGAGAAGTCCGAATTGTTGTTGTGCCTGCTATTACCAAAAACGCTTTCAATGTCTCTGTAAAAGCCTACCCTGCCAGGTGGGGGTTGTGGAGGTAGCCCTGGGTGTGCCAAGATGCCCATCCCCACAACTTGTCTGCAGAGTCCAAAGGAGCAGCCTGGGCATGGGGCTGGTTTTTGGGCCTGTGGAGCAGGACCAGACAGCCCTGGAGGACACTGTATCAAAGATCCTGTCAGTTGAGTGCCGCAGTGCACCCATCTCCCTGAAGGACACCAAATGTCGTGTCCCGGTGCGGGGGGGCACTGGTTTCCTCCAGAAAATCTCAGCTGACCTCTGCAGACAGCTCACCTTTTCCTACTGAAGCCATTGTATTTTTGTCCTCAGTTGCTTGTAAAAGCCCTCTGCAGTTTGGTTGCTCTGTAAATAGCAATAACATTTAGATCCTGCTGAGAAATGTGCTTGGTATGAAGTTCTGCAGGAAAATGTACTTACCGCCGACTCCAGATGGAAGATTTTGAAGGGGGTTGCAACCCTCCATGTGTTATGTGCGGCCCAAACGAAGCTCTGAGGTAACGCAAAGCGCTTGTGCCTGGTGGGACAGATGCGTGAGGTGAAGGCATCAGGCAGAGACCTAGCATGGCTCTGGGGAGGGAAACCTCTCCCTGGCCGACCCCCATCCATCACCACGCCCCAGCAGCCCAATTCGGCTGGGAGTTCTGCTCGGTCGCTGGGGGCGGCCACCTACACCGGCTCTCCTTGGCGGTTGTGCTTGCACCAGGGAAGAGTGGCTGAAGCCTGGGGGATTTCCTGGTCTCATAAGATGTAGACTTGCATCTGAACCTCAAGCATGCAATACAACCTAGCGATGCTCAGCCATGCAAAAGCATCAGTTGGGGCCAAGGTAGAGCAGAGAGGAAAGTGTGGTTGTGCCTAAGGAGACATCCCTGTGAGGTCACCTGGGCCTGGTACCATGATCTGGCCCTGCATCAGGGCCGGTGGGTGCCATTTTATTCCAGACGCTGTGTAGGTGAGATCATGGAGCTGACTGGTCCCTGCTCCTCCTCTGCTCCCACACATATGCTCTGGATTTGCTATGTCTATACAACTGCCAGGCCTTTTATTAGCACTAGATGAGAGGTGGACACTTGAGTAAAGGGTCTAATTTTGCATTGTGCAGAAATATTCCTTCTACCCTTCTGAGAAGGATGAGCAAGAAGCTCATCATCACATAAACAAAAACCAGATGACTTGTGCCTCTTCACTGCCCTGGTGTGGCGAAACAGTGACTTTATGTACTGTGCAACCTTACACACAAAAACAGGGAACAAATTGGTAGTAAACTATGGCTGTGTTCAAAGCTGGATGCTGAAAACATTTTCACTGCATTGATTAGTAGGAAATTGCCCTGCAAAGAACTTTATGAAGAGACATCTTTAATTTTCTTTGTTGCTTTTGTCATTGATACTAAGTGCCCTGCTTAATTGTCATTGCTCTGTATGCTCCAAGGATTTCGTCCTTGTCTCAAGATGGCACCTGAAGGCAAGAGATGTTCTGTGGGATCTTTGCAAAGTTTTTGCCAGGCCCATTTAGGTGAGAGTGGGGTTTCACCCATCCATCCCAAAATGAGCATCTGACACCCCTCTGCACTGCAAATGACTAAAAACTGTACCCATCATCAGTGGAGGGCTCTGGACACAGATGTATCTGGGGAAGGCGGGGGGTGGGGTGGGGTGTGTCTGCTGTGATGGGTGATGTTCCCTTCTGGTGTTTTACCTGTGCTGAACTGGGCCTGTTTGGTGTGGGGGTTGATTTCACCGCATCCTTCAAGGGCAACTCAGGCTAGCTTGTGATCTAAGCTGAAAGTAGATCCAAGTTGTGACATTTGGAAAGGATATAGATAGTGAAAACTCTTTAAATGTTATTGGGTCACTGAGAAAGGATGGGGTTGGTGGTGCAGACGTAGCACTTAAGGAGCTTGGGTGTTTCTAAATAGGCTTCTGCCCTCTTTTTTGCCTTTTTACAAATGGTGTTTGACCACACTATTGTGGACCCAGCTGGGAAAGCACAAATGAAAGAGAACTATAAAGATCTCTTTCCAACAGCCCTGTTTTAGGCACTCGCCCACTCAGGACAGAAGTTGAGAGAAACCTGCTTTGCTGAAGAGAGTCACCCGAATAAGCATGCAACCAGGCCAATGCCCACTGGTCTGAAGGGCTGTCTTTAAGAGAGTTCTGTTGTACAGGGCTGTGATTCAAGTGCCATATTAATCCATACAACGTCTGTGAAGATAGTAGTATTAGTGTTTTCATCTGTTTTTTAACTATTTCATAGGTTTTTTTATAGTGAAGTAGTATTTTTGGAGGCTATTGCATGTTTCCCCCAAACACTGAAAAGTTACTATTTTTCATTAAGTATAACAACATTCTTTTCTATAGGACTTGAAATAATTGTTTCTGGTACTTCTGAACTCTGTCTGGTTAGTTTTTCTCCATACGTTTGTTGTTACAGCTGCCTTTAAAAAGCGCTGAGCATTATGTCTCTACTTCATGCTCTTGATTTTCATTCATGTCACTAATAATGGCACCAGTTCTGATCACAGCGACTTGGTGTTCGGAGTCAGACGTGTCAGTCAATGGATACG
Organism: Buteo buteo; assembly: GCF_964188355.1. Lineage (NCBI taxonomy): Eukaryota > Metazoa > Chordata > Aves > Accipitriformes > Accipitridae > Buteo > Buteo buteo. The sequence continues at coordinate 54,604,719 of NC_134172.1, read as the reverse complement.
TTTTCCTCCTGCAGAGAAAATTGTTTGTCTAACTTCATTGGGGAAAATTAAAAGAAAGTTATCTTACAGCCATCAGTGCCTCTGCCTTCCTCTCCTCTCATTAGAGTCAGTAAAAACTTCCCTCTGATTCCTCCGGCCTCTGGATTAGGCCATTATGGAGAATTGGGGTTCTTGTAATAAAAAGTATTTTTCAGTTCTCATAACTTACAGTCACAAACTTGCAGGATTTGATCACTGGTGGTTTTGAAGCCGGTTCCAAGAAGGTCAGTTTCAAATAAATGCCAGTTCCCAAATTCACAGGATTATGGGGTTGGTTTTTTCTTTCATTATGCTGTATTTATCAAGACAAGGTTTATTTTCACCCTGGAGTGCAGTCATACTCCCACTTCAAGTCTGCCAGGATCAGCAGCAGTCCTTGTGGAAGTGACCCAACTGTGCAGACAGCCCATAGAACAGTATAGATGAAAAGAGGCTTCAGGAACAAAAAAGAGTCAGAAACGGATGTCGTCCCCATCTGACTGGGGTGGCCAACTGGTTGCATTGGACCATATCATGTGAAAGGGTGATTTGCACTGGTTGGTGTTAACCTTGGAGAAACGAAGCCCTTCTGTTTCCCTTGTTCTCCCTGTTACCCTCATGCTCCCCATATCTTTGTGCCCAGATTTGGTCTAGGGTATCTGCAAAATGAGATGAGTCTGGGTGGATTCATCATGCTCGAGGATCTGTTGTGCTCTCTCTTGATACAAAGGCCTGATTCTGGTCAGAAGGGGCAAGGCTATTCTCAGCAACGTGCCTCAAAGACCGGAAACGTGGGATAAATAAAGGCAAAGTGGGGTAGAAATCATCTGAGATGCTCTGCCAGAGCTGTCAGCGAGGGCAGCTCCTTCGGCAGTTCTAAGCCATAGCCAGGCTTGGCTCACGCAGGACAAAGGGGACACATCCAGCTCCCTCTCCACCACCCTTGGCCACCCCTTGTGCTCAGCAGGCATACAAGAGCACCAAGCCTGTACAAAATAATAGAGGATTGGCACCGCTTGCCAGCCTGGGACAAAACCAGACACATTAAAGGAAGGGCTCAACATTTTCCTGGGGAGCACTGAAATTTAAACAACCATTTTTAGGCAGTCCTTTTCAGAAAGCCCAGCTGGGAAGACCACCTGCCTTCTCTGGGCCATTGTGATAAGATGGCAAACTATCCTGGAGTGCCTCTTCGCCGCAGGTGGCTGCTCAGCTGGGTCCTCCGCAAGCCTTTTGATGTGTTGGGGAATCAAAGGGGGAGACACAAGAATAGGCAGAAGTCATACATATGAATGTGCACATACATAGACAGTAACCTTTCCTCCTCTGATTACCCTAGCAATAAATGCTTGTGACATCAATACTTTATGAGAACGAACCATGCGCAATTACCAAGTGCTGCTTCAGAACTGCAGGTGGAGGGAGAGGATTTAATCACCTTAGTTTAAGATAGTTTAAGTGACAGCTCAAGTTTTACAAAGTTACAGAAGTTGGAGTGAGTGAACACCATACAGATAAGCCACTACTTCTGCAAGGAATTTTCCTGGTGTAAGACGCATTATATATGAATTTGTTTCATGGCTGCTCTTGGTTGCATGTTAGAACATGTAAAATAGCATTGTGAAGCACTTATGGGTGTTTATTTATATGTGTGTGTATGCATTTATATGCACACACACATTTATATGTCTGTGTACATATTTTGTATGCATTTTACAAATCGGTATATATACAATATACACACATTTTATACATGTATGCACACATACAGAATGCAAAAGTGCCAGGATGCTTTAACGCTGACAGCTATTTTTAGTTGAGTAAATAAGAACAGGAAACATTTCCAGCGTTTGAGTTTTTGCCAGCTGTTAAGATCTAGCCAAGAGCAAAAGGTGTGTGTAGGTATTGAAGCTAGATTAATTAACATCATATTTTTACTCCCAAATTATGCCTGATTTTGGTTAATTTTTGCACTTCTCTACATTTTATGCCTGACAGTAAGATTTAACTTCCAGGTGTTTACACGAAGGAGACCAAAGCCTGGAGATTTGGCAAGGTGAGAGTCGCAGCGAGCTGAGCAGAAGGAGACAGTGCAGACGAACATCAAACAGGACTGAACTTCAGGGAGCTCAGGGGTTTGTCTCTCCTTCCAGAGCAATGAGAATTAGGTACCTAATTAACATAGATGCCACCATAATCTCAGCTGGGAATTTCCTTGCAACTTTAGGTGAAAAACTAAAGCCTGAACAGCCCAGCCAAATACTTCTTTCTGAGAAACATGGCATGGGGTGGGATGTCTCAGCTCATCCAGTGCATTTTGGAAGAGAAGTGACTCATTGCTTTTGTTGATGCAAGCCTCTACTCTTACCCAGGCTAATATGGGGAATATCCTGGACTGGAGGAGGGCAGGGCGGGATGAATAATACCCTAAAAAAAAAAAAAAAAGGAATTTTATTAGGTAGAAGGACGGGAAAAAAATGTGTTACTTGCTGTCCTGTTGTAACTCCATTGACAAAACAGAGTGTAGGTGGACTGGTGAATCAAACCTTGTATTTATTTAAAAAAACAACCGAAGGATAAAATGTTTTCCCTGGTGTCCTGGTTTCAGCTGGGATAGAGTTAACTGTCTTCCTAGTAGCTGGTACAGTGATATGTTTTGAGTTCAGTATGTGAAGAATGTTGATAACACACTGATGTTTTCAGTTGTTGCTCAGTAGTGTTTAGACTACAGTCAAGGATTTTTCAGCTTCTCATGCCCAGCCAGGGCACCTGACCCAAACTGGCCAACAGGGTATTCCATACCATGTGATGTCCCATCTAGTTTAGGAACTGGGAAGGGGGGGGCAGGGAATCGCGGCTCGGGGACTGGAGGGGTGTCGGTCAGCGGGTGGTGAGCAATTGCCCTGTGCATCATTTGTACATTTCAATCTTTTTATTATTACTGTTGTCATTTTATTAGTGTTATCATTATCATTATTAGTTTCTTCTTTTCTGTTCTATTAAACCATTCTTATCTCAACCCACGAGTTTTACTTCTTTTCCCGATTTTCTCCCCCATCCCACTGGATGGGGAGGAAGTGAGTGAGCGGCTGTGTGGTGCTTAGTTGCTGGCTGGGGTTAAACCGCGACAGTCCATTTTGGCGCCCAACGTGGGGCACGAAGGGTTGAGATAACGACAAACCTGACCAGAGCTTGTTAAAACAAATTTGTTCTAAGCGTTCATTATGTTGATTTATGTATTCTTAGAGTTGTTGCTCTGGTTTTTAAAGCTCTGTTATGTATCATCTCGCTTGCTGTATGTAGTTCCTCTTCTACTGCTTATCATCCGTGGGAGGTGGATTAAGGTTTTCGCTTTGATGTATGGTATAACTCTGGTTTATGGTATGATAAAGTCATCGGCTGTGGGATTAATCCAGTATTTGCACTTAGCATTGTCACCTTTATACTGCGGGAGCCGTCTGTGGGAAACTATTACTAATTGTACCATTTACCTTTCCTCCATGGAAAACCTGTCTATGGTTGGGGTACCTTTCTTCCCCTCTCCTTTCTCCTTCAGTCCAGTTACAATGGTGTTTGAGAATTTTGAGAAATTTGAATACTCCTGGAGTGTTGGGACTAGCACGGTCCTAGCCCTACTGCTAGGAATTAGCATACTTCTGAACGTGGTTCAGCTCTCGTTTAAGGTTAAACAGCTATTTAAGAAGATCACCCAGAGATCTGCCCCAAGGCTGGATAATTATGAGTGGCAGGGTGTGTGGGGTAGTATGGGCAAGTACCTAGAAAAGTGGGCACCTCCAATGTTTTGGAAATTCACCCCTGAACAAGTGCAGGATCCAGAAGAACTAGTAAAATATTTGGAAAAGGTATGCTGTCACCCCGGCAGCTCCAGAGAGATACAAATCACTGCAACGTGCTGGGGCCTGGCCCATGCCTATCGAGCCCTGTTCGACACCACTCAGTACCCTCAAGGGGAAGAGAAAGTCTCTGGACCTAACAACAAAATGATGAGCACTGCGGCCACCCAAACCTTGGCAACAGGCACTGCAGTCCCTCCAGCCCCGGCAAGGAGCATTGCAGGCACCCAGACCTTGGCGACAGGCACCGTGACCCCTCCAGCCCAGGCGATGAGAACTCGGGCTACCCAAACCTCAACAACAGGCACTGCAGCCCGGCAATGAGCACAGCAGCTACCCAAACCTCGGCGACGGGCACTGTGGTCCCTCCAGCCCCAGCGACGAGCACTGCTGCTACCCAAACCTCGGCAACAGACACTGTGGTTATCCAAAACCCGGTGAGCGATACTGCAACTGAACCAGCGGACCAACCTGCACCAGCATCAGTTGCCCCCGTACAGAAAAAGAAATATACAAAAAAAAAATCAGTTCGCTTAGCGAAGGATGAAGATGAATCAGGGTCATCACAGGAACCGGAGGAAGAGGCAGAACCAGAGGTAATAACCCGGTCCCTATCCTTGAGTGAGCTGCGGGATTTGCGAAAAGACTTTGGCCGCCGTATAGGTGAGCATATTATCACCTGGCTCCTCTGATGCTGGGACAATGGGGCTAATAGCTTGGAATTAGAAGGTAGGGAAGCCAAGCAGCTGGGATCGCTTGCCAGGGAAGGATGGCATTGACAAGGCAATTGGAAGAGGGACACAAGCCATCAGCCTCTGGAGGAGACTCCTGTCAAGTGTGAAGGAAAGGTACCCCTTTGAGGAAGATGTTATATGTCAATCAAGCAAGTGGACCACCATGGAAAAAGGTATTCAATATCTGAGGGAATTAGCTGTGCTAGAGACGATTCATCATGACCCTGACAACCCACAATTACCCAAAGATCCAGACAAAGTCCAATGCACACGACCCATGTGGTGGAAGTTTGTACGGAGTGCACCATCATCCTATGCCAACTCACTGGCAATAATGGCCTGGAAGGATGAAGAGGCACCGACAGTGGAGGAAGTGGCTCGCCAACTCCGTCAATACGAAGAAAATCTCTCCTCCTCCCTACAAGCTTGCATTGCGGCTGTGGAGAAGCTGTCCGAGGATTTCCAGCAATTCAAAGAGGATATGTCCTACTCCACACGTGTAAGGACCAATGTCTCAGCTATTAGGAGTGAGCGTTCCTCTGCCCAAGAGAGAGAATATAGAAGGTACACACCGCGAGGTGCCCTGTGGTTTTACCTATGTGATCAGGGAGAGGACATGAGGAAATGGGACAGAAAACCTACCTCGGTCCTAAATGCACGGGTACGCAAGCTGCGAGGAAAAACCACCACAAAAGGGGATTCTACCAGGAAAAATGCCACTCCAGTTTCCAAACAGAGTAGAAGGGCTGATTTTATTTCTGATCCTCTTGAAGGGACTTCTGAGCCAATTTTACGAGAAGTGAATACTGAATACTCTGACCAGAATTAGAGGGGCCCTGCCTCCAGCCAGGTGGAGGAAAGGGATAACCGGGTCTATTGGACTGTGTGGATTCGATGGCCTGGCACGTCAGACCCACAGGAGTATAAGGCTCTAGTAGACACCGGCGCACAGTGTACTCTAATGCCATCAAGTTATAAAGGGGCAGAACCCATTTGTATTTCTGGTGTGACAGGGGGATCCCAAGAGTTAACTGTATTGGAAGCTGAAGTAAGCCTAACTGGAAATGAATGGCAGAAACACCCCATTGTGACTGGTCCAGAGGCTCCGTGTATCCTTGGCATAGACTACCTCAGGAGGAGGTATTTTAAGGACCCGAAGGGGTATCGATGGGCTTTTGGTATAGCTGCCTTGGAGACGGAGGGCACTGAACAGCTGTCTACCCTGCCTGGTCTCTCTCAAGACCCTTCGATTGTGGGGTTGCTCAAGGTTGAAGAACAAGTGCCAATTGCTACTACGACGGTGCACCGGCGGCAATATCGCACCAACCGAGACTCTCTGATTCCCATCCACAAGTTGATTCACCAACTGAAGAGCCAAGGAGTGATCGGCAAAACTCGCTCATCCTTTAATAGTCCCATATGGCCAGTGCGGAAGTCTAATGGGGAGTGGAGACTAACAGTTGACTATCACGGCCTGAATGAAGTTACACCACCGCTGAGTGCTGCCGTTCCAGATATGCTACAACTTCAAGACGAACTAGAGTCAAAGGCAGCCAAGTGGTATGCCACAATTGACATTGCTAATGCACTTTTCTCAATCCCTCTGGCAGCAGAGTGTCGTCCACAATTTGCCTTTACTTGGAGGGGTGTCCAGTACACTTGGAATCGATTGCCCCAGGGGTGGAAACACAGCCCCACCATTTGCCATGGACTAATCCAGACTGCACTGGAAAAAGGTGAAGCTCCGGAACACCTGCAATACATTGATGACATCATCGTATAGGGCAACACCGCAGAAGAAGTCTTTGAGAAAGGGAAGAAAATAATCCAAATCCTTCTGAAAGCCGGTTTTGCCATAAAAGAAAGTAAGGTCAAAGGACCTGCACAGGAGATCCAGTTTTTGGGAATAAAGTGGCAAGATGGACGTCGTCAGATCCCAATGGATGTGATTAACAAAATAGCAGCTATGTCTCCCCCGACTAATAAAAAGGACACACAGGCCTTCTTAGGTGTCGTGGGGTTTTGGAGAATGCATATTCCAAATTACAGTTTGATTGTAAGCCCTCTCTATCAAGTGACCCGGAAGAAGAATGATTTTAAATGGGGCCCTGAACAACAACAAGCCTTTGAACAAATTAAACGGGAGATTGTTCATGCCGTAGCCCTTGGGCCAGTCCGGGCAGGACAAGATGTTAAAAATGTGCTCTATACTGCAGCTGGGGAGAATGGCCCTACCTGGAGCCTCTGGCAGAAAGCACCTGGGGAGACCCGAGGCCGACCCCTGGTGTTCTGGAGTCGAGGATATCAAGGATCCGAGGCTCACTATACTCCAACTGAAAAAGAGATACTGGCAGCGTATGAAGGAGTTCGAGCTGCCTCAGAAGTGGTTGGTACTGAGACACAGCTCCTCTTAGCACCCCGACTGCCAGTGCTGGGCTGGATGTTCAAAGGGAGGGTCTCCTCTACATATCACGCGACTGACGCCACGTGGAGTAAGTGGATCGCATTGATCACACAACAGGCTTGCATAGGAAACCCCAGTCACCCAGGAATTTTAGAAGTGATCACGGACTGGCCAGAAGGCAAAGATTTTGGAATGTTGCCAAAGGAGGAGGTGGCACGTGCTGAAGAAGCCCCGCTGTATAATAAACTGCCAGAAAATGAGAGGCAATATGCCCTGTTCACTGACGGATCCTGTCGCATTGTGGGAAAGCATCGGAGGTGGAAAGCTGCTGTATGGAGTCCTTCACGACAAGCTGCAGAAACTGCTGAAGGAAAAGGTGAATCAAGTCAGTCTGCAGAGGAGAAAGCCATCCAGCTAGCATTAGATATTGCTGAAAGAGAAAAGTGGCCAGTGCTTTATCTCTATACTGACTCATGGATGGTGGCAAATGCCTTATGGGGGTGGCTACAGCGACGGAAGCAGAGCAACTGGCAGCGCAGAGGTAAACCCATTTGGGCTGCCGCATTGTGGCAAGATATTGCTAGAGAATCTGGTTGTAAAAGTACGTCATGTAGATGCTCACGTACCCAAGGGTCAGGCCACTGAAAACCAACGAACAGGTGGATCAGGCTGCCAAGATTGAAGTGTCTCAGGTGGACCTGGACTGGCAACATAAGGGTGAGATATTTATGACTCAGTGGGCCATCAGGGAAGAGGTGCAACATATAGATGGGCTCGAGATCGAGGGGTGGACCTGACCATGGACGCTATCGCAGAGGTTATCCATGAATGTGAAACATGTGCTGCAATTAAGCAAGCCAAGCGGTTAAAACCCCTGTGGTATGGAGGGTGATGGCTGAAATATAAATTTGGGGAAGCCTGGCAGATTGACTATATCACACTCCCACAAACTCGCCAAGGCAAGCGCTATGCGCTGACAATGGTGGAAGCAACCACCGGCTGGCTGGAAACATATTCTGTACCCCATGCCACTGCCCGGAACACTATCCTGGGCCTTGAGAAGCAGGTCTTGTGGCGACATGGCACCCCAGAAAGAATTGAGTCAGACAACGGGACTCATTTCCAAAACAACCTCATAGACACCTGGGCCAAAGAGCATGGCATTGAGTGGGTGTATCATATCCCCTATCATGCACCAGCCTCTGGGAAAATTGAGCGATACAATAGACTGTTAAAGACTACATTGAAAGCAATGGGGGGGCGGAACTTTCAAACATTGGGATACACATTTAGCAAAAGCCACCTGGTTAGTCAACACCAGAGGATCTGCCAATCGGAGTGGCCCTGCCCAATCAGAATTTTTACATACTGTAGAAGGGGATAAAGTCCCTGTAGTGCACATGAAAAATATGTTAGGGAAAACAGTCTGGGTTACTCCTGCCTCAAGCAAAGGTAAACCCATTCGTGGGATTGCTTTTGCTCAAGGGCCTGGGTGCACTTGGTGGGTGATGCGAGAAGATGGAGAAGTCGGATGTGTGCCTCAAGGGGATTTGATTTTAGGTGAAAATAGCCAGAATTAATCTGTATGATATTAATTGCTATATAACCCTGCTACTGTATGTTATCATTACTATAATTGTTATATGCTATATGCATAGTACTATAGTAAGAATCACTTGGATCAAGCAAGAAAGAACTGTGATAAAACTGAGCAAAGCCCACTAGTGATGGAACCAGAAGTGACTCCAGCATGCAACAATCCAACGGTGCACACCATCCTCCTGCTGCGTCAAATGTCGTCTGCTCGTCACACCGCACTGAAGCCCAATTCTGCTCTACCGACTGAGAGGACTTTGCACCATCCCTCCTGCCCAGACAGACTAGTATGACAGATGGAGCCCAGAGTCAGAAACTAAATGAACTCAACAAACATTTTATGAACATAACCCATGAACTAAAGGAGTGATATCTCTGTGTGTGTATACATATATATCTCATTGTTCATATGTCTCAAAGGGATGGAGAGATGATGATTGATCAGAATGTAACTAAAGGTATGGGAACTGAGCATGTCGTCAATGGTATAGAATAAGGGGTGGATACTGTCCTGGTTTCAGCCGGGATAGAGTTAACTGTCTTCCTAGTAGCTGGTACAGTGCTATGTTTTGAGTTCAGTATGTGAAGAATGTTGATACCACCAATGTTTTCAGTTGTTGCTCAGTAGTGTTTAGACTATGGTCGGGGATTTTTCAGCTTCTCATGCCCAGCCAGGGCACCTGACCCAAACTGGCCAACGGTGTATTCCATACCATGTGACATCCCATCTAGTTTAGGAACTGGGAAGGGGGGGGCAGGGAATCGTGGCTTGGGGACTGGCGGGGTGTCGGTCGGCGGGTGGTGAGCAATTGCCCTGCGCATCATTTGTACATTCCAATCCTTTTGTTACTACTGTTGTCATTTTATTAGTGTTAGCATTATCAGTTTCTTCTTTTCTGTTCTATTAAACCGTTCTTATCTCAACCCACGAGTTTTACTTCTTTTCCTGATTTTTCTCCCCATCCCTCTGAGTGAGCGGCTGCGTGGTGCTTAGTTGCTGGCTGGGGTTAAACCACGACACCTGGCAATGTAACTACTGCAAATTCAAGTATCTGAAATTGTGACTAGCTCTGTTTATAGGAAACATATCAGCTAGATGAAGCAAGGGCCCTTTTGAACCGTTATCCCCTGTAAATGCAGAATAGAAGCAGTCAAACTGAGCCTTATTCACTTTCTCATAAAATAACAGATTGGTACAAAATTAACAATATCATTTTCTGCTAAAGAATTTTCCAAGAAGTGGAAATACACAAGCAGTCAGGTAAATGTAGTCTCAAACAACATGGCAACAAATCAGTCACTTCTACATTGAATGGTATAGTAGTTTAGCAATATTGAAAACTGCGGTTGAAAAGAAGTTTTTAACTAAATTCCCTCAAGAAAAAGAGCCCAGAATGTGCTTCAGATTATCACCTTTCCTTACGAACCAGCAGTAATTCTGTTTCACACCAAGACTGGTACACCCGGAGAGGGGATAAAAAAACCCCACCAAACCTCAATCAGAAAATGTGCCAGAGACAACTCCTTTGATAGCAGACTGCTTTGCTTTTTTCTGTTGCAAAAGCTGTAAATGTTATCTTGTCTTCTGAAGTGACTGATAAATTACCAAGAAAATAGCTGAATGTCTGTGTATTAGCTTTCTAAATGACCTAAATGCGTCTTTTTTATATTTTGTCTTTTGTGTTTCTTATTTATATTATTAAATTACAGTCAGACTTCTGAGTAAGAAGTTTATAGATTAGTGGTAGGGAAAGGAAAGTGGTGTTCTGGAATTTTTTTTGTAATTATGTATGATTATGGGAAAGCCAGTATTTCCCACATGATACTCTTCTTACCCTTTCCACAGAAAACTGTTTTTACAGTAGATCCCAAAAAAGTAAAGTCCCCCAAACCAGAGGTAAAGATGGAAGTGCATTAGTATGAAAGCTAACAGGAGAAGCTCAAATGTTGCATGAATCCTATTGATCCAGGGTATCTTTAAAGTGCTTTTTCAGTTCTCTGCCCAGAATATAATCCAAAATTATTTGACAAAGCCACATTGATTTTCCTTGGTTCTCAGCACTCTCCAAAGGCAGGGGAGAAAGTCAACCACAGAGTGGATTGGTAGGAGGCCAGGGTCAATCTACTGCCAAGGGAGTTGCTGAGAGTGCAATGGGTGCTGCCATGCCAAAGATGCGCTCCCAGCTGCCTTGTGAGAGGAAGGAGAGGTCCAGACAGCCGGTGTTCAATCCCCAGGCGAGCAGTTTGGGATTAATTTGGTGTGGAGAATGGTAGGAGGTCAGCTTGTGGTATGAGTCAGCCCTGGGACAAACTGTCCTCTCCCAGTGAGGCCAGGCCAACTACCCTTCCTGGAAGTGTGTGTAAACCAGCAGGGCTGGGCTGGGCTCCCCCGGCTTCTGGGACAAATACCTTGGCCAACTGCTTTCTCGTCTCAGATATGGTTGTGCTGGCTGAATCAGGAAAAAACCAGGACAAATAGCAAGGCATGGGAGCAGTGAGTCATGCTAGCATAGACACAGCTCAGCAGTGACTAGCATGGCCCCCCTGCTTTTTTGCAGCCCTCTTGTATCTGGTATCCCCAGCCTGCCACCAGCTAGTGCCACATCGACGTCATCTCCCCTTCCTGCACTCCAATGTTGCAGCAGTCCCTTCCAGCCCAAGCACCGGTCTGACTTACCGCAGTCCCTGTGACTGTCGTTCCCTTTGACCCCCTGCAATAACCTCATCTTGTGCCCCTCCCAGTGATTCCTCAGATGTTGCCCAGAGATAAGAAAAAAGTGGAAAAGCCACACACTAGATGTAGGTCAAAAAGGTGAGGCATGGGAGAAGGTGGCAGTATGGCCCTCTTCAGGGAGACCGGAACCACATTCAGCATGGATTTAAGGAACCTGAACAAAACTGTATTCCAAGGCCAGGCTGGCTCTTGGGTAGCTGCAAGTCCCAAGACACACATTGCATAGCCAAACTTATGTCTCATTCCTGGCCAGACACTTCCTTGGACTGATGAACAGCTCACTACACCAGGAGACAGAGCATATGGATGGGAGAAGGCTGTCCTAGGTATGGCAGTGAGTTGCACTTGCCTGCAATAGACATCGTTTCTTGCAACCAGCAGCTTGTCACCTGGTGATTTTTCAGAGGCTGAACATGAAAGTTATTTGGTAAATGCAGGCAGAGCAGCTGCCAGCTGGAAGAAGGTGTTTGGAAATGACTGTAAGCACAAAGCAATGAGCAGGTATGAAGAGTGCTCAGGAGCCTTTGGAAGAAACAAGGAACCTGCACCTGACCCTGTGGGGAGCGTGAATGAGCAATTCCAGCATGGTGGGGCATGAGCCAGGCAGCAGTAGAGGTATGGGCTGTTGCCCAGGAGCTATTTTTCAAAGGCATTGCCTCTGTGCATCGCCCCCCTCTGACTGAAACAGTTCACTCTGCAACCAAGACAGTGTTTCTATAACACCGCCAGAAATTCAAAGCAGGTACTGTAAGTCAACAAAATGCTAACTCCCCAAAGGTTAATTAAATTGAGCTGGACTGGTAGATGAAATCCAACAGCTGACTGCTGCAATTAACTCTGGCATTGTGGTTAGCATCAGGTGGTATTCCAGTGTGGGGGAGCTCCCCGGATGAGTTATTTTGGCCCTTTGGGGGGGTGTCCTGTATCTATCAGTCATCTCGTTCTTGCCAGCCTTCAGGAGATGGAAATTAGTGACACCCAATTCAGTCAACTGGAGGGAAAAAAATGTGTTGCTTCTCTATAACCCCTCTAAACAGAAATTTGTAAACACTGAGTTTAAACTCTATTTAAAGTCAGTTTTGTAATGTGAATGTAATATGTGAATACTTTGTACTACTGCTTGGCCTTCATTGTCCCGTCCAGGTAAAGCTGGAGAGAGAAGTCTTAAGAACAGTTTTGTGAGCTTGGGAAGACGAGGCAACACCATCAGGCAAAGCAGGGCTTTGCAGCCAGTGACAGGGAACACACAGGAGGGTCCCTTTTTTCCTTTAATATATTGACATTTAGTCTCAGCATGGGCATTAAAGTAAACAGGGATTCAGAGCTGCAAACTTTTCCTGTTCCACCCCGCTGAGCCAAATATCCCATGCAAGCACCTCCAGGGTATATCTGGCAGGAAAAGGGAGGGAGCCAGCAGGTCCCAGTTCACATGCTTTGCTGCAAATATCTGGGCACAGTCTCTCTTACTGGGAGAAGGCTCACACCTGATGCCTGTGTCCTCATGCGGTGGAGAACTCCTCCCCACCTGCCCTGCTCCCTTCCATCACCAAGCAGTGAGCCAAGCTGCCATGCTGCTGTTCCTTGGCTGCAGGCAGCGTTTGGCCCTTGCAGGTGAAAGTTTTTTTGCTCCTGGTCCTGGGTAGGGGAGCGGTGCGTGCATGCGTGTGCTGCTTTCCAAGCTGACTCACTGAGCCGGTGAGACAGATGGGGCTGACAAAGTTCATCTGCCCACGCTCCGCCGTTGTCTTCCATGGTGAAGAGCTGGAGAACATAACTTCCCCAGGTCCATGCCAGCTCCTGCAGGCAGCTCTGAGCTCCCCATTGGGGTACTGTTGCCTCCAGATGAATAGCTATTGTTGTTGTCCCCAGGAGGTACTTGCCACACAAAAACATCCAAGAAACTCTTCCAATTACTGCCTTTTTATAGAAATATGAGGAACAATTACATAACAGCTGCATGCAATTACATCAGGTGATGTGACCTTTTCAAAACCAAAAAGTAATGTAATTTTACAGGTGGAACAGAGAAAAAGTTTTTCTTTCTCTCTCTGAATATAAAAAATAAACCCCATGAATTCAAAACAAAACCCATTCTTTTTTTGTAGGTTTTCTTTTTAAAACACAGGTAATGGTTTCAATTACATCTCACACCAGTTTCTGACCATCTAGAGACAATGGAATGAAAGGAAGTCATAAAACAAATAAGTAATCTCATGAGCAAAAGTATGAAGCCTGTACTAAGACCTTGTGTCCTGAGGTAAAGCCCTCATTTCTCTAGGATGAGCTGAGTTTGTCTTGCAGCCCGGAACATCCATTGCTATTCTTTGTCACTTTTCTTCTTCTCTTTTTTTCCTAATGTAACTACTGGAAACTTGCTCTCTGAAACTTCAGCCTGCCAAATGCAATTAACGCTGACCAGTGGCTTCAGAAGTCATTGACAGGCACCCAGACAGCATTACTGCATTCAGACGGGTTCCTTAAGCTTAATGCACAGTGTAGTTTTCAAGGTGAGGTTGTAAGAAAGGCTGTGGCAAAAGGCAGTGCATAAATAAGTAAATAAACAATATATAATGCATGTCTTGAAATTAAGGGCTGAGGAAAAGAAAATTTTTTCCCTTCCTACTTCGTCACCAAACAAACTTTTGTATGGTCTGGCGGTTTCCTTCATCAGGGCTTTTCCTTTTGCAAAAGATCTATCCATGATTCTGGTATATGCTTTTGTGCTCTGTCTCCCTTTCTACCCTTCATTCCCTCGATATCTGGCAGGGATGTTGTACAGCCAGACTGTCCCGAGTTGGTCCCATCATGTGGGGAAGAGATGATTAGCACGGGGACAGGGAGATGCCTGGCTGGAGGATGGGGGAAGAGTGAGAATGGAGCCTTACGTTGTACCCACAAAAGACCATAACACTACTCTGACTTTGAACTGGACCAATGGAGAGCTATTTCCATGCCTTTCCAGCCCAGGAAGAGGACCACAGGCTCTGAAGTCCTCAGCTCTTGATGCTTTTATATAAACCTCTGTGTGTATAGTTGCAATGAGCAGTCATCATTTAAGTCTAATTCCCACAAAAATCATTACAATGTTCAAGACCCATACCTTGCCCCTGAACCTGACCTATGCCATTACAGAGCAGCGTGGAGACAGACTGGACCTTTCCAGGTACCCACGTACCTCTTTCCTTGGACCATAAAAAGACGTCAGACTGCAGAACAAATCACCATCATTCCAGCCTCTGCTGGTAATCTCTCTCCATTCAGCCTAGCTAGGCAAGGATGCAAGTACAGATGCAGACTTCTTGAGAAGGTGGCCTGAGAAAGCAGATTGAGGCTATCCTGCTTGTAAATTAAATCTTTACATCCTGGTGCATTCAGCAGTTTGTTTTGCTTGTCCCAAAGGGCTGAAAGATCAGGAGATCCCAACAAACAGCCTTCATGCTATGTTATTAGTGGCTTGTTTTCGCCATTTAATTTGCCCTCTGGCATCATATTTCCCTTGGATCATATTTTCCTTTGGAGAAAACTTGTTTTGAAATAAATCTGGAATTACGCATATCTACCTGGGGAAACTGGGCATGGGCAGGTATAGGATGGCATATAGATGCCACCAAACTTATTAAAATGGCACTGTTCTATGTATTCTCCCTAGAAGTAACTTCATCTGTAAGCTTCTGAATGGTCTCACGAAGATCTGTAAGATTTATATCCATGTGTCTTCCTATGGATGTGATCTGATGTAGTTTATTAGCCAAACATATTCAACTCTTTCTTATAAAAACTTAAAAGTTAATAAAAAATGCATTCTTTATTTTTAGATCTATCTATTAACACTCTACATAGATCAAATTGCTTATGGATGCCCAGGACTACAAAACATTCGGAAGTCTTATTCCTCTGCTTTTTGATAATATCTTTTCCTCCTGCTGAGAACATTTCCATGCTTGTGATTGCTTTTATGTGGCCCCCATTCTCTTGCATGAACGCAGATACCACAAACAATATTTGAGGAGGCTGAAGGACCAGTGACATGAAAATTGCTTCAGTGTTAATTCTACTTTCTAAATATAGGCACATTTTTTTCCTGATTACAAGGACAACAAAAGGTGAATGGTACTGATGCTTACTTTTACTCCTTCACAACAATTTCTGCAATATATACCCGGGACTGCTGGGAGGGGGCAGATTTTTTTTTATACGTTTCATGTATAGGCATTTTACCTATAGGCCTTTTCATCTTTCATGATGCTGAGGAAAGAACATATGTGTGTGTTTTTACATATATAGGTATATGAAGAGAAAGAGACACATACATGCATTCAAAATGAGGTCTTTTTTAAAAGCACATTGATTTAATGCTCTTGAATGACACCTTCTGACTATTCAGAAGAAAGGTTTGTTGTGGGCAAGAGACATGATATTCATTATCATCCTTCTGTCATGTGTTAATCCTATCCCTAGCCCCGGCTGGAGTCTTTCTAAGGTTATGCTTAGTCAAGTGGCATTATAGGCTGGACAATGATGTCACTGCTGTAATTCATTATTGTATTTTGATTTATTGTTTTATTGGATACAGTATCTGATAATATGAGAAGGTTCTTTTAGACACCTGTTTCTGTTCACTTGCTGAATGCCTCTGCTGACACTGAGTTTTCCTTGTGATGCTGTAAGATACATTTTTGATAACAGCTCCTTTGCATGTCATGGACCTGATAGAGCAGTCTCTGCATTTTGATGTGGACAAGAAATAAATCCACTTGGGGAAAAAAGAAACACAAATGAGACCTTGTAATGTAACACTGCTGCCAAAATGCTAACACTATTCCCCAGTATCATCAAAGGGTTGTGTTGTCACTTTCCGTAGGCTTGTAGCAATTATTTTTGAAACTTGAACACCATTTTAAAGGAAATTTGAACAATGGTTTACAAAACTTAAACAATGTTTTACCATTTTTGTTTAACAGCCTTTGGAAAAAACTGTCTTGTCCACAACACAGCCACAAAAGACTACAACTTGCTAACTGGAGAGGGAAGGGTGTGGTGGTTCATGTAGATGCTAGGTAAGCATTGCATGTAACTCTCTTTTTGGTTGCTCTGTCTCCCCTTGTCTCTTACCTTGACTCTGAGTTTTCTCTCTTCCTCGCTCATGTTATGCCTAGGAGACTGTAGTCCTTGAGGGAGAAGATTGCCTTGGGTACAGGTTCCTGCCACCCTCACAGAGGGTCATTGAGGTGTGTGGCATGCAGATACCCTCAGACTGAAACTGTTGAATCAGGTAGTACAAAGACCTATTAGGAGAGGCAAGATTTCTCGTGGGATCCAAAAGAGTTGAAGAAGTCTCTTGACTCCATGGAGAAATCTTCACTGTATGGTAAATCCCATGGGCTAAAAAACTAGGGAAAATTAAGACTCTGAGCTTTCTGCTTGGAGTCATGATGTTCCTGAAGACACTGGTTTAACATTAAGGTAGCAGCTACATTTCATGAGATGGGAGAAAATAGTACCTGGGTCTTGGGCGGGGGAGTTGTGGGGAGTGGATGGGGAAAAGGGAACCATATTGAAAAAGTCACTGGATAATATCCAAATGAGTATCTCCTTGACCACTGGATCACAATTTCCTATGGCATATAAATGCTTTCCTATAACTCTCCTATAACTTTCTTCTCTGTGGAATCTCTAATGTTTAAAATAGAGACAGTAGGATTGGACCTGAAGGAAGTTTTGTGGGAAAAGACCTAGTATATTTTTCCAACTATATTAGCTGATTTCATAAAAGGACATCACTTTTACTTATTTTCATTACTATATTCTGCCTGCTTTCATGCAACTTGTAGAAAGTTAATGTTAAACAGCTGAACAGCTATCATTACAGAAAAAGAGAGCAATCCCAGCTAAAACACTCCAAAAATGCTTATATAATCTGCTGGCTCTTAGTGCATGTCATCTTGGCTCCCTCAAGCGGCTGGTCCCAGAGAGTGGACAGCTTTCCTCCTGTTTCAGAGCACAAGTGGTTTTCTCTTAGCAGAAGCGTTAGAGGTCTCTGCTTCAGGGATCACAGCTTCAGGCCCTGGTAAAAAGTGCAACATGCATTTGTGTGCAGCTATGGTTTGTTAGAAATTGGTACCTAGAGGAGGAAATTGGTACCTTTCCAGAGGAAAGGCAAAGGGAAGTGGAAGGAGAGACAGTCCCAAGCCTTGGACACCGGCATCACTGTTTCAAATAGTGTGATTTTCCTGGATTTACTTGAAAACACACTGCTTGGCTTATCTGGTTTAAGTAGCTATTTCACTGGTAGAAATTGAAGGATCATCCAAACACCTATTTTATCTCTCTGTAGGGAGGGATGATACAGGATGTGGAAAAACACCTCAGCAGCTGTGCCTTCTTTTTTAAAATAAACTCACTTTTCAAAGCAGAGGTGACCAAGGGAAGTAGAGTTGAAAAAAGGATGTATATTGCTACTGAGAACCCCAAATAAGTTGAGTTATCCTTGGACAGGCTTGACAGGGTGGGTCCATCAACATAGGTTGGTGTGGCCCTGCAGTTACAAGCCACAGCCCGGGCTTTGGTGTCCAGCAGATGTCTGTGCATGTGAGTGGTGCGTGACAGCCCCCATAAGCCAGCACCCCATGGGCCTGTGAGTGCTACAGAGCATGTTCTCCAGGCTTTGCTATTGCAGAGGTTAACCAGACAGCTGCCCAATTCATCCAGCACTTTTGCTAATTAATCAGTTAAAAAAGCATATTTCTGCTCTTCCAGGTGTGAGGGAATATCTGTGGACACATACTACTGACTCCCTGGAAAGACCAAGTGTGAGGGAATATCTGTGGACGCATACTACTGACTCCCTGGAAAGACCAAGTGTGAGGGAATATCTGTGGACACATACTACTGACTCCGTGGAAAGACCAAAGACAGACTTTACTGTTCCCAGCAGCCTTGACTTGTTTGGGTAAGAGTTTAAAAATCTTTCTTGAGAAGTCAGGAGATCACCATGGGTGTTCTCTGAAAACATCTTCCCAGCCAATGTGCCATCCCCAAAAGGCAGCCTGTGAGTGCCAGCCTGAGCATAGAGCGCTGAGCATTGTCATGCAGTAACAGTGATAAAGCTGAACTACGCTTATAAAGCAGCCCAATATTAGTGTCATGTTTGTGATGAGATTAGATTCCTGCTGAGCTATTTCTTACCCCCATTTGCATCTTTGTGGTAAGAACAAAGCAAAGACAAATGATGGCTCCCAGTGGTGGGCAGGGGACAAGATCAGGCCCCTCTGGTTTTCATAGAATCATAGAAGCATTTAGGTTGGAAAAGACCTTTAAAATCAAGTCCAACCATTAACTGAGCACTGCCAAGTCCACCACTAAACCACATCCCTAAGCACCACATCTACACATCTTTTGAATACCCCCCAGGGATGGTGACTCAACCACTTCCCTGGGCAGCCTATTCCAATGTGTGACAACCCTTTCAGTGAAGAAATTTTTCCTAATATCTAACCTAAATCGCCCTTGCCACAACTTGAGGCCATTTCCTCTCATCCTATCTCCAGCCACCTGGCAGAAGAGACCAGCACCCACCTCACTGCAACCTCCTTTCAGGTAGTTGTAGAGAGCGCTAAGGTCTCCCCTCAGCCTCCTTTTCTCCAGACTAAACAACCCCAGCTCCCTCAGCCGCTCCTCACAAGACTTTTGTGCTCCAGGCCCCTCACCAACTTGGTTGCCCTCCTCTGAACACGCTCCAGCAACTCAATGTCTTTTTTGTGGTGAGGGGCCCAAAACTGAACACAGTACTCGAGGTGCGGCCTCACCAGTGCCGGGTACAGGGGAACAACCACCTCCCTGCTCCTGCTGGCCACACTATTTCTGATACAGGCCAGGATGCCGTTGGCCTTCTTGGCCACCTGGGCACACCGCTGGCTCATATTCAGCCGGCTGTCAACCAGCACCCCCAGGTCCTTTCCCACCAGGCAGCTTTCCAGCCACTCTTCCCCAAGCCTGTAGCATTGCATGGCATTGTTGTGACCCAAGCACATAACCTCGTGAAACTGGCCTCAGCCTATCGATCCAGCCTGTCCAGATCCCTCTGTAGAGCCTTCCTACCCTCCAGGAGGTCAGCACTCCTGCCCAGCTTGGTGTTATCTGCAAACTTACTGAGGGTGTGCTTGATCACTTGTCCAGATCATTGATAAAGACATTAAACAGAACTGGCCCCAATACTGAGCTTTGGGGAACATCACTTGTGACTGGACAGAATATGTATGAGAATAGGCATGTGTATATCTTTGATTTGTTTTAAATGCCATCTCAGTCATTTATTTCTGAATTACTTCTTTTTTATTTATTACATGCTCCCTATTCCAACATGAAAAGAGCTAATTTACCTCTTTCCTCCCACTCATCCCTCCTTCCCATCGCTGTGACAAGGACTGCTGGTTGTTCAATCATCTTGCTAAGGTCACCAGGCAGCCAGCACTCTGCTCTGTTTTGGTGAGTCAAATGGAATTCATTACTCTTAAAAAAGTGGGCAATATGTGAGCTAATAGAAGGTGACTCCAGAAATTATTCCAATGCATAAAAACATGAATGCTAGTGATACTGTCAAGTCCACACGTGCAGTGGTAGCTTTCGACAGTGAACCGAACATACACCAGGCAAGACTAGCTTATTCCTGAAACCATTTAACCACATTACACTTGAGTGGGCTCCCCAATACACATCTGCAGCATCTAGGACATATGTTGACATCAGAAAAAAAAGAAGGAGCACAACAGTCATGTGCAAATGTGTACACCATTGGGAAAGCAACCAGGATCCCAGGGGACAGAAGGGCTGACAGCAGTGGAGGCAATGCTGAGGTCGATGAGAGGGAAGACCTGATTCAGGGTGAAAGAGTACAAACCCTCCAGCACACATTGTGTTTGACTGGGAGCAAAGGGGTTATGTGGCAGTGAGAGTGCATGACTCTGCTGGGGGACCCTGCCATATATAAAATACTAATGGTGGAATATTGGGTATGAGAGCAGAGAACCAGTCACCATGATAATCTGAGAGGTAAAATCAAAGAGTTAAAAAAAAATAAACGTAGCAAACCAGCCCAATTAAAGTGGAAAGCCACAGCACTACCACTGCAGTTCCATGGGACAGTCTTGTGAAGCCCTGTGAGAGTCAGGGTGCCCTGAAGGGCTGGGAATCGTCCCATCCTTGCTACGAGGTAAACACAGGGAGAGGTCAGCTCCTCACAGGAATGGCAGATTGTGGGGGGGGTTCCCCTCCATGCAGGTGGGTCCCCTCTCTTCCCATCCCCTCCCCAAGAGACAGTGAAGGACAGGGACTGAGCACAGAAGTCGAAATTGCAACTGGTCCTCCTGAGAGCAGGACTGGAGAGAAGAGGCCCCAAGGCCAGCCCATAATACAGAATTACCCCTAGGCTGTATAAAAAGCTCCTGGAAGCTGAGTCAGTCTGAATTACACCCCTTGGCTTCCCATTATAACCAAGAATATCAATATATCCACTGAAAAGAATGAAAAGCAGAAGGAAGACACTAGTGGAACTTTGCACTCTGCCAAAACACATTTTACTTCCATCATAAAGGTATATTTATCTTTCCAGTGGAGTTTCAGATGGGAGCAGAGCATGGCTGAGGCCTGGCACATATTAAGAGCCAACTCTCATTAAAATGCATGCTGGGTACCATTAAACAACATTGATGTTAATTGATATATATGTGGCAGCTGGGATTTTAGACAGACCCTAGCTCCATCTCAGGAGCTTGCCCTGAAGCCACTGTCCAGATACATCAGACTGGTACTGGAAGCCTGGGAGAAAAGCACATTGCCTTTCTGCAAAACAGCACTGTTGACCATGCCCCATGCCTTACAGTGCTGACACATGAAGGCAGTGGCATCACAAACATCCTGCTACAACAATTACTGACCTTCATTAGAAGCTGAACTATGAAAAATGAACAGTTTACTGCAACAGCATGAGTACAACTCAGAGATGTTAGCCTCAAGGAAGAAAAAGGAGCCCTTCATCAAAAGGCTGATGACTACATTTTTAGGACAAGGATCAAGGTTGAGGTGCCCATAAGAGCAATGTAAAGCCGGAACTAGCCAAGTTTCCATGTGGAGAAGAGGTGATAAATGCACTTTATTAAGTTGTTTCTAAAACTGGAGCAGATGAGATAAGCCTTGAAGGAGATAGATACTCATTTACGATTGATGTGGAGTAAGTGCAGAGAGATAGCTCTTGAAAAGACTGCCATAAACCAGTTCTCTAAGTTGTCATTCACTAACACTCCCTGGTGTTTTCTAATAAAAATAATCTGTTAAAATCAGACTCTGGAGACAGCTTGTGTTTGGCTGCCAGTGCAATTTCTCATAATTGTTTCATGTAGTATGTGCTTTTGGAATAAGTTACTGTTTGAAAAAGAGACAACTTTGAGATGGATTTTTAAGTTATTGTAATTTATTGTTAAGTTATTTTTTATTCATTGTTGTTTATTAAAGTGCCAAAGCACTTTATACAGCTTTAAAACAGAAAAAAGTTACAAATTACGAAGGAACAGGGGAAGTCCTTCTGTTTTAAAAAATTGCAATTAGCTAGTGCAAGCCACTTAAGTCGCTTGTAGAGATTGCTTCCACATACAAGTTCGCAGTACCGTAGAACTGTGGAGGGATGTAGCCTTCTGCTTGCATGGGACTACGGCAGTGCTGGAGATAAATGAAATGCTTGTAAACCCACAGGATAACCAGGAACTGCAAAGTACTGTGCAGGCCTCATGCTAACACGCTGCTAAAATCCTTGCTGACACAATTACTGTGAAGTTAGTTACCCAAGGCAGCAAAAGCTACATCGTACAGAAGAGAGCAGAGACTGTGAGCAGCCTGCCTGGGGCTGACTGTACACATGATAGTGTCCTGGGTCCGAGCACAGGGAGACAAACTTACAGTCCCTCTCTGCTGGAACTGGGGTCATGGAGCTGCAGTCCTTGGATTATATCGTGAACCCACAGCTGCTAAGCTCTTCCTGCCGCCTCTCATTATTTTCTCAGGATTCAGGAAACTGCTTGGAGGGGAAAGACCAGACCCCTCCTCCCCATTTCATCTTCTCCCCCATTTTTCACAATCCCTCCTCAAGAAAACAAGAGCACAGTGACATTTGGTTTTCAAAGTGGAGCTGAAACGAAGTATAAAACCTTCACTAATCAACAATGTCCATTTCTTATATGTGCCATAAACTTCTACTCATTATTTGGCCACTACGTTTGAGAGATGATGGATGGCAGAGTCTGTCTCTTCATTAGTGATGATGTGGTACCAGGACAAGCCCCCAGCTTCCCTGGTGCAGTGCCAGGCCAGGGGGAACAATTACTAGTGATTTTTCTGAGATGACAATTTGAAATTCCAAGCTGGTTTCTCTAGCGAGCCATGAAAGTCATCATTAATTCTTCCACATTAGTCATGATTTTGAAACTTTTAGTGTGAAAAAGCCAGCCTCCTCCCTTGGTTAGCCTTGAAGTGATTGCTAGCAGAGTTCAACTGCAGGAATATTTACAACCATAGAACTGTGCAACAACCATCTTTCAAAAAATAAAAAAGAAATACTAATTTGTGATAGGGGTGATATAAACTGCATCTCAGCTACCTGTAGACAATTCTGCTGTTTTTCACAGAAAAAACCTTCATCACATTGAAATACTATGACCAAATCTAAGTGAGGCTTTTAAGTGCTTCTATAAAGTACAGTATGTACCTTATTGTTTCTATAAAGTACAGTATGTTACCTTATTGCTGTAGCAGAGGCCTCTTAAAGGTAAAAAAGCGTTTATATGCATTTTGCTAAGGGTCTTGTTCGTTAGGGCCATCCACAGCAGGAGCAGGAAGTACTGACTAATACAGTTCCACCTGCTGCTGCAGGACCTGGGAGGCTGCTTCAGAACAACGTACACCCTGAAAGCCAAAATAGGGCAGGGGACAGCCCAGACTCCCTTTGGCTGGGGACTCCCCTTGCAGAGAGTGAGAGCCTGTGCAAGCTGGCCAGCAGAAATTAACTATTATGGTTTTTCCAAGTAATTTGCAGGCTTATGTCCCCATCATTAAGTGGCTCTCTCTGGACAAACTATGAGCACCCGCGTGGTGACCATGCACCAACAAGAGACATCCATGTCTCCAATCCACAGCATCTTCAGGACCTGCTTTCCCAATAATCTCTTTGTTCCAGATTGTCATGGATGCATCTTTTGTATGGCCCACATGATGTTTGCAAAGTGTGTTTTGCTGTGGTGTGTGGATGAAAAGGAGCTATATAAATTCAAATTTAGTGTATTTATTCTATACTGAAGGTTGTACTGAAGGCCAGGTATATTACACCCACGGCATCTGCCTATCAGCTTTTAATGTCACCCACTTCAGAACAATAAGTTTCCATATAATTTGTTAAGTATGATTTTCTTTTGCTAGTCCTTGAAGACTATTTTTAATCAAATTACACTTCTCCAGGTGTCCTCCATCCATTTGGACCCACTAGCTGCTGAATTCAAGGAGCCTGATTAATTACTACTTGCGTCATTTGCCTCACCTTGCCACAAGACCGCAGTGGCAGCATAACGAGGAAGGTCTCTCCGTCTAGCACAGTCCCGGTTTCTCCCGGCTCACTCTTGAGATCCTCAGGAGCTGAATCCTTGCCCTGAAAGTTTAACAGCCTGCAGCAAGAGCAAGTCCTTTATCACTCGCTCTGATTTTACCTCGAGTCCTTTCATTATTTCTTTTACTCCCCTTGAAAGTATATGGCTGTCCCTGCTATTGCTCTCATTATCCCTCTGTGAACACTGGAAAAAAATGTATTTAACTTTCCTGACATGCTTAGTGTTTCTGTCATCTCTGTCTCCCTGAGCCTGCCTTAACCTTTGCAATGACCTTTTGCAGCAACTCTCTTCCAAACGCTTTCTTCTTTGCTGCTATTTCCTGTGCAATTTTGGCTTCATTTTTCCAGCTCTATTTTTGTTATTATTTTCTTCTTTGCTCTTTCATGCTTTTCGATACAGATCCCTGGTTGTGGTGAAGACCTGATGGCCCTTTCAGATACCACTCTCTGGCCACAGAGCTCCCTGCTGCAAGCCTTATTGTGGTCTGTAATGCTGGTGGGCACCAAGTACAGGGAAATTGAAGTCAGCTACAAACGAGGCTCAGTGCATGGAAGGAAGTTTTGCTTATGTAACTTCGGAGACCTCAGCTATTCCACTGCTGGGATGCACGTGCACCTGGCCTCATGCAGAGATGGTATATTTTTTTGGGTTTTCTTGGTAGCCAGGGAGGGGCTGCAAGGGTGAGAAGCTTCTCCAACTCCAAGTCAGACCGGCCACTGGCCCAGGCCGAGCCCATCAGGGACAGTGGTAGCTTCTCTGGGAGAACAGATTTAAGAAGGGGAACCCATAGCAGTGAGGGGATTGGAATGTGAGAGGAACCCCTCTGCAGACACCAAGGTCAGTGAAGAAGGAGGGGAGGAGTTGTGCCAGAGCAGGGGATGCCCCTGCAGCCCGTGGTGAGAGAGCAGGCTGTGCCCCCCAGCCCATGGAGGGAGCGAAGGCCCCCGAAGGTGGCCATGACTCCATGGGAAAGCCCACGCTGGAGCAGCCTGTAACTGAAGATCAGCTCGCGGAAAGGACCCATGCCAGGGAAGTTTGTGAGGAACTGCAGTCCACAGAAAGGACTCAAATTGGAGGCGTTCGTGGAGGACTGTATTCCACGGGAAGGACCCCATGGTGGAGCAGGGGAAGAGTGAGGAGTCCTCCTCCCCCTGAGGAGGAAGGCGCAGCAGAGACAAGGTGGGATGAGCAGACCCCCAACACCCATTCCTTTTCCCCCTGTGCTGCTTGTGGGGGAGAAGGTAGAGAAAATCAGGAGTGGATTTGAGCCAGGAAGGAGGGACGGGTGGGGGAAGGTGTTCTAAGGTTTGGTTTTACTTCTCATTATCCTTGTTTTGATATGATGGGTAACAAATTAAATAGATTTTGGTTTTTTTGCACAAGTTGAGTCTGCTTTTTGCCCGTGACCATAAGTAGTGAGTGATCCCTCCCTGTCCTTGTCTCGACCCACGAGTGTTTCTTTATATTTTCTTCTCATCCCACCATAGCCAGGGGGAGGCCCGAGTGAGCAGCTGCGTGATGCTTTGTTACTGGCTGGGTTTAAACCATGACACAAGTTAAGAGCAAGACAAAGCTTAAAACTGCTGGCATCGCTAACACTGTTGCTTTGGCCTCAGGCTAAACCCAGCTGCGAGATGTAAAGCTGTGTGCACCTGTGGCTTAGATCAACATCCCTTCAGCTTTACACATCTCCATGTTTCTGTGTCCCAGGGGCTGTAATGCTGCCCAAGCTTCAGGGAGCCTGTGAGATATAGGGAAATACTTTCGTTTAGGCAATTGCAAGACAGAATTTTCCCAGCTCAAATTACTTGGGGAGACATGAAGCCTTACAGAAACAAAAGGTGGCTTATGATACCCTGACCTGTGCAGTAGCTCCAGACCTAGCCCTGTGTCGTGGTTTAACCCCAGCCAGCAACTAAGCACCACGCAGCCGCTTACTCACTCCCCCCCATCCAGTGGGATGGGGGAGAAAATCGGGAAAAGAAGTAAAACTCCTGGGTTGAGATAAGAATGGTTTAATAGAACAGAAAGGAAGCAACTAATAATGATAATGATAACACTAATAAAATGACAACAGTAAGTAATAAAAGGATTGAAATGTACAAATGATGCACAGGGCAATTGCTCACCACCCGCCGACCGACACCCAGCCAGTCCCCGAGCAGCCAGAAAAAAACCTGCCCCCCCTTCCCAGTTCCTAAACTAGATGGGACGTCACATAGTATGGAATACACTGTTGGCCAGTTTGGGTCAGGTGCCCTGGCTGGGCATGAGAAGCTGAAAAATCCCCGACCATAGTCTAAACATTACTGAGCAACAACTGAAAACATCAGTGTGTTATCAACATTCTTCACATACTGAACTCAAAACATAGCACTGTACCAGCTACTAGGAAGACAGTTAACTCCATCCCGGCTGAACCCAGGACACCCTGAAATATGGGAAAAGATCATTTGTGCTGGCGTGGACCTCTGGTTTTCATCTGAAACTCAACTGTAAGTAGCTGCAGACTCATTAACCTTGTCAAGCAGGTTCTTGGATTTGTCTGGCATAGCTTACAGTCCACTGGAAGATCCGAGTTTATTATATTCTTGAGACTGAAAGACATAGTCTCCAGAAAGCAGGTACAAAAGCTACTGGTTACTTACTAGTACATCCTTAATCACCAGAGTCTTTCAGTCATCCATCCTCCTTTACCAGTATAACAGGATTGATGTGGTTCAGAATGGCACCTATTAATTGTTTTCATTATCTTATCCCCCTCCCCTTTTTTCTTTTCCCTAGCAGGCATTATTTAACCAGCAGTGCTGCTGGAGAAGGCTGGTACTCTGGTTTTGTACTATCAGTGAGTGAGTTCCTGGCTGATCAGAGAGAACAAATGCTGCTCTTGCAAAGGTTTCTCTAAATCCTTGGAAGAGGCACCTTTAATGTCTGGGAGTGTCTTGGAGAAGCAGCCCAAGAAAGACCCATGCAGATCTGGGCAATGTTGGTCATAGCCTCACTATTGCAAGGAGGAATCAAGCTAAGGATTTTGGCTAACGCAACACAACGGTTACAGTGAATAAGAGCGATGAGAGCAGGAACGGTATAATTTCACCTAGGCAAACTGAACAGCAAAGACTTCAATCAAAGCTGATGCTCTTCAGTGCTGAAAGCTGATATTATGGTGATGCAGCTAAAGCCCTTTCTCCCCTGAAACTAAACAAAATGCTTTAGGCTTCTGCTTATTTTTGTAGCCTAACAATTTTTTCTCTATTTTTGGGAACAGGTGGAGTGCAAAAATGCTAGTAACAGTTCATACATCTGACCTCTGGTATAGGAAATATATGGGGGCGAAAGGGGTTGAATGACACAGGGTATTTGCTGAACTTGTTGGAAAGTAGCAAAAACAGCTCTAACAAATCCAACAGAGCTAACACACCCGCTTAACTATATCTGTTACCCTGCCCAAGCACTTTATCCCTAGTTATGTGACTTTTTATCTTCAGATTGGAACCCGGTGTTTATCTGTCCCTCTGGATTAGGGAGGGAGGTTTGTGCTGACCACATACCAGTCTCCTCACATGACTGCAACACACAGATCAGACACTTCAGACTAGCACAGCTTTGAGGTCCCTTCAACTTTCCACACCAGCTCCAGCCTGGCATCACCAGTCCCTCCAAAGCTCCCCTTCCCCAGGACTCCCTGTGGAGGAAACACAGAGAAGGTTTCTGTTGACGTCTGCTCAAGCAAAGAGCAATGGGTGAGAAGGACCAGCAACCAGCCTTGGGACATACTTGTTTTGCACAGGTATCAGGGTGGACTGGCCAGACAGAGGGGTGCTGGCAAAGCAAAGAGCAGCTGACAGAGTCAAGTTGCACAGGTTATTGCAGGTCTTGTAACTCAACAGGGTGAGTCTTAGTTTCTTCATTTAGGTTAGTGCAAGAAAGCAGGGGAAGCAATCATCTAGCCTAGCAGCTGCCTCACCAGAAGAAAATATAGTAGAAATTGTTTAAGTTCTAGCTCTACTTTAGAAAGTAATTGCAATGGTTACTGCTTACATATCTTGCTAGAGCTTTGTTGCCCCCTTTAACAAAAATAATATTCATTAAACCACCTGATTCCTCACACTGGTAACTCTTAAAACAAAGGAGTAATTCAAACAGCCTGCAGTCAGCCTGCTGCCAAATCAAGGGCTTTATTTTGAATTGAGTTCAAATTCCTTGTTGTGCCAATGCAATGGAAGGTACTCTGTTTATTAACATGAAAAGAATTGTTCCCACTTCAGTATATCTTATTATCCTGGGAAGGGACTTCAGGCAGTCTTCTTTATTATGTTTGATGGCTGATATTAAACTCGTCAGACCCAGTGGTAATTTCAGACACATTTAGC
Source organism: Buteo buteo (assembly GCF_964188355.1). Classification (NCBI taxonomy): domain Eukaryota; kingdom Metazoa; phylum Chordata; class Aves; order Accipitriformes; family Accipitridae; genus Buteo; species Buteo buteo. The sequence continues at coordinate 54,576,362 of NC_134172.1, read as the reverse complement.
AATACTCGGATATTAAAGAAGGCCTGACACTGTGAAATCTCCTATTCACATTCGATTTGCTGGGTAGGATGAAGAAGATCACCTTCTCTCCAGCACTCCTCAGTGCCCTGCTCTGGCTGAAATCAGATGACTTAAGGGATGGGCCCTAATGGCTGCAGCTACCGGAAACGCAGGCCTATCTCGATTTACAAACGCTGGGATGTTTATGGTTTTATTGGTAGTCAAAAGACTTACTTAATTGCTGTTTTGTTTGAAAGAGAACTTAAAACATTGGCAAATACCCATGGGATAGTAGGACTCTCTCTTCAGCAACATGTCTCCTTTTCAGGGCTTCCTACCTGCTGAGGGGAGGTACTTGTCCTCATTTACCAGGCTGGGTTTGAGGTCTACAGCTTTCTTCAAGGCATTCTGCCTCTTCTCCTCTTTATCCTCTGCTTATCTGGAGTTTCTGCATCTCTCTTCATGCATCCCATTCCTAGAAACAGTTTCCTCATACATCTTCATCCACATCATTCTTGGAAACATAACCATCTATTGAGTCCAGGGAGGGGGGCCGCATGGCCCAAGTGGAACGAAATATTTCTTACCACTCAACTCACAACCAGCAGCAGTGACTGAGAAGTCACTGCTCTGCCTGGATAGCCAGCAATTTCTGCAGTCCTTATGCAGGGAAAGAAAAGTGGAAAGTCACAAATCCAAGAGTAAGAGCTCTTTTAGAGAATAAATGCCTAAAGGTCACCTCACCACCAAAAGAGTTTTTGTCTTGCTTCCACAATGAGTGTTGAGGCTAGTGGGTTTTAATGGGTGTTTAAAGGCTAAATTGGGGGGGCAAAGGCACACAGCATTTTGAGCACACGATATATTGCTTTCAGGGCTCTGTCCCTGCAAGCTAGTCAATGCAAGTCCAATTCCCACTGAGAGCACACATCTACCCAGCAGGACTGCTGTACTGATTCCCGAAAGAGAAGCCAGGATACAAGCAAATCTGCTGCCGAAATACAGAGCATAATTGGAAACCCTCAGCCTAGCTGCCGTCTCATTAATCAAAACAGATTCATAATCTATCTGGCTTCTGCCTGCTCCTAGTATATAATTAGTGACTTGTGCATAGATAGTGGCACTGGTAAATTGCTTCCAGTCTTCAGTGATAGTAACTCATATCTGTGAAACGGATCTGACAAAGGCACAAGGAAAAGGGATAAATAACTACAATAATGCAAAAAGCCATTAGCACTAAACAGCAACACTGACCCTTTGCATCTCAGTAGTAGCTCTGCCTTCATTTGTATGAGTCTCTGTTGCCTTCTTGGAATTATGGACAGATGTTAGCAGCTGGGAAAAGCAGGCACCACACAGCAATCAAGCAGGCTCCTTTTACACAAATAGCACTAGCGTTCAGGTTTTACCCTTTGGGTCCTCAAAAAAAAGACTGAAAACTGCTGAGCTGGCCCTGGACCAGGGTGCTGGGCTGCACAGACCTGCTCCACCTGGCTCGGAGCTGCCAGGCAGTGGTTCACCCCATCCTCACCATCTGAACTGAGTGCTTGAGCCTCCTTGCTCTGTGATCCAACAAAATCACAACACCTGCATCCTTAAGAGTTCATTTACCTTGATCACCTCCTTTCACTGACTGTAATGAGGCCTCCCCGCAGAGACAGGATCATGTTCTGTCTTAGGGGTGGTGCTGGTCGTAGCATTGCTCATACGAGGCCTCACATTCGTATCACCATAGCACCTGCAGTTCTCACAGGTGGAGATGGGACCAAGACTCTTGTTTTAGCCTAAGAGCTGTTGTTACTCATTCCTGCCAGGTCTTGCCACCATGGACCTGAGACATGGTCCACACAAGGATGTTTGTGGCTCTTCTAGTTAGAGACTGCATGGGGAATAGTTTCTCCCTGCTCTTGGGCAGCTTTAAATGAGTTGGTGCTCTAGCATGGAGAAATGGAAATGTTCATGGGTGTAAGGATGCCACTCATTATAATTCATGGGAATTGTCATTAAATCAACACATTCTCAGGTTCTGCAATTCCCTGAATCGGTTGCTGAAATAAAAGTAAAATCTGTCTAGTCTTTTTGATTGCAAATGTATATATTGAAAATGTGCCTCTTTCTCTTTGAGAACTCAAAGCCTCTTTGATTGAAGCTCATTTTCACACACTCAGCTGATGCAGCTCACACATTAGACATGTTCAAATTCTTTTTACTTTTCTAGAAAAAAAGACAAATCCTGAAGAAAAGCATCTTTCTCCAAAGTAATTTACCCAGGCTTTTAATCTCTTACATTTCTTGCTGCCAAACTTTTGTTTAATAAGATGCAAAACTGTGTATTTTCTTAGATGACAATAATGGGATGACCTTTCTCCTTGTCTCTTCTGACTACAAATACAGTAATAAAAAATCTGTTTTGATGGCAAAGAATTAGATTCAAGTGCTGATAATACTAAAATACCCTAGATTTATTTTGTATGAATAATGCCTAAATCATGCTTCCCATTTTTCTTATAACCTTCCAGATATTTCATTACATGGCAAGAATTCTGAATGTTCCTTCTTTTGGTAGCTGAAAAACCGGTCCTTTCTCTGACTTGTCTCACTTATGTTTTGCTTTGCAGAGTCTCTTTAATCAGAACGGTATTTTTATCTTGCTGGGAAATATTGCTTGATACTCACCTTTCATCCCTAGGAAGAATTCTCGTTTTAATTATTTCAAAAGTTCAAAACTAATTTAAAATATAGGGAGCACTTGGAAAGTGTAAAGGAAAAGTTCAGCTCTTAAAAAAAGAAAGGAAAGCAAGAGGAGGGGATGTGACAGAAATATAGTTCAGGTGTCATTTAAGAGGTAGCCATTAATAAATAAATCGAAAGTGTAACAATTGAGCCAACGTTTCTGAAAAATTGTACCTATAAATTTTATGCCTGTCAGAATTTTGGAGAGATAATTTTCTGAAATGTTACAGGGACATGGACACCCAGTACAGCAAACTCGCTCATGAGAAAGCTTCTTAGAGTCAAACAAAAATAGAAAGAGAGAGAGAAAGAAGAGGAAAAAAGAGTTTGTTTACTTTATGAAAACATTGGACCCCCAATGTTTTGCAGCTGAGAAGCTGCAGCAGAGACACCCGTCAGATTAGTGCATGGTGACAAAATGTGTGACATGGGAAAAGAAAGAGAAACAAATGGGTATAGTCACAGTCATCAACACCTGGCCAGAGTTACCTGTTGGTTGAGGTTAAAATACCCTACAAATGCGCATCCTTCAGAGCTGAAAAAAGTGAAATTAGGAGAGTGCCTGTGTGTCCCCAAAACCACATTTTCTGCCATCTGTCTTTATGGAGACTTCTTTTGACTTACAGGCAAAGTGCTACTTTAGATAATTTTCTGGCATTAAGAAGAAACTAATTATAGATGCATCTGCTCCCACCAGTGCTGCTCGCTGGGGAGTTCCTGCTGTCACACCATTAAACACTACAGCTTGTTGAGGGGATCGCCCTGCAGCCCAGCCAGGTGAGATGGCCAAAGGGAACTAACCCACCTGAGAAGGGTGGCCTGCTCTCCAGGACTTGGCTGCATTTTACATTTAGTCAAATTATGAACACAAAAAAAAGGGGAGGTCAATCTCTGTTTATAGGACTCTATTTAATCTATATAAATTTTAATTAAATTTAATTTATCTTTAGATTTTATAATCTATATTGATTTAGTTCAACTGATTGGACCACTGTCAAGATGGTTGAAGGTCTTCTCAACCCTCTGAATGCCTGTTGCTTTGAAGCTGGGGCTTCAGGCTCTGAAGACCTACCTCTTAGGAGCAAAAAGGTCCTGTGCTGTGTTTCTCTCGGTACTACAGATCAGTGTTCCCTGCTCTCCTGGCAATTGTGCAGCAGTGGGGTTGGCACTCAAAACTAAGCACATCTTTAAATGCTTGATGGATTTAAGGCTCATTTTGTCTCATTTCTTTTAGGCCTTTCTGCAGTGTACTGCTCAAAAAGTAAGTTCATTCAATATGGCGGAAAATAATCTAAGTAGACATCAGAAAGGGCATAATGCTAAAGAGCAACCTCTGAAAAGCCCATCTGCACTGACCCAGTGATGTGGATTGGATTGCACAGATGTTGGTAATTAACCAGTATTTCATTCAGTATAACTTTAATTACCTTACTGACATACAATAATCTATTTTTCTGCCAGATCATGCTGAAAACCTCAATTTTTAGTAATCGTAAAAAATGTACTTTTTATCCAAAGCGGCAGCAGGCACACAGCAGTGTTGCTTTCTCTCGTTACATTATTCTTGTGGTCTTTTCCACAAACGCCTGGATGTCTCTTAGGTATTACTTTTCAATCATCTACCCTCATTACATGTAGTGTTTCCTCTTTTTTCATTTTATAGCACAAAGCCAGGAAGAAGGCAATTAAAATTCAATAATGGTGCTGTGCTTAGACACTCATTTAGTAGTCTGGAGACTCATTGTCTTCATAAGAGTTTGTTTCCTCACTTTCCATGAATCTCCTCACAGCAGTATTACCTCCAAACAGCAAGTGCGATGCGAACGTGAATCCAGAAGGGTTCGCGAGCCTCCTGGCCCAGGCACAAGTGCTCCACTGCCTCCTGGACACCCACTGCCTAGGCTGCAGCAAACCCCTGAAACTCCTTCAGGAGCACCAGGGAGATGACCAAGCCTGGGGTTGTCCTGGCTGCCCCTGGTCCTGCCGTGCTCCCTGGCTGGGACTGATGCACCCTGACAGTGATTCCTGTCCTCCTCAGGTAATATGAGGACCAACCACTTTGATGCCCTTGCTTAGAATGGCTTGAATAGCACCCTCTCCCAGAAACACAGCCCCAGTTGCCAAGACAGCTTTTAGAAGGATGCATTTCTCAGCATGAGTAATTGGCAAAATCAGGCCTCTAGGGAGTCAGGAGCATTCGCTGTCAGCATGAGGAGCCAAGCTTCTGCCAAAAGAGCATTCAAAACAAGCAAGCTTCATTTTGAGGTGGGAAAAAAACTTGCTGGCAGACATAGGTGGCAAGAGTAAGCCACTGATTGTCAGATGCATAAAGGCATCAATAAAGTAATGCCCACACTCAAAAATTTTCTTGCAAAACAAGAAGCAACCTTTCTCGATTGCCTCCGGAAAATAAATAACAGTATCTCTTCTCCAAACTCCGAGCATCTTGTTTGCTTTGTTTTCTGTCCTTGAGGAGGCAGGGAGGAGAGAGGACAAGACAACTGAGACAGATCAAGTTAGGAAGGCTCCACTGCAGTTCTAAGGAGCATTTCACTGGAGCTTACTGAGAGCAGAGGGAGCAAACTCCAATGCATTATTTACCCCCACACTTGCTGTCCCTTTATAGATGCAGATCAATATAGTGGCCTCTTCCAGAAAAAGGAGGCTTCCATATGAAAAAACTAACATATAGAATTCATATTAGAGATCCTGAGGGGAATAATATAGCCCAAGGGAATATCTGCATGCTATGGTAAAATAAGGCAGTCCCGAGGGGTCAGCAGATAGCAATGGAGGGAGTGGAGCAGTTCACAGATTCCCAGCCTGTTCATAGCACTCACTCGCCTCTGGGGCATAAAGCTCTGGCACAGAATCACCTCGTGAATAGTCCATCACCTGCACACTTGCTTGCACAGCCACAGAGTCATATTTCATAAAAAAATAGGTTTCTGTATTAAAACTCATTTCACCTCTCACTAAATATTGCATCGTTCTCTATGCCTTGCCTTCCCCCGCTACCTACGAGCTGCCACTGACTGCCTGGCACGCTGTCAGACAAGGAGCAAGAGGAGCGCTTCACTTTGCAGGCTGCCTGTTGCATTTTCCTACACATGCTCAGGCTACTTCTCTGAGCCATCTTCCACTCATCTTCCTGCTTGGTACTTTAGTTTTGAGGTCTCTTAGCTCACTATTGCCTTGGGGCTGTTTTGTACAGTGCCTGGCGCAGCAGCTGATAACAACTGTTGGATTTTTTTTTCCCCTCAAGGTGCATTCAGCTGTGCATTTACCTCTTTGTAAGAGCAGTTTTTCTGAGCAGTTGGCAGACATTTTGTTTATAGAGAGAGAAAAAGTATTCTTGAAGGTTTGGTGACGTGCTGTGCATAAGGATATATACATACCGGTGTATATGTGTGTGCAAGTGTAGATGTAGAGATGATAGACAGAAAATTCATCATAGATTAACAATTTATTTATCTATATAGATAAATATACAGAGGTATAACATTCTCAGGCTCACTAGACAGACTGCAGATTCTAAATGCAAAAATCTGTTGATATGCAGGACAGTTAACTAGTAGAAAGGAGTACCCTTATCCCCTTCCATTTGCCATTTTTCTTTGGAAGTATTATTTCTTGTTGTTTGCACACCACTGCCTTTGTACTTTGATAACAAGTAGCCTTGTATTAATGCAGATGACAACAAGAACCAAGCCCATTTTATCTGTGGGATGATAGTCGCAGTCTGTGAATTTCTGGCACATTGACAAATTTTGGGATTCCTGGCCAGGTGTCATCAAGTGGAATGGATAAATATTCACCCAAGAGGTGTATTTTTAAACCAGTTGGCTAAAGGTCTGTTTTTCTTAACTGATTTTTCTGCTGGGAAGTTTATTCCTACGACCTGCTTTCTGCTTCCTGATGGGGTAGTGACCAACTACACAGTGTGAGAATACTGAATATCAGGTGTCTATAGCTAACCATTTCTGAAAAAGTCGAGACTGAAACCTGTCTGCAGAGCTAACATGGCAAATTATCTGTAAATACTAATTATCTTTCCAGTCATGATGGATGTATTACAATCCAGATAAAAGAAAAGTGGAGTCATAGTTGTATGAAAACTGACGCCTTCGCATGTCTTTTACTCTGACCACTGGACTTGAGGTCGATGTTTCCTGCTAGGATTTCAGTCCTAGTCTCATTCCAGGTATTTTGGTGGTCTTCAGAAAAACCATTCACTCTCTCATCATTCCCCACAACCATAGTTACAAAAATAACTAGCACTGGCTCAGAAATTATGTATACGAGGAACAGGTGTAAGAGGGAGGAACCTACAACCTTTTTCTTCCTATTCCATCCCTTCCCCACCCCTGTTCCTGACAAGTCTGTACATAAATACATTTGCCTTTGCTGTTCCCAGCTCTTCTTATGCACATAAACGCAGCACATCTGTGTAGAGTTATCATGAAGGCAGTCAAGTTCCTGAGCAGTAATGGTCATCAGTAAAACCAGCGTTTGGGGATTGCATTTTCATGAGACTTCTACTTACTACCAATAATCATGTGCAGAAAACTTTTGGTTTGAATTTGTGTGGTGAGCTTTTTGGTAGTGGGGAGGTGCTGCAGGGGTGGCTCCTGTGAGAAGCTTCCCCGGCTCCAAGTTGCACCCACCGCAGGCCAAGCCCATCAGGGACAGTGGTAGCAACTCTGGGAGAACAGATTTAAGATGGGGAACCTGCAGCAGAGGAAAGTAGTCGGATGTGAGAGGAACACCTATACAGAGAACGAGTCAGTGAAGGGGGGTTGAAAGGATCCATGCTGGAGACGTTCATGAAGGATTGCAGCCCTTGGGAGGGACCCACACTGGAGCAGGGGAAGAGTGTGATGAGTCCTGCCCCTGAGGAGGAAGAAGCAGCAGGGACAAGGAGGGATGAACGGTTCTCAACCCCATTTCCAATCCTCCTGTGCCAGAGGTGGAGAAAACCGGGAGTGGAGTTGAGCTGGGAAGGGGGGGAGGTGTTCTAAGGTTTGGTTTTACTTCTCATTATCCTTGTTTTGATATGATTCATAACAAATTAAATCGATTTTGTTTTTTGTCGCTCAACTCGATTCAGTCTTTTGCCTGTGACCATAAGTAGTGAGTGATCGCTCCCTGTCCTTGTCTAGACCCACAAGCTTTTCTTTATATTTTCTCCTCATCCCACTGTGGGCAGGGGGAGAGTGAGTGGCTTCGTGGTGCTTTGTTGCTGGCTTCTTTGAAACCATGACAGCTTTCTGCTTGTCTTCTCTCTTCTGAAAAACAGTTTTCAGAGCAGACAGACTAAAGGGTTTCAGGTCATGTTTTGCTGTGAATACATATTACAAACAAAAGAGAAAAATCAAGTATGCCTACATGCCTGTTGTTCCTGACTCCAAAGAAATCCATTAGAGCCATTCTTCTCATGCCCAGTGAATTCCTTCAGGTAAGAGTGGTTGCACTTATAATGCACTGTAAGGTCAGTCTCAGAGTTATTTGTAAGACTACTTTGCTGCTTGCTACCTTTTTTCACCTGTGTATCTGCTCAGTGCTCCATCACCCCAGTTACATGTGGCGTTGGAGAGACAACAGTGGTCGGGGTTAACTCTGGCTATGCCAGCTGCAGGTTTGTGGTTTGGCCCTGAGGGCATCTCCGAGCTGGTTGTCACAACGGAGCACACACAGAGCCAGGCCCTGTAGGAAGGATGGTCCTTTCCTGCAGGCAGGATTTTTCAGACATTGGAAAGGACTTGTTGTTTGCTTTGACAAATATAATTGTTCTTCCTCCTAATCCAGTTGTGGACAAGAGGTTGACAGTTTCACTTCTTATCAAAAAACTCAAATGTTCTTTTTCCCTTCATAGCTCAAGTATCTTTTTACCAGGTTCTAGGCCCCAAAGGATTAAATGTTACTCGCCTCACTTCTTTTGTTCGCAATATCTCTGCATGAAGTAATATAGCGTGTAGCATTTTTAGGAGAGTCAACAGAAAAGCAGGAAGGTTGCCTGATGCTTGGAAGCTTTTGGTAAAAATATGTAGGTCAAATGGGACCTTTTATGTAGCCCTATCTACAGCAATCTAATGTCTTTACATTTACTTCCTCACATCTAGTTCCAGCAGCTCTGTTGCTTTTTTATTACGGAAGCTCCATGATACTAACAAGCCTCCTATTTCCTTTTAGATTTCTACTAATGACCACTAGAAATGGGATTTTGCTGGAAATGAATTTGCTTGTATTTCATATAAGTTTTCACATATGAAATGCATTTCATTTATAAGAGACAGGGACTTAGTCTTTTCTTCATCTTAAGCCCTTTTCCCCCAGCAGGCAGAATATAACTAAAAACTAAAATGTATCTTATATAAGATCTGATCTTTTAAGAAGAGGGTTTTTATTTTATGGCAAGTCATTGCATTTGTCTAATAGACAATATAATGAATTTGACCGGTTTCTTTCCTTCCATCAAGGCTTTATTAGGTTAGAAAAGGTCTCTGCACTTCTCTCTTTGTAGATTGACCTGTTCACGGAAGAGTAAGGCCTGTTACAAGCCTGACTGAGCTTGACCATTGCCTAAGGGAATTTGATTAGTGACCATTCCTGCTTTCTTGAGACTTTTTGCATTTCTAAGGACCTACCGATCTCTGCGGATTCAGTACCATACTTTTCTTGTCAATTCAAAATTTACTACTCTCTTTTTATACTAAACTTGATTACAGAAAAATAATTAATCTGACAAGCATGTATAGAGATTATCAGCATGGCATCTCAATAAATGCTGTTACTTTTAATACTCATACCACTGTACCAAATGCAGCTTCCCTAAGCTCAGCAGAGACAGTCGATCCGGCACGATGGCACCATTGTCTTTAACCCAGAGTGTGTAAAATGTTCTGTGTCACAATTTTTTATTCATGTGGATATATACATTTTTATAAAAACTTCATTGATCTATTTAGTCTGAAATAGTCAGGATCAGTGGATTTTTTGCCAGTGGTGACCTCAAGAGAAAATATGATAGGGGAGGCATGTGTGTTTGTGCACTCATGTATGCAACAAAGGTTTATGATAACAGCATCATACAAAACAAGAACAGTGTAGGTTATACATTATCAAGATAATACTAACATAATAAGAATATTTAGTTGTTTTATGTTGAAAAAGAGAAAAATAATGGGAATTGGCTGGAAAAAGACCATGTAACTTTTTCCTATGTACCCATATGCCCATCTCTGCATGCTTGGTGATAGCACACAAAAATCCCCATTGAAGGCTACTGACTGTCCAGCTGCATAAGTGCAGGAGAATACTCTGAGGCCTTTAAACACCAGTAAAAAAACCAGAAACCAACCAGCTATGGAACTCTGATGCAGACCTTCCCCTGGGATACGGAAAGCAGAATGACAAAAGACAAATTCATTGGTTTTTTATCAAGTTCTGGTGGGGGTAGACCTCATTGTCTCTAAAATAAGAGCCAGTCCTGGTCTGGATGATGCAGTTTCAAACCCAACAACCTTCTGAGAATTTTGGAAGGGATGAGGTCTGAAAAAGGTAGGGTTTTATTGGAAAATGACCACAGAAAGCTAAGTAAAGATTTGTTTGGCAAATAAAGTACACTTCTTAACCAAACTTCATCAGAAATACCACAGTATTTCTCTCCAACACTTAAAAATCATCAGGCTATTTTGAAATCACTGCTACTTCATCAGTGCCTTTACTGACTCCTCTCGCTCTTAGAAAAGTATGTTTAATTTTTCGGCAGTCCTGTCTATTTAAAGATGAAAAATTAAGCAAATATACTTCAGGAGTTACTGCTTCTGCTAATAAACGTGACCTGCAGACTTGAATCTTTTTGGTTAAGCTTGGTAGAGCATGAAAATCAGTTAATCTGTATAATAGCTGATACAATAGAATTGGGGGAAAAAATGTTCATGGGTTGAAAATTCAGGGGTAGGTAACAAAAATTATAACCTGTTTTTACAAAAGAAGACATAAGGCTCTGTTTGGACTTGAGAGCTGTGTTAATGCCAGTCTGCTACTACATTATGCATTTTCTGTCACAGAAGCAGAAGTGTGGGATCTAAGACAGTAAATGTCAAGTAGACATTATTGAGTGAATCTATCATCCTGATGGAGGGAGGAGGGAAGTGGCTTCCTGGAAAATTTGCACATTATGGCCCCGATCCTGTGCTAGGGGATATTTTTCCATCCATGTGAAGTCCTGCAGAGGCACAATTAAGGATTTTGTTCTGCCCTTCTGCTTATAGTTACTTCTATTTCACATGAAATATGGGACACCTGCATTATCATTACAAATGGTTAAAAACCTTACCACCAGATGTGCTGTGAGAACAAGTACAGAGCTCCCATTTACACTCTCATTTGGCCACATTTTCTGATTTACTGGAATTTACTCTGTGCTCTCATATAGGTCACTCACCTACAAACTCACTGTTTTCCACCAGAAATGAGCCATCATCTCTTTCTCAGCCAAGACTATGTGAGCAAAAGGAATTCCTGACACCTGGGATTTCACTACTGTGACAAGCTTTGTGGGCCAGAACCCCACCCCGCCCTAAATTTTCACTATGCTGAAATCAAATGAGGCTCTACCAGCCACTCTGTGTCCCAGGATGATACACACTGATCTGCTTAAATGTCGTGTTGTTCTATCTCTTGTTTCACTGTGTTACAGAGGCTTAGATATATGGAGGGGTTCATTGCTGGCATTTGAGCACCGTGTTTCTTAACTTTTCAGCAGCTTGGTCATGCAATGAAGTTCAGAGTTTTGTGGTTGAACCCTGTGCTCCGGGTACAATGCAGGCACCCCAGAAAGGCATTGACCCAAACTAACAGGCCACCACATGTAAAGAAATGCATATCCTAAATCTGACACCTGTCTGGCTTTAGTAAAGTTGGGAATCACCTCTGCCCACCTAGGACTCGCTGAAACTCAAATGACCACATAGGAATCCAGTTGCACCCTTTTATCCCAAGGCCCATTGATAGACCATTCACCCAGAGAGCTGGAAGCCTGGCAGAAGAACAAGATTCAAACCCACACCTCCCAGAGCAATACCATAATCACCAGTCAAATTGGGAGACAAAGGACTCTCCTTCACCTTCATTCTGATTTGTATGAAAGCAGATCTATTGGGAGAGAAGGCAATGAGTAACAATAGAGGATAGCTTTGGATAGGTTGAGGACTGGAGGTATGTGCAACTGCTATTTGCATGAAACAGTTCCTGGATAAAATAGTATGACGAGTCCTGCAGTCCTTGGGACTAAAATCCAGGCTACCATGTGTGAGTGCCCAGAGAGCATGCTTCCTCACTGCAAACTGCAAAAGCCCAACCTCCCTCACTCCTTCTGGCTGCAGAGAGCAGTCCTAATGCTCCAGGCACAGGGCTGGGGACCCCACAGCCTGGACATATGCTGCGACCACTGACCTACTGGCTGGACAGCAGATATTATCAGTCCCCACACCGTCATCCATGGAAGCTGTGGTCCGAAATAAAAGGCCTCTTGCTGCCAGCTTTTGTGCAGCACACAGTCCATGCCTAGAGAAAATTAACTGGAACAAGCCCCAAAGGCCACAGAGGCAGACAGATACCTGAGTTGTGGATAATGATGGTGTCTGGCCATGAGATAGGGACTTGGTTCTATCAAGGGTAAGGAGCTTCTGAGCGTGTGAGAAGCAATATGAATATCAGCAAAATCATAGGCAATTACTGCCAGCGTAAGAGGGGAGCTAAATAGGAGCCTTGAGAACTGCAATTTTATACCTGGGGTGTCTAAAAATGTTTCAAGTTATTTAGTGGGTCTTGGCCCAAATGAATTTATCAGGCTAGCTGGTGATTTGCAGTTGATTTCCTAAGTACCAGTGCAAAAATTACTAAAATTTGACAATATAATAATGTTGTGGTCTCAACTGTCTGAGGAAGTTGTAAATCTTTCCCTGGGTGAACAAAAAATTTTCTTTTATTCCGCCAGTCTTTATTTTGAGTGTTCTGCTACTAGCTACATATTAACTTTTCCTTTCTGGTCTGGAGATCAATTGCAATATTGCAACACTGACAAAAGCCAAAAAGCAAGATTAATGCTTAAGTTTGCACTCCTCAGTGGGCGTTAGCAGCTGGGTTAATCTCTCTCAAGAGCTTGTCACTGCCTGCCTTGAAGGATAACTATGGCACAAATCAGCAGCTAAGGGGGTTCTCGCTTTCAAATATCATTCACCACGATAGCAACTATCATTTAAAACCATTCTGCTCTCCCTCATCCACCCCCAAAGGGAAGCACCACTTCTTGCTCACAAACACCTAGTTTTCACTAGTGCCTACAGGGAGCTGCGGTATAGTCTATTGCAAGGAGAGGCTCTGCAGCTGATAAGTCACCATGCTCTGCACAACCCACTACTGAACGCACCAGAATAACAGCATGAAAGTCCCTCTGGATCAGATATCAGCAATAACATCTCATCTCTGCCATAGCAGGCAACAAACACATGGTTCTAAGCCAACCGCAGAAAATTCAGTTATTTCAAAATATGAATGTTATTCAGCTACCTCAATGTAAATCTTAAAAAAGAAGCTTTCTAGACACGTGTGCTAGTTTTGGCTGGGATAGAGCTTATTTTCTTCACAGTAGCTAGTATGGCTCTATGTTTTAGATTTGTGCTGGAAACAGGGTTGATAACACAGAGATGTGTTAGTTACTGCTGAGCAGTGCTTACACAGAGTCAAGGCCTTTTCTGCTTCTCACCCCACCCCACCGGCGAGCAGGCTGGGGAGGCACAAGGAGCTGGGAGTGGACACAGCTGGGACAGCCGACCCCAACTGACCCAAGGGATATTCCAGACCATATGATGTCATGCTCAGCATATAAAGCTGGGGGAAGAAGGAAGTGGAGGACATTTGGAGTGATGGCATTTGTCTTCCCAAGTAACCATTACGTGTGATGGAGCCCTGCTTTCCTGGAGGGGGCTGAACACTTGCCTGTCGATGGGAAGTAATGAATGATTTCCTTGTTTTGCTTGTGTGTGCAGCTTTTGCTTTACCTGTTAAACTGTTTTTATCTCATCCCCAAGTTTTCTCATTTCTACCCTTCCAATTCTCTTCCCCATCTCACCAACGGGGGTAAGCAAGTGGCTGTGTGGACCTTAGTTGCTGGCTGGGTTTAAACAACAACATGGAAAATCCATTCCTATGGGCATTATTTATCCTTCTGGATGCAATTAGGCTGCCTGCACCCTACACAAATAAGATTATTATTAAGTAGGAGGCAAATCTGTCATGATTAGTGCTCACAGGGCATAAAAACAAGTGCAGGGATCTTTGAAAGAATAATTTCAGCAGATATCACTAAATTCTCTTTTCCCTAACTCAAGGATATCTCCATGGAGTCCAGCAGTATTACTTAGGTTTCCCATCAATACCTCCAACTCTGATTTGTCGCTGAACATGCTCTTTCTAAGCATTATTAACCTTATATTTCTCTTCAAAACAGAGTATAACTGTGCCACTTTGCAGCTATCCCGTAGTAACATGAATCTTGGTGAAAAGGATTGTTACAGTTATCTCCTAAAATGACTCTGCAAAAGAAACAGGAAATTATGTATCTTTGATCTCATATAAAATAGTGTTTTCTAACTGTACCAGAAAATCTTAGGATGTCTGCTACAGCATCTCATGATTCAGTAAACAAACAACATATTTATCTCAGTTACAACACAAAAGGTCCCTTTGCTCTCAGGTTATCTTCCTGTCATTTGGTATGTTGGCATTACTGATTATTAATGATTAAAACTTATCTGAAATTTGAAGAAACTGCTCTGAGTTCAGAATTGAATTTGCAGAAAAGCTTGTCTGTTGCTCTATAAAGACCCTTTGAGATCTGCTAGAAGCAGCGCGTTATAAGATCCATGATTTATTTTTTAGGAACTTATTTCTAAAGGTAAGGCAATACCTTTCTAGTTGTGACAGCTGTTCAGTCTTGGGAATATGAAAAAGTATGGCAAAGTCGAAGAAAAGGGCTTAGTTAAAAAAAAGTTAATGGAAAGACTTATTATCTAAAAGCTAGGAAGAAAAAATCTGAATTGCTAATATTAGCCCTTACCTTCACCTTCAAACCTCAAAGGACTTTGACTTTCATCATATTACTGCTGAATGAAAATTTGCTCACTTGAAGACACTATGATAATCTTCATAATCATCCTTAATTACTTCATAATTCCTGAATTAAAGCACCTTAACTTGATTGCAAACAAAACACTCTGATATCCTACTTCAAAGACCTGCAAAATCTAAAGCATATTTAGGACATGTTTTCCCATGAGCTAAGAAGGATCTTATTATTAAAAGCTGTAGACACACAGCTGAAGAAATATCAACAATACCATTCTCCATGCACCTCATTTTATGAGATGATAAATGAATTTGTAAAATTGGAATCAAAGCTGACATCTGCTTTTCAAGAAGCATTAATTAGAATTAGCCCTGCTAGTTGAATTCTAGCTGCTACTAATTTAGAATATAGCTTGTCATAAAATGAAATTTTTTTTAGTTTTTCCCACAGGAAAAAAACAAATCACAACAAAACATGGACGTTTAACTCAAACCTTACTATTGCAATTTTAAAGTCTTCTATATTAACAACTGTCAATACTAAAAATGAGAAAGGAAACAAATCTGCTTACATAGACCTATTCTTCGGGAGACAAGACAGGTGAAAATGATACTGTTTAGTGCCCATGAAGAATTATCCAAAAACACACTTCCCTGGGCTGCAGTCTCTTTATACACATGAGATTTCCTAGCCTTGCTAAAATTATTTTAAACAACACAACAGCGTCATGGCACACAAAGAATCTTTGAATCATCATCAGTTTAACTCATTCAGCATCACTGAAGGCACATTTAACGCATACCTGATGCCATTTGCTTTGTTTATCAATGCAATTGTTTTAAACAGATGTGTCTGAAGAGCAGCACAATATACAGCTGCTTCTTGAATGTGGGCATGCAAGGATACAGTATTTATCGCTGAAAAGTCATTAATTATATACAGTTCTCATAAGAGTTTAAGAATATAACTGCAATCTCTTTTATCCAGCTGTGTTAATTCAGTGTTAATGTTGATTTCCCTTTACATGGCTTGAATTTTGGAGGAATCTCTCCTGATTTAGGGTCTCACACCAAAATGACAGTTATGAAACTAACAATTTGCCCATCAGAGAAAGGAAAAGATACAGACTTATGCATTTCAATGAAACAACCATAATATTACTAGCTATATTTTCGCTCAATCCAAGCATTGTCTTTAGCCATATTGTATTAAATGTTACTATTGGATGTAAAACAATGCATTTCTGAGTTACCAATAAGCCCATCTCACTAAAATGCTGTCAACATGTCAAGTGCATCAATGGAGAGATTAATGTAATCAGCTGGTATGGAGCTGGACAATTCTTGATAGAAACATGAAAAGCCCCATACTAATTTACTAACGAAGCATTCAGCTGGGTTTATGTACAGTACAGCAACAGAGGGAGATGAGCAGCAGTCAAGCACTGAACTATGCTAAACAACCATACCAGGTTGTCATAAAAGTAATAATACTTTTAAGTAATCCAATCAAAAAGACATTTTAAAAGTTAAAAAACCCCAACTGCTGTGAATCCTGAGATGTACACTGGATCCACAGTGTATAAGTGTATATATGTACACATAAATATAGATACTAACATATACACACAACTGTTTGTGTAAACTTTTCGTACATCAATCATTTCGGCTTAGTTCACATCTGTATCCACTCGAAGAGGCCTGAAGGTAGCTGTCCCTGATGCTGCTGCACCGTCAAAAGTGGGGGCGGCTCCATTTGGAGTGATGACAAATGCAGTGTTTTGGATCTCCTTCATGCAAGATAGTTTGCATGTTGCCCAGTCTCTGGTGTTTTACCCCATGGGCTATTTTTGTGATAACAAACTCTGCATTGCTCATCTCTTTCACGTGGGGAACATCAGATGCATACCTTAATCACTTACATATACAAAAGAAAGAAATCACTATGTGATGATTGAGGAAAAAATGTGGTCAAGGGAAAGGATAGATTTTTTTCTTACAGACAAGTAGAATCTTACAGTAGCAAGCAGATGAAGATAGAAGCAATATGAGCAACAGTAAACATCGGTGGACTTGTCAAGGGTTTGGTGAATGCTCTTTGCGTATTCCCTACCTATGTTTCTCCCAAGTGCCTCTGTAAACCTCTCAAGGCCGCAATGTTGCATCTAGTAAACACTGTCAAGATTTTTCCAAGTGATTCCATAATGAAAACAGACTATATAATTAATGCCTTGTGAAAGCATTCTCACACTTGCAAATTATTGACAAAATCAAGGAGCTAGAAAACTGAACAGCTCAATCTATGCATTATGTATGCACAGTACGAGAAACTATGGAAAGAATGCTTTTTGTGCAAATCAAAAATATGTATTAGTCTGATTCGCCAAATGTTTTGAGTGTTTGATGCTAATTGACACTTTAAAATGAGTGCATCTATACTTATAATTTAAGTGTTTTGCTACTGGAATGCAATTTTCAAAGTGGGTAAAAACTCTTTCTAGTGCTAAAGCAATTATGACATTACTGTCCACTTAAATCCTTAAAAATTCAGGATAACAGAATGGCTCATGGATCTACCACATGCAGCTCAGTAGAGGAGCTGAAAAAGTGTGAGTTTTCTTTACATATCTAAGTAAATTAAAAAAACTTATACTTTATTTTAAGGGTTGGACCTGTGGTTCAAGTAATGTGCAAAATGAGCACCAGGATGAGCATCCCAAGAAAACACATCAAAGTTTAATTGTGCCCTAGCAGACTCACTCTAGCTACTGAGTTTGATCCCTTTAATCATTTCAAAGTGAATCGTAACAAATGTAAAGCTGCTAAGAACTGCTGAAATGATGGCATTGACAGGTGACGTGCTCTTCCCATCCTCAGATACAGGATGGAGAAGAGCAGTATGCGAGACGGAGGGCCAAGACACCGAGAGAGGCAGCCTATTTTTTCTGTGGAAAGGGTAACAGCATGGAGAATGGGAAGAAGTTGAATGAAAACCCATGGAAAATGCCTGGGGAAGTAGACCATAAGCTCCAGCTTCAGGCTTGAGGAGGGACTACTGTTTCTGCTGCAGAGGACTCCCACACTTCTGAACAGTAGCCACAGCCTCGCTCACCTTCATTTCTTCTTAGGCAGGAAGAGCCCGGGATTCACCCCTTCCCACTTTCTCTCTCAGCCATTGCCGTGGGACAGCAGTGAGCATTCACTCACTTCTTCCTAACAGGAGCTGA